>NC_041386.1:518347306-518363626 GCF_002162155.2 Triticum dicoccoides
CCGGTAACCCCCGGTACTCCAAAACTTATCTGATACTTCCCGAAACCATTTCGGTGTCTGAATATAACCTTCCAATATATGAATCTTCACCTCTCGACCATTCCGGGACTCCTCGCCATGTCTGTGGTCTCATCCGGGACTCCGAACAAACTTCAGTCATCAAATCATGTAACTCATAATACAAATCGTCATCGAACGTTAAGCGTGCGAACCCTACGGGTTCGAGAACTATGTTGACATGACAGAGACACATCTCCGGTCAATAACCAGTAGCGGAACCTGGATACTCATATTGACTCCTACATATTCTACAAAGATCTTTATCGGTCAAACCGCATAACAAGATACGTTGTTCCCTTTGTCATCGGTATGTTACTTGCCCGAGATTCGATCGTCGGTATCATCACAACTAGTTCAATCTCATTACCGGCAAGTCTCTTTTGTCCCGTAATGCATCATTTCTACCTCTTGAGCATGCGTTGGTTTTTCCCTTGAAGAGGAAAGGGTGATGCAGCAAAGTAGCGTAAGTATTTCCCTTAGTTTTTGAGAACCAAGGTATCAATCCAGTAGGAGATAACACGCAAGTCACCTAGTACCTGCACAAACAATCAAGAACCTCGCAACCAACATGATAAAGGGGTTGTCAATCCCTTCACGATCACTTACGAAAGTGAGATCTGATAAAGATAATAAGATAAATATTTTTGGTATTTTTGTTGTATAGATTGAAAAGTAAAGATTGCAAAATAAAATAAATAGTAGACAGAATTGTAGATCAAAAACTTATATGTTATGAAATAGACCCCGGGGCCATAGGTTTCACTAGTGGCTTCTCTCATGATAGCAAGTATTACGGTGGGTGACAAATTACTGCCGAGCAATTGATAGAAAACCGCATAGTTATGAGAATATCTAGGCATGATCATGAATATAGGCATCACATCCGTGTCAAGTAGATCAAAATGATTCTGCATCTACTACTATTACTCCACACATCGACCGCTATCCAGCATGCATCTAGAGTATTAAGTTCATACGAACAGAGTAACACATTAGGCAAGATGACATGATGTAGAGGGATAAACTCAAACAATATGATATAAACCCCATCTTTTTTATCCTCGATGGAAACAATACAATACATGACTTGCTGCCCCTACTGTCACTGGGAAAGGACACCGCAAGATTGAACCCTAAGCTAAGCACTTCTCCATTGCAAGGGAGATCAATATAGTAGGCCAAACTAAACCAATAATTCAAAGAGACTTGCAAAGATATCAAATCATGCATATAAGAATTCAGAGAAGAACCAAATATTGTTCATAGATAAACTTGATCATAAATCCACAATTCATTGGATCTCGGCAAACACACCGCAAAAGAATATTACATCGAATAGATCTCCAAGAACATCGAGGAGAACTTTGTATTGAAGATCAAAGAGAGAGAAGAAGCCATCTAGATAATAACTATGGACCCGAACGTCTGTGGTAAACTACTCACACATCATCGGAGAGGCTATGGTGTTGATGTAGAAGACCTCCATGATCGATTCCCCCTCTGGCAGATCACCGGAAAAGGCCCCAGATGGGATCTCACGGGTATAGAAGGTTGCAGTGGTGGAAAAGTGGTTTTGTGGATCTCCTGGATGTTTTTAGGGTATAAGAGTATATATAGGCGAAAGAAGTACATCGGTGGAGCTATGAGGGGCCCACGAGGGTGGGGGGCACGCCCTCGTGCCTCGTGGCCGCCTCGTTGCGTCTCTGACTTCCACTCCAAGTCTCCTGGATTGTGTTTGTTCCAAGAAAGATCCTCGCGAAGGTTTTGTTCCGTTTGGATTCCGTTTGATATTCCTTTTCTGCGAAACACTGAAATAGGCAAAAAACAGAAACTGGCACTAGGCCTCCGGTTAATAGGTTAGTCCCAAAAATAATATAAAAGTGCATATTAAAGCTCATTAAACATCCAAAACAGATAATATAATAGCATGGAACAATAAAAAATTATAGATACGTGTGGATAAAAATAGAATTTTTGAGGTGGAATGCTTCCTAACATAATTTTCAATGTAATTTTCTTTATTGTGGCATGAATATTCAGATCTGAAAGATTCAAGACAAAATTTTAGTATTGACATAAAAATAATAATACTTCAAGCATACTAACCAAGCAATTATGTCTTCTCAAAATAACATAGCCAAAGAAAGCCCATCCCTACAAAACCATATAGTTTGGCCATGCTTCATTTTTGTCACACAAAATGCTCCCATCATGCACAACCCTGATGACAAGCCAATCAATTGTTTCATACTTTAGTATTCTCAAACCTTTTCAACTTTCATGCAATACATGAGCGCGAGCCATGTATATAGCACTATAGGTGGAACCGAATATGATGATGGGGGTTGTGTGGAGAAGACAAAAAAGGAGAAAGTCTCACATCGACGCGGCTAATCAATGGGCTATGGAGATGCCCATCAATTGATGTCAATGCGAGGAGTAGGTATTGCCATGCAACGGATGCACTAGAGCTATAAATGTATGAAAGCTCAACAAAAGAAACTAAGTGGGTGTGCATCCAACTTGCTTGCTCACGAAGACCTATGGCATTTTGAGGAAGCCCATCGTTGGAATATACAAGCCAAGTTCTATAATGAAAATTCCCACTAGTATATGAAGGTGACAAAATAAGAGGCTCTCTATCATGAAGGTCGTGGTGCTACTTTGAAGCACAAGTGTGGAAAAAGGATAGTAACATTATCCCTTCTCTCATTTTTTTCTTTTTTTGCGCCTTCTTTTTTATTTGGCCTTTCTCTTTTTTTTCCTCACACGGGACAATGCTCTAATAATGATGATCATCACACTTCTATTTATTTACATCTCAAAAATTACAACTCGATACCAAAACAAAATATGACTCTATATGAATGCCTCTGGCGGTGTACCAGGATGTGCAATGATTCAAGAGTGACATGTATAAAAAATTATGAGCGGTGGCTTTGCCACAAATACGATGTCAACTACATGATCATGCAAGGCAATATGAAAATGATGAAGCGTGTCATAATAAACGGAATGGTGGAAAGTTGCATGGCAATATATCTTGGAATGGCTATGGAAATGCCATAATAGGTAGGTATGGTGGCCGTTTTGAGAAAGATATAAGGAGGCTTATGTGTGATAGAGCATATCATATCACGGGGTTTGTATGCACCGGCGAAGTTTGCATCAACTCTCGAGGTGAGAAAGGGCAATGCACGGTACCGAAGAGGCTAGCAATGATGGAAGGGTGGGAGTGCGTATAATCCATGGACTCAACATTAGTCATAAAGAACTCACATACTTATTGCAAAAATCTACAAGTCATCAAAACCAAGCACTACGCGCATGCTCCCAGGGGGATAGATTGGTAGGAAAAGACCATCGCTCGTCCCCAACCGCCACTCATAAGGAGGACAATCAAAGAAACACACCATGCTTCAAATTTGTTACACAACGGTTACTGTCGTGGTTTTGTCACGGCAGATGTCCTAGAGAAAGGACTTAGTCATGGAGCCATCGCGACGGGTTAGCTTGAAGGGGTTAAAGCGGACACAGGGACGCAATAGAGTTTATACTAGTTCGGCCCCTTCAATGAAGGTAAAAGCCTACGTCTAGTTGTGATGGAATTGATGGGGTTTCGATGACTAGGGAGCAAACAAGCTTCGCCTATGTCTCGAGTTGTTGTCTGTTGTCCTTGAACCGCCGCCGGGTCGTCCCCTTATATACATGGGTGACTCCCGTCGGCTTACGGAGTCCCAATACCGGCTCATAGATGTGTCCGGTTTGGTCTCTATTTATTCCTAACTTACAATACAAGTTAACTACTAACGCCGGTTTACGGCTACAGGCCTTGAACCGACCATGGGCCTTGAACCTTCCTCGGTCTTCTTGGGCTTTAACATACTTAACTGCTGACGAAGTTAACCCAGCCCAGATAGGCTGGTTTACGCCCAGTAGTAATATCCCCAACATTAGGCCCCAGATTGATTTGAACGGGTTCATGTCAATTTTTTAATAAAAGCTTCATCTTCAACATCTTCTTATAAATTGGTAAACTGCCATGATGTCATCTTCTCTGATTGCTGTAAACCGGAGTGACGTCACATGTCATAACGAAGCTATCCATTATGCTTCTTTGTTTAATAGATCGGCAGAAATCAAGGTGACAGCTCCGTTTTGTGGCCCCTTGATTGTCGCGCCTGACTTATGTTCTTTCGCCTTATAAATAGGACCGAAGGGTCATTTCTTTTCTCCTTCCATGCCTTCTCCGTCTTCCTCGCGTCGCCAGCCTCGGAGCTCCGCCGCCGTCGTCGACCTCTGCCTCATCCTTGGCCACTGCATCAACTTGAGCGCACCAGAACATCGCGGCAACCTTCCGCATCTTCCTCAGCTCCGGTAAATCTTCTATCCTTTCCCCTGCAGATCTGACCTAGGGTTTCGCAGTTCTTCAGTGTTCATCGTCTGCCTCTTGCTCATATGATAGATCTTTAGATGAATCCGCAAATCTTTACTCTGTGCAATGACAGTTGTTTGACCTTCGCCTTCACTTATGCATCTCAAACCATAGATCTATATGAACGTTTTGCTCATTGGTTCGGTACTGCTCCTTTGAACCTCTAAGTATTTATCTCTTTTTCTGAACTTGCTTCAGATCCAATGCTATAAGGAAATCTTGTGAAACCTGTTTCTGCGTACTTGTCCATCCGCAATGCTTAGATCAGGCGGTTTAACCTTATAGAAATTTTTTCCAAACCGGTATATGCCATTAGTCCCCTTATTGAACCGCCAGATGCTTGTTGCTTCATAAAACTCCGGTTCAGATAGTTCTGTCTCCGGTTTAACAGTGCCCATACCAATGTATCTTGATCAAATGCATTTTTGAACTGGGATCTTCTACCTTGTAGATTCCATCATGGCCAAGCAAGTGTATGAGTGCAATTGGGTTCCTTCTCGCGTCACAGAGGCTGAACTGGACGATTTAGTCCTGATTGGCGCTTTAGGCAGCAAAGATACCATCCATTGGAGGGCTCCTGGCAAAGAATGCCCTCCCACACCTCGAGAAGGAGAGGTTGTTGTTTTCGTAGATCACTTAGCCCGGGGCTTTAAGCAACCTGGTTCTAAATTTTACCGGGATGTTTTAGCCGATTTCCAGCTCCAATCACAAGATACCGGCCCCAACTCTGTTACAAATATGTGTCACTTCCAAGTGCTCTGTGAAGCGTTCTTTCAAGAGGAGCCCACAGTGGAATTGTTCAGAGACCTTTTCCATCTAAACCGCCGTACTCAGTTTATTGACGGCTCCAATACGGAGTTGGGTGGCGTGGCGATTCAGAAAAGGAAAGAGGTCACATACCCTCACGCCAAACTGCATAGCCACCCCAAAGAATGGAATCAGACATGGTTCTACTGCAAAGATACCTCCCCTGCTGGCGAGAATCCCTTGCCTGGCTTTCGTCCGGAGCGGCTCAGCAATACACACCCTTTTCCACAAATATTGACTGCTCAGGAGAGAAGTAAATATGCTCCTCAACTGTCAAAGCTCAGAGCCTTTATGGCCAACGGTTTAACAGGGGTTGATCTCGCTCACTGTTGGATATCATGGAGCATACTGCCCCTTAGTCAGCGCTCCGGTTTGATGTGCGAGTATACTGGCAGTGTTGATGACCCACTACGACATTCCAAAATCCAGCTCACCAATGAAGAAATCACAGAGGCTGTGAATAAGATGCTGAATGAACCGGAACACGCCTGTGCTAGAAATGGCCTGCTTCCCTTCTGTGCCACCAACAAACTGCCAGCTATAAGACTTTGATTTTTCTTTTTGCTGAATCTGTTAATGATATATCTGGTCTTTGTTTAATATCAGTGTCTGTGTAATCAGGGCAATGATCCGTTTTGGAGCAAGAAACTGCCGCAGGAGAAACCAGAAAAACCAGACAAACCAGAAAGAGCAACTCGGCAAAAGACTAAAGCTGTGAAGAAGACTGCCCACAGGAAAAGAACCACTGCATCTTCTAATCCGGCCCCTGATGACGATGTGGATAATCCGGACTTTGAGGTAGAGCTTGACTCACTTGGTTTATTTTTCATGCGTCTTATTGATGATGATATTTGTTAGGATGATGCCGAAGCCAGCCATGCGGATGTTGCAGAGGTAATTATTCTCTCTTCCGATTCAGAAACTTTGCCTTCACAAAAAATCCGTCAGGCAAACCGAAAAGTTAATTTTTCTCATCCTCTTGCTTATTTGGATCCTAAATTTCTTATGAAGACCCAACAACACGAAGCTCGTCGCACAACCCGGCACAGCGGCCAGGTAGTTACCTCCGCCGGTTTACCGAACAGTCCGGTTCGGAAACGCCATTCAGAGGTCTCTAATTTGCTTGTCAGTGCTTGTCCTAAAGCGGGCTGCTTTCGTCAACCTCTTAATCCGTCTGACTCCGATTACCAGGTTACTTCCCACTCATCTTTTGGCAAGTCATCGGCTACTCAGCTCCCACCGCTCAAAACGGTGCTTGGGTAAGCTATACTTATTGTGATGTTTGCAGTACATCGCCTTAGAACATATGTTGTATTTGATTTGTTATTCTTCTCAGGGCCAAACCTAGGCCAAGCAAGAAGGCCCGCCTAGACAAAGCGGCCGAAGAAGATGTCGTTCTTGAACCAGGCAAGACACCAAATCTTGAAACGGCTATTCCCGAGGATATACCCAACGATCCACCGCAGCAAGACGATGATTTTATTGCTGAAGAAAGACCTACTGACGCCTCAGGTCCTGTCAATCAGCCCACAGGTTCCATCCGGATTGAAAGCTCCACCGGTCCAGCAAAACCTACTAACAAGCCAACAGTCCCAGTGCAAACCGGCGGTACCCATGATGATGAGGTTGTCATTACTGGCACTGGCCATACTGAGCCAAGCAATCCTGTCGCTTTATCCAAACATTCTGCCAAGGAAGAATTTGCTGCCTTTGGCAAAGGCAAGTGGAACGCTGATCTGACGACTTATACTGCTCTGAACACCCAAGATATCCATTCCGGCTATCTGAACCGGTTGTATACCGGTCGCGACTATGAAGCCGGTCTGGTTAGTATGGTGAAAGAGAAATATGAGGGAACTTCCATATGCTCCTTCCTGCTTGTATGCTTCCATTCTTGCTAACTCTCCTAGCCCCCAAGGGCCGGTTTGTAATATTCTTTCAAACCGGGACTTACCAATATAAATCTTGATGCTTTGAAATTCGCTGATGTAGCCCCCAAGGGCCGGTTCAACTTAACGTAGTTAAACCGGTACTTTAAGTAATTGAAATTGCCGCATCAGAATATATACGAGCAAATAGCCATTAGCCCCCAAGTGCCAAGTTGAATACTTGTATTGATCTTGGGACTTTGTAAGCAATTGAAAGATGAAGATCGTATATGCATTAGCCCCCAAGTGCTAAGTGCATAACTTGTTATGTGATTGGTACTTGAATCCTTATACCGATTTGTTGAAGCATATATCTGTATGCATGCAGGCGGAGCTGAAGACGAAAGAAAACCAAGTCACCGATCTCCAAGAAAACCTGAAAACCCAACAGGCTAAAACCTCCAAAGCAAAAGAGGAATTGGCCAGCGCTTTAAGCGCCATGGAACAACTTAAGGAGAGCTTCAAGAAGAAGCGGGCGGATTAGGCCACTGAAAAGTCCGCTTTGATCAAACGAGCAGAGGATGCCGAGGCTGCACTAAAACCAGTGGTGGATGAACTGACCAGCATAAAGCGGCACGTGCATGCCATGACTACTGCTATCTTTGGTAAGCCACTTTGCCTTCTGAATTGGCTCTACCTCCTTACAGAGTCGCCGGTTTATTAACCCTTTATGGTATTTCAGGGACACGCATTGGTCACTTGGGGTCAGATGTGCGGAAGAAACTAAAAGCCGCCTATACATTGGTTGAACAATTGTATACTGGTGCCCAGCGGATCATCTGTACCGCATCTCATAACAAACCGACGCCCACTTTGATTCAAGATACTCTAATGAAACTGTCGGTGCTTCCTGCCCGGGTTGAAGAGCTGAAGAAATCTGCTGCTCGAACCGGTGCAATCAATGCCTTAATTCGGGCAAAAGCTTGGGTGCCGGATTTTGATCCTATTGAAGCGGCTCAGGGCTATCCCAGCTTGAAGGAAGACGGGTCAGAATTTGGTGAAGCGGATCTGCGAGCAATAAACCGGGAGGTATGTCCGCTAGCTTGTCAATTGGCTGAGGAAGTAGACTTGTCTCATTATCAAGCCCAATATGACAGTCAGAACAAGCGAATAGCCGCACCAATCCATGAATCGGAAAATCTGATCCCTCCAATCCGTAAGCATACTTACGCTCCCAATATTGACCCGTCATTGCTGATCCATGATGAAGCTGTTTTTCAAGCATTAATGGGAATCGACTGGACAACTGTGGATTTCCAGCCACTGGGTAGAGAAACGGAGGCTGAAGCGGCGCAGGATGACCCACAACCATCAGGCCAGGCTGGTGACCAAGCTTGAACTGGAAGCCGGTTTTAAAACTGCCTCTCCTTTGTGAAAAACAATTATATTATTATGGGCACCATGTTGCCTTGTAATAGGCTAGCTGATACCTTTGATGTTGATATGCCTTCGTGCATAATTTGTTCTTCCTGTGGTAATGAACTTTCCAAAACACTTTCTGAAATGAAAAATTCGTCAAGTGCCACCGCGGTTGTACCGTCAGGCGGAATATGATGTCTGCATATATGAAATCAAAACATCCAAAATAAAATTTTAAGTATATGATCAAATTTTTGAGATACATAATACCTGCCATCGTTGAGCGTGAAGTTGGCTTGGCCAATCTTGAAGCGGAGTTTTGCAAACCCACACTGTTGGAGGAGATAACATCTCCTGTATATATATGACGCTGGTTTACCATGTAAACCGTGCCGGGTTGTAATAAACACCGTGTTACTCCATAAGAGGATGTTAACAACAAGGATCAAACTGGGCAAATAGTCTCCAGATTGACGTGAACTGTGTTCCGTCAATTGATTTGTTAAAAAACTTTGTCGGTTTAAGAAATGCAATAAAAAGCAAAAAAACCCCTTCAAAGAAAAGTGTAAATCAAGTGCAATGACAAAACGTTGCAAAAAAAGGTTTATTTGAGCTGATCAAATGGTGTTACCATGGCTGAACACGACCAAGCTCCCGTTAGGTGTAACTATGGTTCTAGTCAGCCAGGTCCCCAAATGAAACCGTGGCATTTATGCCGATCAAGTGGCATGGTCATGGTTCGGGTTCGACCAAGCCCCCAAGTGATTCTGTGGCCTTAAGCCGACCAAGAGGCATGACTGGTTCAGACATGACCAAGTCCCCAAGTGATCTGGTGGCTCTCGCCTATCAAGAGGCATGGTATTGGTTCGGACACGACCAATCCTCCAAGTGATATAACACGATGCTTTTAGCAAAGCGAACTCAAGGGGTAAATCGGAAGCCGCTTTAGAACAACTCCGTGTAACCACACATGATGTAAAAGAACAGATACCCCGCTTTAGCTGAGGTTCCGGTTTATTATAGTTAATATATACATCGTTGTAATATGTACATAAGTAGAACCAATGGCTCAGGTATAATAAGGCCGAAGATGAGCTATGTTCCACGGCCTGTTGGTCTCCTCCTCTGATGTACGTGCCTTATGTTCTCGAATATCGATCAGATAGTATGACCCGTTGTGCAGATTCTTGCTGACCAAGAAAGGCCCCTCCCAAGGCGGGGATAACTTATGCATATCAGTCTAATCTTGGATGAGCCGAAGCACCAAATCTCCTTCCTGAAAGGTTCTAGTTCTGACTCGGCGACTGTGATAACAACGAAGATCCTGCTGGTAAATCGACGATCGGGCGGCTGCGATATCACGCTCTTCATCCAACCGGTCCAAAGCATCTTGCCCTGCTGTCTCGTTGTCCGCTTCAATATAAGCCGTTACACGAGGTGAATCATGACAGATATCACTGGGGAGAACTGCCTCCGCTCCATAAACCATGAAGAACGGTGTGTATCCTGTTGATTTGTTGGGCGTTGTATTGATGCTCCATAACACAGATGGTAATTCTTCTACCCAACAATCCGGCGTTCTCTGCAAAGGAACCATGAGCCGGGGCTTGATGCCTCTCAAGATCTCTTGATTAGCTCTTTCTGCTTGACCATTGGACTGTGGATGTGCCACTAATGAAACATCGAGCCAGATGTGCTCCCGTTCGCAGAACTCCTTCATAGCACCTTTGGACAAATTGGTACCATTATCTGTGATGATACTGTGTGGAAAGCCAAACCGGAAAATCACTTTTTTAATGAATTGAACCTCCGTGGCCGCATCACACTTGCTAACAGGTTCTGCCTCCACCCACTTTGTAAACTTGTCAACCGCCACCAGGAGGTGGGTCTTCTTATCTTTGGACCTTTTGAAAGGCCCGACCATATCCAGCCCCCAAGTCACAAACGGCCTAAGTATTGGAATCATTCTCAATTCTTGAGCCGATACATGAGCACGTCTTTAAAACCTTTGGCAACCATCACATCGTCTAACCAGATCCTCCGCATCAGCATGAGCGGTTAACCAATAGAAGCCATGGCGAAACGCTTTAGCCACCAGAGACTTTGAACCGGCGTGGTGACCACAATCTCCTTCGTGTATCTCACGCAAAATTTCACGGCCTTCTTGAGGAGACACGCAGCATTGAAAAGCTCCTGATACACTGCAATGATGCAACTCGCTGTTGATGATAGCCATGGACTTGGATTGCCGGATTATCTACCGGGCCAGAATCTCATCCTCTGGCAACTCGCCCCGGTTCTTGTACGCTAGGTAAGGAAGCGTCCAATCCGGAATAACATGAAGAGCCACCACGAATTGAGCCTCTGGATCAGGAATAGCCAAGTCCTCTTCACCAGGGATCTTGACCGACGGGTTGTGCAGCACATCCAGAAAAACATTGGGCGGGATCGGTTTGCGCTGAGAGCCCAGCTGGCTTAAAGCATCCGCCGCTTCATTTTTCCGCCGGTCCACGTGGTCCACCTGATAGCCTTTGAAATAACCTGCAACAATATCCACCTCCCGACGATACGCTGCCATAAGTGGGTCCTTGGAGTCCCAAGTGCCAGACACTTGCTGAGCCACAAGGTCCGAGTCACCGAAGCACTTAACTCGACTTAGATTCATCTCCTTAGCCATCCCTAGACCATGGAGCAAGGCTTCATACTCAGCTGCATTGTTAGTACAAGGGAACATTAAGCGGAGAACATAACAAAACTTATCACCTCATGGGGAAGTTAATACGACTCCAGCCCCCAAGCCTTCCAACTGCCTGGATCCATCAAAATGGATGGTCCAATACGTGTGATCCGGCTTTTCTTCAGGTGCTTGCATTTTCGTCCAATCATTGATGAAATCAACAAGTGCTTGAGACTTAACCGCTGTCTGAGGCACATACTTCAAACCATACGGCCCCAGCTCTATGCCCACTTTGCAATCCGGCCAGTTGCTTCCCGGTTCTGGATGATATCTCCCAAAGGAGCAGAACTGACCACCGTAATTGGGTGCCCTTGGAAATATTGTTTAAGCTTCCGGCTTGCCATAAAAACTCCATACACTAGCTTCTGCCAATGCGGATACCTTTGCTTGGACTCAATGAGCACCTCGCTGATATAATAGACCGGACGTTGAACCGGATGCTCCTTACCTGCCTCCTTTCGCTCCACCACAATAGCCACGCTGACCACCCGAGCATTAGCAGCAACATATAGCAGTAACGGCTCCTTGTCAATGGGAGCGGCGAGCACAAGCGGATTGGCCAATTGCCGCTTTAAGTTCTCAAATGCTTCATCAGCAGCAGAACTCCAGACAAACTGATCCGTCTTTTTCAACATCTGATACAAAGGGATTGCCTTCTCACCAAGGCAACTGATAAACCGGCTTAGTGCGGCAATCCGGCCTGCCAGGCGTTGAACATCGTTGATACACTTCGGTTTAGCCAGGGAGGTGATAGCCGTGATCTTCTCCGGATTAGCCTCAATTCCCCTGTTGGACACCAGAAAACCCAATAGCTTGCCCGCCGGTACACCAAAGACACACTTGTCCGGATTAAGCATCATCTTGTATGTTCTCAGGTTATCAAAGGTTTCCTTCAAATCATCAATCAGAGTCTCCTTCTTCCTGGACTTAACCACGATATCATCCACGTAAGCATGTACATTACGGCCAATCTGCTTGTGAAGACAATTTTGTACACACCGTTGGTAAGTTGCCTGGGCACTCTTGAGCCCGAAGGGCATAGACACATAGCAGAAGGCTCCAAAGGGGGTTATAAATGTTGTCTTCTCCTGGTCCTTAACTGCCATTTTGATCTGATGATAGCCAGAATATGCATCCAAAAAACTTAAACGCTCACAACCCGCCGTAGCATCAATAATTTGATCAATATGGAGGAGGGCAAAAGGATTTGCTGGACAAGCCTTATTAAGATCTGTGTAATCCACACACATGCGCCAGGTGCCGTTTTTCTTGAGGACCAGCACCGGATTGGCAAGCCACTCGGGGTGAAAAACTTCAGCAATAAAGCCAGCTGCTAAGAGCCTGGCTACCTCTTCTCCAATCTCCTTGCGTCTTTCTTCATTAAATCGATGGAGGAACTGTTTCACCGGTTTATATTTAGGGTCCACATTAAGTGTGTGCTCAGCGAGTTGCCTCGGTACACCTGGCATGTCAGAGGGCTTCCATGCAAAAATGTCCCGATTCTCATGGATGAACTCGATGAGCGCGCTTTCCTATTTTGGATCCAAGTTGGCACTTCTAACGCCCTCGATGCGGCTATAGCTCCCACGTGTCGAGGCACGACTTAGAGACATAACCGCATTGAAAGCAATGTCGCAAGTTAGGCAATCATTACAACATCCCATGTAGTATATGACAAAAAGGGGAAGATACATAGTTGGCTTACACTCGCCACGTCACATCAGAGTTCATAAATAACATCCATCAAACAATCACTCATGGCCCGACTACGGCGCCAAAATAGAAAAGAACCCAACATGCGACAAGGTCCTGAATCGATAACCCCAACTAGGCACCACTACTGATCATCCGGAAAAGACACATAGTATCGCTGAGAGTCCTCGTCGAACTCCCACTTGAGCTCGTAATCGTCAACTAGAGCAGAAACACCTGGACCTGCATCTGGAGTTGTAGTATCTGTGAGCCACAGGGACTCAGCAATCTCACACCCACGCGATCAAGACTATTTAAGCTCATAGGAATGGATAAGGCAAAAATATGTGGAGCTGCAGCAAGCGACTAGCATATGTGGTGGCTAACTTATACGCAAAAGAGAGCGAGAAGAGAAGGCGAAGCACGAGCGAGAAGCTAAAGGAACATCCTGCGCAAGCATAACTCCAACACCGTGTCCACTTCCCGGACTCCGCCGAGAAGGGGCCATCACGGTAACACACACGGTTGATTCATTTTAATTAAGTTTAGTTAAAGTAATCTACAACCGGACATTAACAAATTCCCATCTGCCCATAACCGCGGGCACGACTTTCGAAAGTTCAATCCCTGCAGGGGGGTCCCAACTTAGCCCATGACAAGCTCTCACGGTCAACAAAGGAATAGACCTCCACCCGAGACACACCGATCAGACTCGGCAACCCGGTACAACAAGACAATTCGACAGGTTAAAACAAGACCAGCAACACCGCCCGAATGTGCCGACAAATCCCGATAGGAGCTGCACATATCTCTTTCTCAGGGCACACTCAGATGAGCGCTCCATACAACTAAAACCAAACCTCGAGTTTTCCCGAGGGGGCGCTACACAGGACTCTAGTTTGGACCAACGCTCAGAGGAGCACTGGCCCGGGGGGGTTAAAATAAGATGACCTTCGGGCTCCGGAAACCCAAGGGAAAAAGAGGCTAGGTGGCAAATGGTAAAACCAATGTTGGGCATTGCTGGAAAAGCTTTAATCAAGGCGAACTATCAAGGGGTTCCCATTATAACCCAACCGCGTAAGGGACGCAACAATCCGGGAACATAACACCGATATGACGGAAACTAGGGCGGCAAGAGTGGAACAACACACTAGGCGAGAGGCCGAGCCTTCCACCCTTTACCAAGTATATAGATGCATTAAGACAACATAGCAATATAATGATATCCCAACAAGAAAATAAATGTTCCAACAAGGAACGGCTCCAATCTTCACCTGCAACTAGCAACGCTATAAGAAGGGCTGAGCAAAGCGGTAACATAGCCAATCAACGGTTTGCTAGGACAATGGTGGGTTAGAGGATCAACATGGCAATTGGGAGGCTGACAAGCAAAAGGTAGGCATCGTAGCAGTGGCAAAGCAAAAGAGCGAGCAAACTAGCATAGCAAAGATAGTAGTGATTTCGAGGGTATGATCATCTTGCCTGCACAGTTGTCAGAGTTGACTGGATCCTCGCAAGCAAACTCAACGGGCTCCTCGGTAGCGAACTCGTCTCCTGGCTCTACCCACAAGACAAACAAGTAACAAGGATACAATCAACCACGGGCAAGACCAAGCAATTTGATGAAATGACGATATGCTATGCGGGATGCGATGCGGGATGCAAAATGCAAGATATGACAGGAAATGCATGAACCTGGCATCAACTTGGAAAACCAAGTGTGCCACTGGATAGAGGGGATGAAATCGCTTGAAAACGATATAAAGATCATAGGAATCGGAGCTACGGTTTGGAAATGGCGAGCGTTTTAAGATATGACACCGGTCTGCGATTTGCAGCAAGTAGGCATCTAAATGCAACGAAATGAACATGCTACAGCCACCAAACATGGAAACGAAATACATGGCAGTGATGTACACAAGATGGTTGACAAAACACTAGCACTGAGCCATAGGCAAATTCATCCATTAAGAGGTTCAAACAAGCATGGTTAAAACGCAAATGCAAAACAGATTCCAGACTTGGTGAAATCAACACTAGTCTGAAATTTCAGATCACGATGCTCTCTTCGGAGCAGCAAAACAACATGATAGAAAACCTGAACATAACAAGTAAGAACATGGCATGGAGCTACTCAACAAGCTTAACAAAACACCCAAAGTGACCTGGGGCCAAAAGGGTTCACAAAATACTCTACCGAGCTCACGAACATAGCTCGAACACAATCAATTTTCAGACTTAGTGAAAACTGAGACACGCTGAAATATAACTCACGAAGGCATGTAAACGAGCTCGATGCACTCACTACGGTGCAAGTCATGGCAAGGAAAGCATATAACCAGCAAGAAGGCACAATGTGCTAGCTACACATGGCAAGAACAAAGGCATAGCATGCATGGAACACTAACGGTAGCATCGGCAAAATCGCAAACAAGTTGACGATCTGCCCAGATTAACAACGAAGCAAAAGTTGAGCTTGATTGAGTCAACCTAGAGCACTCCACATATGCAAACAAAGACATGGATGGATAGAGCATTACATAAATATCAAAACTCCCTTACTGATCATCCTCAAAAGAGGCACGGATCACTAGGAAACAATCTGCAATCTCAGGTACCTCTCTTCGCAAGCTTGCACAAGACAACGCACACATCCTAAAAATACATGGGTGGCACCTCTGGAAAGAAGACAAAATGCTTAACAATTCATCCCAAAGGGGCACAGGCATATCATGCACGAATTAAACATGGCAAAAATGACAAAAGTGCATGATGAACTAACGGATCTGCAATTTAACTCACGAAGCCTCCTTCTAACAGAATTTTGGGTATCAAGATGACCTCAAATGCAAATGATGCAATGGAATGAAATGATGTACATGTCGAGGCGAAGATTTTGATATATCATATGCCCAAAACGAAGCTACGGATGCAAAGATATCATCAGTCAAAGTTTGCTTAAAAAAATTACGGGGGAGAGAAAAAAGTCAACCCTCAGTTTTAGATCTCAGATCTAGGGTTCGGGCACTGTAGCAGCCGGGTCGGGGCGCGCCTCCCGAGGCGACGCCGGCGAAGGCAGGGATGGCGGCCGGCGGGGGCGGCGTCCGGTGGCCGGGACGGCGGCGCCGGGCGGTGGCGGAGCTGCGGTCACTGGAGATGGCAGCGGGGCGGAGCGGGGTCGGCGCGGCGGTCCGCGGCGACGCGGCGACGAACTCCGGTCGGGGGCGCGGCGGCCCATGGCGGCGGCGGCCACCGGCGCCGGAGGTGGCGGCGGCGGACGTAGGAGGAGGCGGCGGGGAGAC
>NC_041386.1:518366228-518374187 GCF_002162155.2 Triticum dicoccoides
TCCCACTTCATGCCGAAGGAGATCACACAAGCCCTGAGCATATCTTCAAGAATTTGGTTGACACGCTCGACTTGACCGCTTGTTTGAGGATGGAAAGCTGTGCTGAAGCGGATGTTGGTGCCCATGGCCTTCTGAAAAGAATCCCAAAACTTGGAGGTAAAGATGCTGCCACGGTCTGAAGATATCACTTGAGGAATACCGTGCAGAGAGACAATGCGAGAGGTATAGAGTTCCGCCAATTGAGCTGCAGTGATTGACTCTTTGATAGGCAGAAAGTGAGCCACTTTGGTGAGCTTGTCGATGACGACGAATATAGCATCATTGCCACGCTTGGACTTTGGAAACCCAGTCACGAAGTCCATTTCAATGTGGTCAAACTTCCATTCTGGAATGGCAAGAGGTTGGAGGAGACCAGCTGGCCTTTGGTGTTCTGCCTTCACTCTTCTGCAGACATCACATTTATTCACGAATTGAGCGATCTCGCGCTTCATTCGAGTCCACCAATAAGCTTGCTTGAGGTCCTAATACATCTTCGTACTCCCAGGGTGGATGGAGAGGAGAGAGTTGTGAGCCTCGTTCATGATCACCTTACGAAGTTCACCTTTGGGCACAACAATTCGATCCTCGAAGAAGAGAGTGTCCTTGTCATCAAGTCGGTAGCACTTGTACTTGGACTGACTCTTTGCAATACCAATCTTCACCTTTTTCACCATAGCATCAAGAAGTTGGGCTTGGCGAATCTGGTCTTCTAAGGTAGGAGAGACTTGAAGGTTGGCGAGGAAACCTTGAGGAACAACTTGCAGATTAAGTTTGCGGAAAGCTTCACAAAGCTCGGGTTGATAAGGCTTGAGAATCAGACTGTTGCGATATGCTTTCCTGCTCAAAGCGTCAGCAATCACATTAGCCTTGCCTGGAGTATACTCGATACTCGGATTGTACTCTTGAATCATTTCGACCCATCGAGTCTGCCTGAGGTTGAGATTAGGCTGAGTGAAGATGTACTTGAGACTCTTGTGATCAGTGAAAATATCCACTTTCCTTCCCAATAGAAGATGTCTCCAAGTCAACAAAGCGTGCACAACTGCCGCCAACTCGAGATCATGAGTGGGGTAGTTCTTCTCATTAGGTTTCAACTGGCGAGAGGTATAAGCAACAACTTTCTTCTCTTGCATCAGTACAGCACCGAGACCTTGGAGAGAGGCATCACAAAAGACCTCGTACGGCTTGGTTTCATCAGGCGGAGTCAGAACTGGAGCAGTGATCAATTTCTCTTTCAAAGTGCTGAAAGCAATATCACACTCCGGAGACCAAACATACTTGACGTGCTTCTGAAGAAGATTTGAGAGAGGCTTGGCGATCTTAGAAAAGTTTTCAACGAATCTTCTGCAATAGCTTGCGAGACCGAGAAAACTGCGGAGTTGCTTCACGTTCTGAGGAGGTTCCCAATTCACAATTGCGGACACCTTCTCAGGATTCACGGAAATGCCCTTGGCAGAGATGATATGACCAAGATAAAGAACCTCATCGAGCCAAAATTCACACTTGGAGAACTTGGCGTAGAACTGATGTTCTCTGAGCTTGTCAAGAACCAAACGCAAGTGCTTGGCATGATCTTCCTTGTTCTTCGAGAAAACCAGAATGTCGTCGAGATAGACCAAAACAAATTCATTGGTGTAGGGGTTGAAGATGAAGTTCATCATGCGAGAGAACGTCGGAGGAGCGTTGGCGAGGCCAAAAGACATGACGGTGTATTCATATGAACCAAAGCTTGTCCTGAACGCCGTCTTGGGAATATCTTGCTCACGAATACGAATCTGATGATAACCCATACGGAGATCAAGCTTGGAGAATACTTGAGCACCTTTGAGTTGTTCGAACAGCTCATTGATGTTGGGAAGTGGGTATTTGTTCTTGATGGTCTTCTTGTTTACTGGACGGTAATCAACACAAAGTCGACTCGATCCATCCTTCTTCTTCACAAAAAGAACACCACAACCCCACGGAGAAGTACTAGGCCGGATGAGACCCAATCTTTCTTGCTCATCGAGTTGTTTCTTCAACTCCTTCAACTCTTCAGGTCCGAGCTTGTAAGGACGTTTGCACACAGGTTCCGTACCGGGCTCAAGTTCAATAACAAATTCAACCGGCCGGTTTGGAGGCATCCCTGGAAGTTCTTCTGGAAAGACGTCTTGATATTCGCAAACGACAGGAATCTGAGAGATGGCATCCAATTCACCCTTCTCATTGAGAGAAAACAACCGGATGGTATTATCCCGAGCGGCAAAGACAATGACATCCTCAGACGAATGAGTCAATTGAATCTGCCTGGCAGCACAGTCAAGATGTGCCTTGTGCTTAGAAAGCCAATCCATTCCGAGAATAAGATCAATATCCGAGTTACCGAGAACAATTGGGGAAGAAAGGAACTTGTAGTCACCCAATGTGATAGTAACCTCAGGGACGCAGGTGTTAGCTGTCATCTGCTTGCCCGGTGACACAATTTGCAAGGAACTTTGCAGAAACTGATAATCACACTCATACTTTGATGCAAAAGGTTTGGAAATGAAGCAATGCGATGCACCTGTGTCAAAAAGAACTTTTGCAGGAACATCGTTAACAGGAAGGTTACCCATGATCACATGTGACGAGTCCTCTGCCTGAGCTGCATTCACCATATTGACCTTGGCGTGCTTGGGATTGTGCTTGACCATAGCTGTACTTGCCGATCTGACAGGAGGAGGAGGAGGAAGACGCCTCTGGTTGGTACACTTGTTGGCATAGTGACCCTTCTGTTGGCACTTGTTGCACGTGACCTCTGAAAGCGGACGGTGATACGGAGCACTCGATCTTGGCGCTTGAGACGAAGACTTGTTCTGAAAGCCTGGGTTGGGTGGGTGGGAGAAACCACTGCCACCTTTGCTCTTCTGCTGATACGGCTGACGGAACGGAGGAGGAGGAAGCCAATACTTCTGCTGCTTGACCACTTGAGTAGAGGAAGAAGGAGTAACATCTCTGGCACGCTTCCTGGAAGCATCACACCTCATCTGAGCAGCCTCTTGCTTCAGTGCCATGTTGTAGAACTCATCGTATCTCAACGGCTCAAAGAGGACAAGAGCGAGCTGAATTTCCTCACGAAGACCACCCCTGAACTGATAGATCATGCTCTTCTCATCAGGAACATCCTGCTTGGCAAAACGGGCGAGCTTCTAGAACAACTTGTTGTAGTCATAGACAGACAAAGAGCCTTGCTTCAGATTGCGGAATTCCTGACGCTTACTCTCAACCACACTTTGAGGGATGTGATGAGCGCGGAAATCTTGACGGAAATCGTCCCAAGTGATAACACGTCCACCTCTGGAATCCTTGTACTGCTGGAACCACTCTGCAGCCTGATCTTTGAGCTGGAAAGAAGCGAACTTGACGAAATCTTCAGGCCTGACGTTGCTGCATTCAAAATGCTTGCCCAGATCCACTAGCCAATCGTCAGCATCGGTAGCCTCAACACAACTGCTGAACGTCTTTGGGCCATTTGCGAGGAACTGGTTCAGAGTAGCAAAGTGGTGCTGATTATGGCCTTGATTCCCTTGACTGCCTTGATTGCGCTCTTGGAGGATTTGCATGATCAACTGTGTGTTTGCATTAGTAGCGGCCATCACAGCTTGCCATGCTTCCGGAGGAGGCGGAGGTGGAGGCGGATCAGGATTCGGAGTCGTGCGCGTTGGAGGAGCCATCCTGAAGAGGTTGACCACCATTAGCACATAGATAGACAACAATATAGAAGCTGAATCCAACGGAATGAAAATTGCAACATATAGTCTTCACATCCGAACAAAATGAACGAATGCATTCCTCTTCAAATGATCACATATCCATAAATTGAGAAGCCACGAAGAATTAAGGAAGAGAAATAATTCAACAAGGTACGGATCAAGAACGAATAATCGGTAAGAAATCCCAATCTCAAACCAATATCCGTGGAAGAAGAACTGGAGCTACTAGAATTCCCACCTATGAAATTCCCGAACCTTTCCGGTTATGCAATCAGGTGTTGGGGATACAGGGGAAGCACAATATCTCACCCAAACTAGCAAATCCTACATCCAGTTGTATCCATCCTTCAACACATAACCAGGAAAACTTCGGAAACCATCTATCTCAACCTTCGAAAAGCATCCGTTATACAAGTTATGGCGATACTCCCGAACTCCCGCCCCAATACTGGGTGGCGTCGAGGTTATCTCACCAACGAACTGCATAAAAGAGATTTTCGATGTCGGCGAACATATCTCAAGTATACCAGAATTGCAACGATAAAATTGTGACGACAACACCTCGGAGCTCAACTCCCCGGGACACTGCCACAACCCCTAAAGACAGGAGGCACCAAGAACAATGTTCTCGTCACAAAACCATCGAAACAAATCCAAAATACTCGTGTGATCCTAAATTTTTTTTGTGAAATTTGAGAAGAGAAGGTTCAAAACTCTACGTCAGGATGCCTTACCAGAGCGATGAGGAGGCTGGGAAGTAAAAAGAATTCCTAAGCTCTCCGATATATAATTCCTAAGGACTCAAAACATTTTTCTAGACACAACTCGGCTGCTAAAAACGATCAAGCAATGGGGCTCCTAAGGTCGGGGAAGGCTCTGATTACCAACTTGTAACGCCCTCGATGCGGCTATAGCTCCCACGTGTCGAGGCACGACTTAGAGACATAACCGCATTGAAAGCAATGTCGCAAGTTAGGCAATCATTACAACATCCCATGTAGTATATGACAAAAAGGGGAAGATACATAGTTGGCTTACACTCGCCACGTCACATCAGAGTTCATAAATAACATCCATCAAACAATCACTCATGGCCCGACTACGGCGCCAAAATAGAAAAGAACCCAACATGCGACAAGGTCCTGAATCGATAACCCCAACTAGGCACCACTACTGATCATCCGGAAAAGACACATAGTATCGCTGAGAGTCCTCGTCGAACTCCCACTTGAGCTCGTAATCGTCAACTGGAGCAGAAACACCTGGACCTGCATCTGGAGTTGTAGTATCTGTGAGCCACAGGGACTCAGCAATCTCACACCCACGCGATCAAGACTATTTAAGCTCATAGGAATGGATAAGGCAAAAATATGTGGAGCTGCAGCAAGCGACTAGCATATGTGGTGGCTAACTTATACGCAAAAGAGAGCGAGAAGAGAAGGCGAAGCACGAGCGAGAAGCTAAAGGAACATCCTGCGCAAGCATAACTCCAACACCGTGTCCACTTCCCGGACTCCGCCGAGAAGGGGCCATCACGGTAACACACACGGTTGATTCATTTTAATTAAGTTTAGTTAAAGTAATCTACAACCGGACATTAACAAATTCCCATCTGCCCATAACCGCGGGCACGGCTTTCGAAAGTTCAATCCCTGCAGGGGGGTCCCAACTTAGCCCATGACAAGCTCTCACGGTCAACGAAGGAATAGACCTCCACCCGAGACACACCGATCAGACTCGGCAACCCGGTACAACAAGACAATTCGACAGGTTAAAACAAGACCAGCAACACCGCCCGAATGTGCCGACAAATCCCGATAGGAGCTGCACATATCTCTTTCTCAGGGCACACTCAGATGAGCGCTCCATACAACTAAAACCAAACCTCGAGTTTCCCCGAGGGGGCGCTGCACAGGACTCTAGTTTGGACCAACGCTCAGAGGAGCACTGGCCCGGGGGGGTTAAAATAAGATGACCTTCGGGCTCCGGAAACCCAAGGGAAAAAGAGGCTAGGTGGCAAATGGTAAAACCAATGTTGGGCATTGCTGGAAAAGCTTTAATCAAGGCGAACTATCAAGGGGTTCCCATTATAACCCAACCGCGTAAGGGACGCAACAATCCGGGAACATAACACCGATATGACGGAAACTAGGGCGGCAAGAGTGGAACAACACACTAGGCGAGAGGCCGAGCCTTCCACCCTTTACCAAGTATATAGATGCATTAAGACAACATAGCAATATAATGATATCCCAACAAGAAAATAAATGTTCCAACAAGGAACGGCTCCAATCTTCACCTGCAACTAGCAACGCTATAAGAAGGGCTGAGCAAAGCGGTAACATAGCCAATCAACGGTTTGCTAGGACAATGGTGGGTTAGAGGATCAACATGGCAATTGGGAGGCTGACAAGCAAAAGGTAGGCATCGTAGCAGTGGCAAAGCAAAAGAGTGAGCAAACTAGCATAGCAAAGATAGTAGTGATTTCGAGGGTATGATCATCTTGCCTGCACAGTTGTCAGAGTTGACTGGATCCTCGCAAGCAAACTCAACGGGCTCCTCGGTAGCGAACTCGTCTCCCGGCTCTACCGACAAGACAAACAAGTAACAAGGATACAATCAACCACGGGCAAGACCAAGCAATTTGATGAAATGACGATATGCTATGCGGGATGCGATGCGGGATGCAAAATGCAAGATATGACAGGAAATGCATGAACCTGGCATCAACTTGGAAAACCAAGTGTGCCACTAGATAGAGGGGATGAAATTGCTTAAAAACGATATAAAGATCATAGGAATCGGAGCTACGGTTTGGAAATGGCGAGCGTTTTAAGATATGACACCGGTCTGCGATTTGCAGCAAGTAGGCATCTAAATGCAACGAAATGAACATGCTACAGCCACCAAACATGGAAACGAAATACATGGCAGTGATGTACACAAGATGGTTGACAAAACACTAGCACTGAGCCATAGGCAAATTCATCCATTAAGAGGTTCAACCAAGCATGGTTAAAACGCAAATGCAAAACAGATTCCAGACTTAGTGAAATCAACACTAGTCTGAAATTTCAGATCACGATGCTCTCTTCGGAGCAGCAAAACAACACGATAGAAAACCTGAACATGACAAGTAAGAACATGGCATGGAGCTACTCAACAAGCTTAACAAAACACCCAAAGTGACCTGGGGCCAAAAGGGTTCACAAAATACTCTACCGAGCTCACGAACATAGCTCGAACACAATCAGTTTTCAGACTTAGTGAAAACTGAGACACGCTGAAATATAACTCACGAAGGCATGTAAACGAGCTCGATGCGCTCACTACGGTGCAAGTCATGGCAAGGAAAGCATATAACCAGCAAGAAGGCACAATGTGCTAGCTACATATGGCAAGAACAAAGGCATAGCATGCATGGAACACTAACGGTAGCATCGGCAAAATCGCAAACAAGTTGACGATCTGCCCAGATTAACAACGAAGCAAAAGTTGAGCTCGATTGACTCAACCTAGAGCACTCCACATATGCAAACAAAGACATGGATGGATAGAGCATAACATATATATCAAAACTCCCTTACTGATCATCCTCAAAAGAGGCACGGATCACTAGGAAACAAGCTGGACATATAGCATCATGAACTAAAATATCCCAGACTTAGTGAAAATCACTAAGTCCCTGAAATCTGCAATCTCAGGTACCTCTCTTCGCAAGCTTGCACAAGACAACGCACACATCCTAAAAATACATGGGTGGCACCTCTGGAAATAAGACAAAATGCTTAACAATTCATCCCAAAGGGGCACAGGCATATCATGCACGGATTAAACATGGCAAAAATGACAAAAGTGCATGATGAACTAACGGATCTGCAATTTAACTCACGAAGCCTCCTTCTAACAGAATTTTGGGTATCAAGATGACCTCAAATGCAAATGATGCAATGGAGTGAAATGACGTACATGTCGAGACGAAGATTTTGATATATCATATGCCCAAAACGAAGCTACGGATGCAAAGATATCATCAGTCAAAGTTTGCTTAAAAAAATTACGGGGGAGAGGAAAAAGTCAACCCTCAGTTTTAGATCTCAGATCTAGGGTTCGGGCACTGTAGCAGCCGGGTCGGGGCGCGCCTCCCGAGGCGACGCCGGCGAAGGCGGGGACGGCGGCCGACGGGGGC
>NC_041386.1:518374784-518397712 GCF_002162155.2 Triticum dicoccoides
AGTAGAGTTTGGTGGGTTTTGGGCCAAATTTGGAGGGTGTTGGGCTGCAACACCCACGCGGCCTTCTCGGTCCCTCGGTTAACCGTTGGAGTATCAAACGAAGTCCAAATGACCCGAAACTTGACAGGCGGTCTACCGGTAGTAAACCAAGGCCGCTTGGCAAGTCTCGGTCCAATCCGGAAATGTTTAAACCCCACACACGAAAGAAGACTAGAAATGACCACCGGAGGAGAACGAAGCGCCGGAATGCAAAACGGACAACGGGGAAAATGCTCGAATGCATGAGATGAACATGTATGCAAATGCAATGCACGAGATGACATGGTATGAGATGCATGAAAACGAAAACAACACACGGAGACAAGGACCCGAACCCGAGAAATAAATATAACTTGACACCGGAAACGGTAAGAGTTGGAGTACAAATGGGGAAAGTTACATCTGGGGCGTTACAGCACTGATGCTGAACTGCTTGGACGAATCGCCAGGTACGAAGTCAACAAGCTTAGTTTCTGCTGCCGATTTGAACTTCAGGGCCAGATCATGTTCCGTAGTTGGCTTCTTCAACGGAGTAATGTCCGCTGGATCAACATTGTCTTTATAGTACTTCAAATCCTCGGTGGCACAAACCGACTCTGCATAAGCCGCATCTCCTTCCTCGCATTCCAAAGCGATTTTGCGGCTTCCGTGAACCGTTATTGTCCCCCTGTGACTCGGCATCTTGAGCTGCAAATACACATAACAGGGCCGTGCCATAAACTTGGCGTAAGCCGGTCGCCCAAACAGGGCGTGATATGGACTCTGCATTTTCACCACTTCAAACGTCAATGTCTCCGACCTGGAATCATGGTCATCCCCAAAGGCCACTTCTAGAGCTATCTTGCCAACAGGATATGCTGATCTGCCAGGTACTACACCATGGAACACCGTATTAGACGGTTTAAGATTTTTATCTGTCAGTCCCATACGACGAAAGGTCTCATAGTACAAGATATTAATGCTGCTACCTCCATTCATGAGCACTTTTGTGAACTTATAAACTCCCACCTGAGGTGCCTCCACTAGAGCCAATGGACCCGAATTATCGACCTGGGGTGGGTGATCCTCTCTGCTCCATATGATTGGCTGTTCAGACCAACGTAGATAACGGGGTATGGCCGGTTCAACAAAGTTGACCGCCCGCCTCTGAACCTTCCGGTCTCGCTTGTCCAAGCTAGTGGTGAAGACATGGTACTGCCCACTACTCAACTGCTTTGGGTTGCTCTGGTAGCCTGACTGTTGCTGCTGTTGGTTGTAACCACCCTGGTTGTTCTGGCTATTTTGACCATTTTGTCCGCCCGGATTACCATTAAATCCTGAACCGGAACTTCCTCCACCGTAACCCGGCTCGGATCCTGAGCCACCGCCAGATTCGTGATCATACCGGAAATTATTAGAATTCTTGAACTCCTGCATAATAAAGCAATCCTTCCAAAGGTGGTTCGCTGGCGCCTCCTTCGTCCCATGTCTTGGACAGGGCTGGCTTAGCAGATAGTTTAGGCGGTTTGGGTTAGGGTTGGGTGCTCCATTACGATTTTTCGGTCTACCCTTGCGTGGCTGGCCATTGTCCTGTGTGTTGGTATTAGCCACAAAGTCCATGTTACCATCCGCTTTACGCTTGCCTCCACCACCATTGCCTGCCCAGTGATGCTGCTGACCTTTGGAGCTGTTGTTCTTCTTTCCCTTCCCTATCCTGTCATCATCAGATTCGGGATCCTTGGTACTATCAGAATCAGCATATTTCACCAAAGCGGTCATGAGGGTCCCATGTCAGTGCAATGACGCTTCATCCGTCCCAACTTCAGCTTCAGGGGTCCAAACCGGCAGTTGCCTTCTAGGGTTAATACTGCGGTGTCAGCGTTGATGCGGTCTGATGAGTGCAACACTTGTGAAACCCGGCGCACCCAATGAGTCGTTGATTCTCCTTCCTCCTGGACGCATGCAGCTAAGTCCACTATCGACATAGGCTTTTTACAGGTATCCTTGAAATTGCTGATAAACCGGACTCGTAATTGGGCCCATGAACTGATAGAATTAGCCGGCAAGCTTTTTAACCAAGTACGGGCCATTCCTTCAAGCATCATGGTGAAGTATTTCGCACACGCCATGTCATCCACATCAAGCATCTCCATGGCCATCTCATAGCTCTCCACCCATGTCTCTAGAGGTTGATCCGCCATGTAATTTGGTACCTTGTGCGGGCCTTTGAAATCCTTGGGCAGGCGCACGTTGCGTAAAGCGGGGATAAGGCAAGGCACCCTCAAAGAACTAGAAGTAACACCAGGTTCAGTCAAGGTGGTTGGACCAACCGGTGTGAGCTGCCGAGCCTGATGCTGTGCGGCTAACTCGGCCTCCCTGCGCGCTCGGGCCCGGTTCACCACTTCCTGAGCGTCATCAGCACCACCCGTCGGGTTGTTGCCATGGGGTGCTCCACGTCGTTCATTACTCGACACTGCTGGTTCATCCATATGTCTGCTATAGCTCCGGCTTGGACGGGGGGTCGAGTGGATCCGGTCGCGGCTGTACGAGTATGCTTCCTGTTGGGCCAAAGCTGTCCTCAGAAGTTCCTTGACCCATCGCGTCTCTACTGCCTGCGGCGAGTCACCTTCAATTGGAATGGCCTCCAGCCGTGCAGCAGCGGCAACAAGATTGTCCATTGGGTTGGAGTAGTGACCCGGAGGTATTAAAGCATCCTGAGGTATAACGGTGTTTTGACGAGGCCGGTCCATCTGACGAGGCTGAACCGGTGCACCGGTCCCAGGGGCTTCTGCCCGGTTTCCCTCCAGCGGATTGCCGGCTCTTGGTCCTGGAGTGTTGAAAAGGTCTCTGGCCTCGAAAACCGGAGGTAAGCGGGATCGGTGCTTCCTCCTCATGACTTCATGCGACGCATTCTGGTCCAACATAAGCCTGTAGGCATGTGCGTCTAAAGTGGCCCGCTCTGCGGCCATCCTGGTGTCCTCAGCCGCCAGATCCGCCTTGGCCTGGGTGATCTGTTCCTTTACCTTTGTAATCTCCGTGTTGTGAACGTCCTGATCCGGCGGATTAACCTCCACCATAAGCACAGCCAACGCATCAAATAGTTCTGATAGAACCTGAGCCGGCGGGCGCACAGGGCCTCCTGCCCCGGCAGCCGTTGCCGCTGCTGAACCGAAGGTCGTTGTCACAGCGGTCGAAGAATGAAGCGCTGCTTGTGTGCCAGTCATGAATATTCCAACCCGGTTGGGCAGATCAGAGGGGTCCGGAATACTGTCGCCATCGGAACAGCCCCCAATCCGGCCGTCTTGTAGCTGATAAAGAGATTCGGTTTCTCCGGTCGATGACTCGTCATCGAAACAAACGACGGCATCGCCGTGAGATTCCGATCCATCCTCATAACTTCCTCTATGGATGACTCCCACGAAGGCACGCTTCATGGCCAGTTTAACCCGGGCGGATCGCGCATGCTGAGCCGTCTCGACGAGGTGATGTCCGGCTCAGGGCCCGGTTCACCGATCTTGCCAATGAAAACGTGAATGCTACCAAAGGGGACCCGGTACCTGTACTCAATTGAGCCAGCCTCGGGGCCCCTGCCTGCGTCGTCGATGTAGAGCTTGCCGCGACGACTCTTAGTCATCCGGCCTACAGCGTAGCCCTCGAGTCCTTCAAGGCGGCCCTCCAAGAACCGGAAACCATCATGCGATAGCCCCACGGTGGGCGCCAACTGTCGTGGTTTTGTCACGGCAGATGTCCTAGAGAAAGGACTTAGTCATGGAGCCATCGCGACGGGTTAGCTTGAAGGGGTTAAAGCGGACACAGGGACGCAATAGAGTTTATACTAGTTCGGCCCCTTCAATGAAGGTAAAAGCCTACGTCTAGTTGTGATGGAATTGATGGGGTTTCGATGACTAGGGAGCAAACAAGCTTCGCCTATGTCTCGAGTTGTTGTCTGTTGTCCTTGAACCGCCGCCGGGTCGTCGCCTTATATACACGGGTGACTCCCATCGGCTTACGGAGTCCCAATACCGGCTCATAGATGTGTCCAGTTTGGTCTCTATTTATTCCTAACTTACAATACAAGTTAACTACTAACGCCGATTTACGGCTACAGGCCTTGAACCGACCATGGGCCTTGAACCTTCCTCTGTCTTCTTGGGCTTTAACATACTTAACTACTGACGAAGTTAACCCGGCCCAGATAGGCCGATTTATGCCCAGTAGTAATATCCCCAACAGTTACCATACGTGCATGCTACGAGACTTGCAAACCTCAACACAACTATTTCTCAAATTCATAAATACTCAACTAGCATGACTCTAATATCACCATCTTCATATCTCAAACAATCATCAAGTATCAAAATTCTCATAGTATTGAATGTACTCTATATGAAAGTTTTTATTATACCCATCTTGGATGCCTATCATATTAGCACTAATTTCATAACCAAAGCAAATAACCATGCTGTTCTAAAAGACTCTCAAAATGATATAAGTGAAGCATGAGAGATCAATAATTTCTATAAAATAAAACCACCACCATGCTTTAAAAAGATATAAGTGAAGCACTAGAGCAAAATTATCTAACTCAAAAGATATAAGTGAAGCACATAGAGTATTCTAATAAATTCCGATTCATGTGTGTCTCTCCCAAAAGGTGTGTACAGCAAGGATGATTGTGGTAAACTAAAAATCAAAGACTCAAATCATACAAGACGCTCCAAGCAAAACACATATCATGTGGTGAATAAATATATAGCCTCAAGTAAAGTTACCGATGGACGAAGACGACAGAGGGGATGCCTTCCGGGGCATCCCCAAGCTTAGGCTTTTGGTTGTCCTTGAATTTTACCTTGGGGTTCCTTGCGCATCCCAAGCTTAGGCTCTTGCCACTCCTTGTTCCAAAATCCATCAAATGTTTACCCAAAAACTTGAAAACTTCACAACACAAAACTCAACAAAAAATCTCATGAGCCCCGTTAGTATAAGAAAACAAACCACCACTTTAAGGTACTGTAATTAACTCATTATTTATTTATATTGGTGTTAAACCTATTCTTTTCCAAATTCTCCATGGTTCATACCCCCCGATACTAGCCATAGATTCATCAAAATAAGCAAATAACACACAAAAACAGAATCTGTCAAAAACAGAACAGTCTGTTGCAATCTGGATAGTTAGAATACTTCGGCAACTCCAAACATCCTGAAAAATTAGGAAGACCTAAATAATTTGTATATTGATCTAGTTCAGTTGGAATTGGTATTTTATCGCTCTCTGGTAGAAAATGAAAATTATTCTCGTGAGCGCATACTTTCTGTTTTTATCAGCAAGATCAAACAACAATCACCCAAGAAGATCCTAAAGGCTTTACTTGGCACAAGCACTAATTAAAACATAAAAAACAATCATAACTGAGGATAGATGATTTATTTATTACTAAACATGAACAAAAAGCAAGGAACAAACATAAAATTGGGTTGCCTCCCAACAAGCGCTATCGTTTAACGCCCCTAGCTAGGCATAAAAGCAAGAATAGATCTAGGTATTGCCATCTTTGGTATGCAATTATTCAATTGAACACTTATAACCCTTAGGAGGTTCTTTGTTTTTGCTAATGATCAAACTCCTAGGTAGGAAATCAAGAAATTCCTTTGTAGCAAAAGGTTCCTTAATGATATCTAAAAAGTTGGGGTGAACACGTATCGATTTGAGATCTTCATTTTTCTTACTAGAAGATTCACCCTTATTTCTAGGAACATAGATAAATTTGGAAACTTTGGTATGAGGAGGATTTGAGGTGTTTTTAATGGCAGAGAAAGCGGACACCAAGTTGGTAATAATATCTTCAAGTTTATCAATTCTAGTGGAATCTTGATCTATCTTTTCATTGACTGTGGGTTCCTTTTCCTTAAGATTTTTCAGAGTAACTCCAACCTTAGATCCATATTGAGTAATTTGGTTGTGGATCTTTTTATCCAAATTTTCAATTAACTCTACAGTGGCAATTTTATTTTCAATAATATCAAGCCTTTGCATCACATGTTCCAAAGTTAAAATAGTTCCATTGACGAAAAGAGGTGGTGGGCCTAACAAATCTATCATAGAATTATAAGAATCAAAATTATGGCTTCCCAAGAAATTCCCTCCGGTAATGGTGTCAATAACATATCTATACCAAGGAGTGATTCCTACTAAAAATTGCGAAGAAGAACGGAAGTAGATTGCTTTTTAATAGATCTATTTTGAGCATTGCAAATTCTATACCAAGCATCTTTTAGGTTTTCTCCCTCCCTTTGTTTAAAATTAAGAACTTCATTATCAGGAGTGTTAACAATGATAGGAGAACTGGCCATGAGGAAAATAAACGATCTAACACACAAGCACACAAGAAGCCAGCGAAAAAAGGTGAACGGAAAAAGGGCGAATAAAACAGCAAAGGTGAAGTGGGGAGAGGAAAACGAGAGGCAAATGGCAAATAATGTAATGCAAGGGAGAAGAGTTTGTGATGGGTACTTGGTATGTCTTGACTTGAGCATAGATCTCCCCGGCAATGGCGCCAGAAATCCTTCTTGCTACCTCTTGAGCATGCGTTGGTTTTTCCCTTGAAGAGGAAAGGGTGATACAACAAAGTAGCGTAAGTATTTCCCTCAGTTTTTGAGAACCAAGGTATCAATCCAGTAGGAGATAACACGCAAGTCACCTAGTACCTGCACAAACAATCAAGAACCTCGTAACTAACACAATAAAGGGGTTGTCAATCCCTTCACGGTCACTTACGAAAGTGAGATCTGATAAAGATAGTAAGATAAATATTTTTGGTATTTTTGTTGTATAAATTGAAAAGTAAAGATTGCAAAATAAAATAAATAGTAGACTAGAATTGTAGATCAGAAACTTATATGTTATGAAATAGACTCGGGGGCCATAGGTTTCACTAGTGGCTTCTCTCATGATAGCAAGTATTACGGTGGGTGACAAATTACTGCCGAGGAATTGATAGAAAAGTGCATAGTTATGATAATATCTAGGCATGATCATGAATATAGGCATCACATCCGTGTCAAGTAGACCGAAACGATTCTGCATCTACTACTATTACTCCACACATCGACCGCTATAATCGCAAACAGTGGTGTAAAAAACCCGTCAAAAAGGTGCAAAACATTTGCGATGGAGGATGCATCAAACACGGTTCAGATTTTAGTTGCGTGTGCGATGCAGGACATATGATTTAGCTCAATTAACTGTTTGTGATGAGGAACAAAAGAAAGGGGCAGCCAGATGAAGGTGTGTGCGATATACATCATATAGTTGACTCGGATGAACTTTTTGTGATTAGGCAACACAAAAGAAACGGGCAACCAGATGAAGGTGTGTGTGATATACGGCATGCGGTTCACTCGGATGAACTGTTTGCGTTGAGGGAAGAGAACAAAAACGGTTCAATATAACAAGATGGTTGTGATACGCCGCAAACAGGTTTGTAATCAGAAATGTGTGCGAATACCGATAATAACAAAAACGGTTCCCTAGTGTAGTCCGTGTTCATCTGATCATCATCTCCTTCTTGTGCTAGCTCGATGTTCCTTCTATGCTAAGTTTCCATTAATTGATGGCGTTTTATGAACACGCCACCGTTTCCCGCCATTTCCTCACATGTTTCCCACCACCCAGCGATATTCCGCATAGGTGGTGCGTGACACACGGAGGTGACAAGCGCAACCTGTAGCACATCCACCTTTTCCAAGCATGCCAACCCACCAAAGCGCTGCCTCTGCCATCAACCTCATCGACGAGGAAAACGAGCAGGCGCCACGACCCGTTGAGGCCAAGGCGCTCCCCGGCAACATGATGGACGACACCGTGATGCGCGTCATCGCTAGGGTTGAGCAGACCTTTGGCGCATGGCGTTTGAGCGTCGCGGATCAAGATAGGCATGTCAGCACCGACAGGTTGCAGCTTGCCGCACAACATGATCGACGGCGCGCCGCAGAGTAAGCTAGGCGTGTCCGTGCTGATAGGTTGCGGCTCACCGCATGGCGAGACCGCTGGAGCGCCGCAGAGCGAGAGGCGCGGTGTGCCGCACAGCAAGAGCGGATCCATCGACGCTTTCCTGTTATCGACACGGCGTCGCAGCTGGGTACACGTCCGGTCAGTACCCCATTCCTCGCCAGGAGTGGGCAGAGGCCCTCAGCGCCGTACTTGCACCAGAGGCCGGCCGTGCCGTACTTGCACCGGACGTCTGCCGTGCCGTTCGGATGGGTGTCATGGTTCGCCTTGTCCGCGGTCCGCTGGATGCCAACGCGCTGGTCCGTAGGGTCGACCGCCTCCTTGGCCCAGGTGTCCACCTGGGCGCAGTAGAGGAACATGGCCGTCACATCCTTGAGCTGGTGATCTCCGATGAAATAGCCAACTTGGAGCTCGAGATCGTGCTCCAGATGTAACGTGAGCGTGTTGACTGCTTGGACGAACGCCTGCATGAATTCAGGCAGAGCCAAGAGCTACCGTAGGCAAGGGCTGCTGGTCATGGTCTGATGGACGCATTTTATTTTGAAAAGTCGTTTCGACATGGATAGCTATGTATTCACAGTAATCATAATATTGCTATGTTTATTGCTCTGTTTCAATGTGTGTACTCTGTTTTCCATTCTTATATGTTTTGTTTCAATGTATGTATATACGCTTTCCATTCTGTATATGTGGATGATAACAACTAGATTCAAATTAGTATACAAAAACAGATACAAAATGGAATTCATAATATATATAAATATATATAATGTTCATTAATTGATCACAGAATATATATATATATATATATATATATATATATATATATATGTAATATCATCGCATATACATGATGATACTTAACTACTAGGTACAATGCATAAAATTGAAAATGAACAATACTAAAACTAACAATCCCTTCTGGGGCCAGTATTCCGGCAGCCCCTCGCCAGCAGCTCCCTGGTGCGCGGCGTCTTCCCAGTGCGGAGGCAGTACTCCGCCTCCTTCGCCTCGCAGCGCTTGACGTATCGACCTGCCTCTTACTGGCGGACGCGCGCAGCCGATCTTGCCATTTTGTTGGGCGCCCACCGGAGCTCCTCGTCGGTGGCACACTGGAGCTTATCGACCCACCTCCACGCAGCGACTAGGCGCCCAACGCCTATGACCTTCCTCGCAAAGTACCCGTCTTCGTACACCTCCTCGGCATGACGACGCGCCCGGCCCGAAAGTTCCATCGCCTCCTTTTTCCAGGCGGCATCACAGGCTTCACATGCCGCCTGGTACCTGGCTTCCTCCTCCGCCATCTCCTTCTTGAACGCCACTTGCCTGGCTTTCTCAGCCGGTGGCAGCGACTTCCACAGACAAAGATTGTACTGGCCCCAAAACCAATCCAAAGTTGGGGGGTCTGACGGAACCTCGTCAGGCGGCGCATAGGGGTCCTTGTCGCTGCTAATCGAGTAAGCGTCCTCGGGGGTGGCGACTCCTCGTCGACACGTGGGCAGACCGGCGGCGCCATGGCAGAGATTTGAGAGAGAGAGAGGGGGAGCGAGGAGAGGATGTAGATGAGAATGCAGACGGGACGACGTGAGCAAGGTAGTATTTATTGGCGGCCGGAATATAGATCGACGGGGACAGTACACACGCCGGTCGCTGAAATTTATGAGTACTGTAGTTTGAATTACACACGATTCCCGTAGCAAAATCCGTGTGCGAACATAATAGCCAAAATCCGTGTGTGAACATAATAGCTGACGGCTTCCAATGCAGAACCTTGTTTGATTAATGATCCCCGCCATTCACCTACCAAACCTCGAGCCGCGAGATAGACTGCCAATCGTGTGGGGGCCGGTTGTCTTGGCAGATCTTTACATTTTCTTTTTTGAACACCAGATATTTATATCATCTGATGATTTTTGAACTCGCACACAAGTACACAAAAATATGATTTTTCAAACCGTTATGGTTATGCATTGCATGTAGATGTAGTTCAAATTTGAATTACGGTCATTAAATGGTTATAAAATCACTTAAATATCTTAAAAGGTCAAATGACCCCTGAAATTTTCCAAATTTTCACAAGACAGTTGTATTACTGCATGTTAAATGTGGAAAAAAATTGAAGGCCGTAAGAGGAAGCTATCTCCCGTTCATCATCAAACATGCATTGTTCCCTCTTGGAACCACGAACCTTCTAGTGAGTTGCTTCGGTTTGTGAGGGGTGTGTGTCCAAACTTTCGTCAAACATGCCAATTTTTTACCACATCATCTTGGTGGCATGACATTAACTCAAGCAAGGTTTCATGTTTTTCTGATCATTTTTTAATTTTTTGGAATTAAAATGCCATGCTACTCTATGCATGTGTGGCCATGCCTTGAGACCAATATGTTTGAAAATTCCTTCTAATTTACTGCACATGGAATTAACTCGCACACAAGTACACAAAAATGTGATTTTTCAAACCGTTATGGTTAGGCGTTGCATGTAGATGTAGTTCAAATTTGAATTACGGTCATTAAATGGTTAGAAAATCACTTAAATGTCTTTAAAAGGTCAAATGACCCCTGAAATTTTCAAAAATTTCACATGACAGTTGTATTAGTGCACGTTAGACATAGAAAAAAAATTGAAGGCCGTAAGAGGAAGCTATGTCCCATTCGTCATCAAACATGCATTGTTCCCTCTCGGAACCACAAACCTTCTAATGAGTTACTCCAGTTTGTGAGGGGTGTGTGTCCAAACTTTTGTCAAACAGGCCAATTTTTTACCACATCATCTTGGTGACATGACATTAAGTCAACCAAGGTTTCACGTTTTTCTGATCATTTTTTTGGAATTAAAATGCCATGTCACTCCATGCATACGTATGCATGTGTCCATGTCGTGAGACCAATATGTTTGAAAATTTCTTCTAATTTACTGCACATGGAATTAACTTGCACACAAGTACACGAAATATGAGTTTTCAAACCGTTATGGTTAGCTGTTGCATGTACATGTAGTTCAAATTTCAATTACGGTCATTAAATGGCTAGAAAATCAGTTAAATGTCTTAAAAGGTCAAATGACCCCTGAAATTTTCCAAAATTTGACATGACAGTTCTATTAGTACTACAAAATTTCTCGTACATTTAAAACACCATCCGTTGCCACTATACTCCAAATTCATCTTTCACAACTAATAAAAAATATCCACAACATAACACACAGTTGTTTTCGAGGAACCGTTTGCGATGAAAATATCTGGGTCTATTTAAGTCTCCCTCCTTAAGCTTCGCCGGCTCGTCTGCTCCAGTGCCGGCAACCCCCGAATCCCTGAATCCCGACCCCCATTCCCGCACCCCCTTCTTGCAAAGATGATGCCATGGAAACGCTTCGTGAAGGCCCGTACGATGGCCGTGTCCCCCCTGAGCGCGGCCGCCTGTGCCGAGAGTGCGGCCGCCTATGCCGAGAGTGTCGCCGCATCCGCATTGAGCGCTGCCGCTTCCGCCGAGAGGGCGTCTACGGCAGTTGACAGGGCAGCTGCAGCAGCCGAGACAGCTGCAGTTGCTGCTGCGACGGCAGCTGCAAACGTCGAGAGTGCTCGAGATGCCGTCCGTGTCGCTGATGTCGCCCTCGCCCGGGTTGAGGCCATCCATGTAAGGATGGCAATGGGTCGGATTTGGATCGGGTTGAACAATACTAAATCCATATCCATATCCATGAAGACAGTCTTTGTCCATCCACGAAAAAAATCCATGGGTTATAAATTGTGTCCATGTCCAAACCCGGTGGATATCCATACCCACTGGATATCCATCGGGTCCTCTTAAGAAATATAAATTACACATAACACAGTGTTAACATAAGCTCCTCCATTCTTCACCTTGTGGCAGGCTAGGCCTCACTTATGCTTAACATCAACTTATGGTAAATCAACATCCACTAACAAGCTAAGATCATTTAGTATTTTTCTAATAGTTGTGAATGACGAGTCATTTAACAAGGAGATAAAAATAAGGGAGGGGACATTAGAGTATGTTACAGAGGGGATTGAATGTCAACTAATAAAAGTTACGATGGAGATTGTGCAATTTCTTTTACATGTTTTAGATAACAAAGTGTAAAATTGCAGTGGGACATGTGATTGTGGGGTAGGGATAGAAGATTTTGGCCCATTAAGTCACACTATCGGGTCGGGTTTGGATATATCCACGGGTACAATATTATATCCATGCCCTACCCACGAGCAATCGGGTCGGGTTTGGGCGGCGTCCATGGACGCAAAAGCATATCCATACCCTATCCATTCGGGTCGGATATCTATGGATATCCATGTCCATGGGTAAAATTGCCATCCTTACATCCACGCCAAGATCGAGGATGCACACGCCAAGATATTCCAGGCCGCCTCGGACTCCAGCATGCAACCCACGTCTGAAAAAGGCAGCGGTGGCCATTGTAACGCCCTCGATGCGGCTATATCTCCCACGCGTCGAAGCACGACTTAGAGGCATAACCGCATTGACAACAATGTCGCAAGTGAGGTAATCTTCACAACAACACATGTAAATAAATAAAGGGGAAAGGTACATAGTTGGATTACACTCGCCACGTCACACAAATACATAAGTAACATTACATTCATCCAAATACACTCAAGGTCCGACTATGGAACCAAAATGAAGATAAACCCCAAATGCAACATAGTCCCCGATCGCCCCAACTGGGCACCACTACTGATCATCTGGGAAAGACACGTAGTAACAACGAGAGTCTTCATCGAACTCCCACTTGAGCTCAGGCGCATCACCTGGAGCGGTATCATCGGCCCCTGCATCTGGTTCTAGAAATAATCTATGAGTCACGGGGAATCAGCAATCTCGCACCCTCGCGATCTAGACTATTTAAGCTTATAGGAAGGGTAAAAGGTATGATGGTGGAGCTGCAGCAAGCGACTAGCATATTTGGTGGCTAACATACGCAAAAGAGAGCGAGAAGAGAAAGCCAAGGCATGGTCGAATAACTATGATCAAGAAGTGATCCTAGAACAACCTACGTCAAACATAACTCCAACACCGTGTTCGCTTCCCGGACTTCGCCGAGAAGAGACCATCACAGTTACACACGTGGTTGGTGCATTTTAATTAAGTTAATTTTCAGGTTATCTACAACCGGACATTAACAAATTCCCATCGGCCCATAACCACGGGCATGGCTTTCGAAAGTTCAAATCCCTGCAGGGGAGTCCCAACTTAGCCCATCACAAGCTCTCACGGTCAACGAAGAATATTCCTTCTCCCAAGACATTCCGATCAGACTCGGCATCCCGGTTACAAGACATCCTCGATAATGGTAAAAAAAGTCCAGCAACACCGCCCGAATGTGCCGACAAATCCCGATAGGAGCTGCACATATCTCGTTCTCAGGGCACACTCAGATAGGTCAAGCTACGAGTAAAACCAGCCCTCGAGTTTCCCCGAGGTGGCCCCGCAGGCTGCCCATTTCAGACCAACATTCAGAGGAGCACTGGCCCCCTTCGGGGGGGGGGGGGTTAATAAAGATGACCCTTGGGCTCCGGAAACCCAAGGGAAAAAGAGGCTAGGTGGCAAATGGTAAAACCAAGGTTGGGCATTGCTGAAGGAGTTTTATTCAAGGCAAATGGCAAGACAGCGAATAACCGGAAGGCACCTGGCACAACGGTCTCAGGGCGTTACACAACGGTTTGCTAGGACATGGTGGGTTAGAGGTTTGACATGGCAATATGGGAGGCATGATAAGCAAGTGGTAGGTATCATAGCATAGGCATAGCAAAAGAGCGAGCATCTAGCAAGTAAAGATAGAAGTGATTTCGAGGGTATGGTCATCTTGCCTGCAAAGTTCTCAGAGTTGGCTTGATCCTCGTAAGCGTACTCAACGGGCTCCTCGATCACGTACTCGTCTCCCGGCTCTACCCAAGCAAGAACAAAAAACAGAAAGGAACACAATCAACCACGTGCAATGCTCAAGCAACATGATGCAAACATGGTATGATATGCGGGATGCGATATGTGATGCATAGGCATGATTTGGAAAGGAATGATTGAACCTTGCCTCAACTTGGAAATACAAGAGTGCCACTGGAAAGGTGAGTTGCGGTCGAAATCGATATAAAGATCACCGGAATCGGATGCACGGTTTAGAAATGGCAAGCAAAACAAATATGGCACCGGTCTGCGATAAACAGCAACTAGCCTTCTAAATGCATCAAGATAAATAAGCTACTGCACTCAAACATGGCAACAAAATACATGGCAGGGATCCACTCATGATGCTTAACAAAATACGAACACTGAGCTATGGCTAATTAACTCATTAACAGGATCAAACAAGCATGGCAAAAGTGCAAAAGATAACAGGTTTTAGACTTAGTGAAATTAAGAGCATGTCAGGAATTTATCATCAGGAAGCAATGTTTAGATCATGATAACTACATGCTACAGGAACATATCATGGCAAAGCAATACATGGTATGAAGCTACTCAAAGCATATAACAAAAGTCCCTTAGTGACCATGAGCCAAAAGGGATCAGAAAATACAATTGCAAGCATGTGAACATAGCAAAAACATAAACAGATTCAGACTTAGTGAAAAACTAGAGCATCACAAAACAGATATCAAGTAGGCATGTTTACGAGCTCGATGCACTCACTAAGAGGCATTGCATGACAAACTAAGCATACACCCAGCAAATAGACATGGCATAGAAGCTAGACATGGCAAGAACAACAACATAGCATGCATGGATCAACAACAACAAGCTCGGCAAAAGTGCTAAACATGTTAACAATCTGCCAGGATCATTTTATAGCAAAAGTAGAGCTTGATTGACTCAAGCTAGGATGCTTCATAATTGCAAACAAAGACATGAATTGATAGATCACAACATTATCTACAAAACATCCTTACTGATCATCCTCAAAAGAGGCACGGATCACTAGGAAACAACATGAACATATGGCATAAAAATAATGACAGGGCAAGGACTTAGTGAAATTCTAAGTCCCTGAAATCAGCATCATTAAGTAAGCTACTTTGCATGCTTGTGCTAGTCACCATAAAGATCACAAAAATACATGGCATACACCCCTGTAAAGATGGCATGACATTCTTCAAAACACATGTAGAGCTCAGGATCATAGCATGCACACATTAATCATGGCAAAAATGACAAAAGTGCATTTGATGAAACAGATCTGAAACTACCATCACATAACCCTCTTCCAATACCATTTCGGGCATCAAGATGAGCTCAAATGGAAATGATGCAATGAGATGAAATGATGTACTCGTTGAGACAAACATTTTGATATGCTACACGCACGAATCAGAGCCACGATGAGGAAGTTATGGCATGTCAAAGTATGCATAAAAAGCTAGGGTTTCTGGCGAAAAAGTCAACCCAAACTTGTCCAGATCCAGATCGGGTTCGGCACTGTAGCAGCTTGCCGGAGCACTATTCACCGGAGGAGGGAGGAGGGGGGGTCGCTGGAGATGTACTTGGCCGGAGGAGAGGTTGCCGGGGCCGGAGCTCACGCCGGAGCTCACTGGTGTGACAAGGCGCAGACCGGATGGCGAGGAGGCGGCAGCCACGGCGCGGTGGACGGCGCCGGAGTCGGGCATTGAGGTGGCGGGGTCGGGTCGCCAACGATGTCGGGCGCGGTGGTGCGGCGGCCGGAGCTCGCTGGCTCAGGCGAGGAAGGAGGCAGGCGGTGGCGGACTCCGGATGGGCCGCGGGGGCCGGCCACGGGCTCCCCGGGCCGCGTGGTGGGAGGAGGCGGCCGAGCCACTCGGACGGCGACACATGGCGGCGAACGTTGCGGGCGGACATGTCCGTCGGCGGACTTTTTGTCCGGCGGGCGAGGAGAGTGAGGGGGCTAGGGTTTCAGGGGAGAGATCCAAAATTTCAGGGGTGGACCTATATATAGAGGTAGAGGGAGCTAGGAAGCTCCAAATGAGGTGCGGTTTGCGACCACGCGATCGTGAACGAACGGCCTAGGTGATGGAGGAGGTTTAGGTGGGTTTTGGTCCACTTTGGAGGGGTGTTGGGCTGCAACACACACGAGGCCTTTTCGGTCCCTCGGTTAACCGTTGGAGTATCAAACAAAGTCTAAATGGCACGAAACTTGACAGGCGGTCTACCGGTAGTAAACCAAGGCCGCATGGCAAGTCTCGGTCCAAACCGGAAATGTTTAACACCCGCACACGAAAAGAGGTAGAAAGGGACGCCGGAGGACATAGGAGCGCCGGAATGCAAAACGGACAACGGGGAAAATGCTCGAATGCATGAGACGAACACGTATGCAAATGCAATGCACATGATGACATGATATGAGATGCCTGACAAAGACAAAACACACGGAGACAAAAACCCGACAATGAGGAAATAACATAACTTAGTGCCGGAAACGGCAAGAGTTGGAGTACAAATAAGGTAGGTTACATCCGGGGTGTTACAACACTCCACCACTACGAAAGGATCTCGTCCCGAGATCTAGGACTGGAAAAACTCTGGGTACTCAGAACGGAGGTGATCCTCGCGTTCCCAGGTGGCTTCACGGTCGGAGTGATGTGAGCACTTGACTTTGAGGAATTTGATAGACTTGTTGCGAGTCTTGCGCTCAGTTTCTTCAAGAATAGTGACTGGGTGCTCATGATAAGACATGTCTTCTTGGAGATCAATGTCTTTGAAGTTGACGGTGCGGTCAGGAGTCTTGAAGCACTTGCGGAGTTGAGAGACATGAAACACGTCGTGCACGTTTGCAAAGTTGGAGGGAAGCTCAAGTTGATAGGCGAGATCGCCTCTCTTGCTGACGATCTTGAAAGGACCCACGTATCTAGGGGAAAGCTTCCCTTTGATACCGAAGCGACGAGTACCTTTCATTGGAGAGACGCGGAGGTAGACATGGTCTCCGATCTCGAAAGCCAAGTCACGATGCTTGCTATCATAGTAAGTCTTCTGGCGCGATTGCGCGGCTTTGAGATTATTACGAATGACTTTGCACATCTCTTCTGCCTCTGTGATCAAGTCATTGCCAAGAAGTTGGCGTTCACCAGTCTCTGACCAGTTAAGAGGACTACGACACTTTCTGCCATAGAGAATTTCAAATGGGGCCTTGCCCGAAGTCGCTTGGAAGTTGTTGTTGTAGGAGAACTCGGCATATGGAATACAATCTTCCCACTTCATACCGAAAGAGATGACGCAAGCCCTGAGCATATCTTCAAGAATTTGATTGACATGCTCAACTTGACCACTGGTTTGAGGATGAAAAGCTGTGCTGAAGCGAATGTTGGTGCCCATGGCCTTCTGAAAAGAATCCCAGAACTTGGAGGTGAAGATGCTTCCACGATCTGAAGATACCAACTGCGGAATGCCGTGCAGCGAGACAATCTGGAGGTATATAGCTCTGTCAATTGAGCTGCTGTGATAGATTCTTTGATAGGAAGAAAATGAGCCACTTTAGTGAGTTTGTCAATGGCAACGAAGATAACATCATTGCCACGCTTGGACTTTGGAAATCCAGTCACGAAGTCCATCTCAATATGGTCAAACTTCCATTCTGGAATGGCAAGAGGTTGGAGGAGACCAGCTGGTCGTTTGGTGTTCTGCTTTCACTCTTCTGCAGACATCACATTCATTCACAAACTGAGCAATCTCGCGCTTCATTCGAGTCCACCAATACGGCTGCTTGAGATCATGGTACATCTTTGTACTTCCAGGGTGGATAGAGAGGAGTGAATTGTGAGCCTCGTTCATAATGACTTTACGAAGGTCACCTTTAGGAACAATAATGTGATCCTCGAAGAATAGAGTATCCTTGTCATCAAGGCGATAGCACTTGTACTTGGGTTGACTCTTGGCAATCCCAATCTTCACCTTCTTCACCATAGCATCAAGAAATTGAGCCTCGCGAATCTGATCTTCCAAAGTAGGAGAGACTTGGAGGTTGGTGAGGAAACCTTGAGGAACAACTTGCAGATTGAGTTTGCGGAAAGCTTCACAAAGCTCGGGTTGGTAAGGCTTGATAATCATACTGTTGAAGTAAGCATTCCTGCTCAATGCGTCAACAATTACATTGGCCTTACCTGGAGTATATTCGATACTCGGATTATACTCTTGAATCATTTCGACCCAATGAGTCTGCTGGCTGAGTGAAGATGTACTTAAGACTCTTATGATCAGTGAAGATATCCACTTTTCTTCCCAATAAGAGATGTCTCCAAGTTAAAAGAGCATGCACAACCGCCAACTCGAGGTCATGAGTGGGGTAGTTCTTTTCGTTGGGCTTCAACTGACGAGAGGTATAGGCGACAACTTTCTCCTCTTGCATCAATACTGCACCAAGACCTTGAAGGGAAGCATCACAGAAGACCTCAAATGGTTTGGATTCATCAGGAGGAGTCTGAATTGGAGCAGTGACTAACTTCTCTTTCAGGGTGTTGAAAGCGATGTCACATTCAGGAGACCAAACGTACTTCACATGCTTCTGGAGAAGGTTGGAAAGAGGCTTCGCGATCTTAGATAAGTTCTCAATGAACCTTCGACAATAGCTTGCGAGCCCAAGGAAGCTGCGGAGTTGCTTCACATTCTGAGGTGGTTCCCAATTCACAATTGCAGCCACCTTCTCAGGATTAACTGATATGCCCTTGGCAGAGATGATATGCCCAAGGTAGAGCACCTCATCAAGCAAAACTCGCACTTTGAAAACTTGGCATAGAACTGATGTTCTCTGAGCTTATCCAGCACCAAACGCAAGTGCTTGTCATGATCCTCCTTGTTCTTGGAAAAGACCAAAATGTCATCGAGGTAGACCAAGACGAAGTCATTTGTGTAGGCGTTGAAGATGAAGTTCATCATGCGAGAGAATGTCGGAGGAGCGTTGACGAGGCCGAAAGACATGACAGTGTATTCATATGAACCATAGATTGTTCTGAATGCTGTCTTAGGGATATCTTCTTCACGAATGCGAATCTAATGATAGCCCATACGGAGATCAAGCTTGGAGAATACTTGAGCACCTTTGAGTTGTTCAAACAGCTCGTTGATGTTGGGAAGTGGGTACTTGTTCCTTATGGTCTTCTTGTTCAATGTACGGTAGTCAACACAAAGTCGGTCCGTTCCATCCTTCTTCTTCACAAAAAGAACACCACAACCCCATGGAGAAGAACTTGGTCGGATGAGACCCATATGCTCTTGAATATCGAGTTGTTTCTTCAGCTCCTTCAACTCTTCAGGTCTAAGCTTGTAAGGACGTTTGCAAATAGGTTCCGTGCCAGGCTCAAGATCGATGACGAATTCAACTGGCTGGTGCGGAGGCATTCCTGGAAGCTCTTCTAGAAAAACGTCTTGATATTCACAAACGACTGGAATCTGAGAAATGGCATCCAGCTCACCCTTCTCATTGAGAGAAAACAGATGGATGGTATCATCACGAGCGGCAAAGATAATTACATCCTCAGACGAATGAGTCAATTGAATCTGTCTGGCAGCACAATCAAGCTGAGCCTTGTGCTTAGAAAGCCAGTCCATTCCAAGAATAAGATCAATATCCGAGTTACCGAGGATCATTGGGGAAAAAAGAAACTTATAGTCGCCCAACGTGATAGTAACATCTGGAACCTCCAAACTGGCACTCAAACGTTTGCCAGGAGAAACGATATCCATTGATTTTCCCAAATGAGAAGAAACGAATTCATTCTTGGCAAAAAATGGCTTTGACATGAAACAATGCGATGCACTAGTATCAAAAAGAACTTTTGCAGGAACATCGTTAACAGGAAGGTTACCCATAATGACATCTGACGAGTCCTCTGCCTGAGCTGTGTTCAACAAGTTGACCTTGGCGTGCTTGGGGTTATGCTTGACCACTGCATTGCTAGCAAATCTCATAGGAGGAGGAGGAAGACGCCTCTGATTGAAGCATTTGTTGGCATAGTGACCCTTCTGCTGACACTTGTTGCACGTGACCTCCGAGAGCGGACGGTGATACGGAGCACTTGATCTTGGAGCTTGAGACGAAGTCTTGTCCTGAAAGCCTGGGTTGGGTGGGTGGGAAGATCCACTTCCACCTTTGCTCTTCTGCTGATAAGGTTGACAGATAGGAGGAGGAGGCAACCAATACTTTTGTTGCTTATAAGCCACTTGAGTTGAGGAAGGAGTAGCATCTCTGACTCGCTTCTTGGAAGCATCGCACTTGAGTTGAGCAGTCTCTTGCTTCATTGCCATATTGTAGAACTCATCGTACTTCTTCGGCTCAAAAAGGACGAGAGATAGTTGGAGATCTTCTCTGAGGCCACCCCTGAACTGATAAATCACGCTCTTCTCATCAGGGACATCTTGCTTGGCAAAACGAGCGAGCCTCTGGAACAGAATGTTATACTGATAAACAGACAAGCAGCCTTGCTTCAGGTTGCAGAATTCCTCATGCTTGCTTTCAACAACACTCTGAGGAATGTGATGAGCTTTGAAGTCTTGACGGAATTCATCGCAGGTAATCACACGGCCTCCTTTGGAATCTTTGTATTGCTGAAACCATTCTGCAGCTTAGTCTTTGAGTTGGAAGGAGGCAAACTTGACAAAGTCCTCAGGCCTGACATTGCTGCACTCGAAATGCTTGCAGATATCCACGAGCCAATCATCAGCGTCTGAGGCCTCGACATAGTTGCTGAAGGTCTTTGGCTGATTAGTGAGGAACTGGTTGAGTGTAGCAAACTGATTCTGATTGTTGCCATGGCCATGATTCCCTTGGTTGCGCTCTTGCATAATTTGCATGATCAGCTGCGTGTTTGCATTGATAGCGGCCATCACAGCTTGCCATGCCTCCAAAGGTGGAGGTGGTGGTGGCGGATCCTGATTCTGATTCTGACCCTTAGCAGGAGCCATCCTGAAGAGGGTGACATCCGTTAGCATCTTGACAGACAAATATTTAAGCTGAATCAAATGGATCAAAATTGCACATATAGTCTTCACATCCGAACAAAATGAACGAACGCATTCCAATCGACATGGTCACACTTCCATAAATTGAGAAGCCACTAGATAGAGGTAGAAGAATAAAACAACAAGGTACGGACAAGAACAAATACTTGGTAAGGATTACCCAATCACAAACCAAATATCTGCAGAAGAAGAACTAGAGCTACATGAATTCCCACCTATGAAACTCCCGAACCTTTCCGGTTATGCAATCAGGTGTTGGGGATACAGGGGAAGCATAAAATCTCACCCAAAGCTAGCAAATCCTACATCCAGCTGTATCCATCCTTCAACACATAACCAAGAAACCTTCGAAAATCATTTACCTCAACCTTCAAAAAGCATCCGTTATACGAGTTATGGAAATACTCCCGAACTCCCGCCCCAGTACTGGGTGACTTCGAAGTTATCTCACCAACAACTGCATACAAGAGATTTTTTATGTCGGCGAAACTCAGGTGTTCCAGAATTGCAACGATAAAATTGTGACGACAACACCTCGGAGCTCAACTCCCCGGGACACTGCCACAACCCCTAAATGTCAGGAGGCACCAAGAACAATATTCTCGTCACAAAATCATTGGAACGATTCCAAGATACCCGCGTGATCCTAAATTGTTTTAGTGAAATTTGAGAAGAGAAGAGTCAAAACTCTACGTCAGGATGCCTCACCAGAGCGACGAAGGGACTGAGGAGTAAAAATAATTCCTAACTCTCCGATATATATAATCCTAAATGACTCAAAACATTTTTTTACTAGACTCAACAATGCCAACGATTCGATCAAGCAAGGGGCTCCTAAGGTCGGGGAAGGCTCTGATTACCAACTTGTAACGCCCTCGATGCAGCTATATCTCCCACGTGTCGAAGCACGACTTAGAGGCATAACCGCATTGACAGCAATGTCGCAAGTGAGGTAATCTTCACAACAACCCATGTAAATAAATAAAGGGGAAAGGTACATAGTTGGCTTACACTCGCCATGTCACACAAATACATAAGTAACATTACATTCATCCAAATACACTCAAGGTCCGACTACGGAACCAAAATGAAGATAAACCCCAAATGCAACATAGTCCCCGATCGCCCCAACTGGGCACCACTACTGATCATCCAGGAAAGACACGTAGTAACGACGAGAGTCTTCATCGAACTCCCACTTGAGCTCAAGCGCATCACCTGGAGCGGTATCATCGGTCCCTGCATCTGGTTTTGGAAATAATCTGCGAGTCACGGGGAATCAGCAATCTCGCACCCTCGCGATCAAGACTATTTAAGCTTATAGGAAGGGTAAAAGGTATGATGGTGGAGCTGCAGCAAGCGACTAGCATATTTGGTGGCTAACATACGCAAAAGAGAGCGAGAAGAGAAAGCCAAGGCACGGTCGAATAACTATGATCAAGAAGTGATCCTAGAACAACCTACGTCAAACATAACTCCAACACCGTGTTCGCTTCCCAGACTTCGCTGAGAAGATATCATCACGGTTACACATGCGGTTGGTGCATTTTAATTAAGTTAAGTTTCAGGTTATCTACAACCGGACATTAACAAATTCCCATCTGCCCATAACCGCGGGCACGGCTTTCAAAAGTTCAAATCCCTGCAGGGGAGTCCCAACTTAGCCCATCACAAGCTCTCACGGTCAACGAAGGATATTCCTTCTCCCAAGACATTCCGATCAGACTCGGCATCCCGGTTACAAGACATCCTCAACAATGGTAAAACAAGTCCAGCAACACCGCCCGAATGTGCCGACAAATCCGGATAGGAGCTGCACATATCTCGTTCTCAAGGCACACTCAGATAGGTCAAGCTACGAGTAAAACCAGCCCTCGAGTTTCCCTGAGGTGGCCCCGTAGGCTACCCATTTCGGACCAACACTCAGAGGAGCACTGGCCCC
>NC_041386.1:518397929-518400922 GCF_002162155.2 Triticum dicoccoides
GGCTAGGTGGCAAATGGTAAAACCAAGGTTGGGCATTGCTGGAGGAGTTTTATTCAAGGCGAACTGTCAAGGGGTTCCCATTATAACCCAGCCATGTAAGGAACGCAAAATCCGGGAACATAACACCGCTATGATGAAAACTAGGGCGGCAAGAGTGGAACAAAACACTAGGCATAAGGCCGAGCCTTCCACCCTTTACCAAGTATATAGGTGCATTAAGATAAACAAGATAATATTATGGTATCCCAACAATAAACATGTTCCAACAAGGAACGATCTCCAAATCTTCACCTGCAACTAGCAACGCTATAAGAGGGGCTGAGCAAAGCGGTAACATAGCCAAACAACGTGTAACGCCCTCGATGCGGCTATATCTCCCATGTGTCGAAGCACAACTTAGAGGCATAACCGCATTGAAAGCAATGTCGCAAGTGAGGTAATCTTCACACAACCCATGTAATACATAAGGGAAAGAGATACATAGTTGGCTTACAATCGCCACTTCACACAATACATGAATAAAGCATTACATCATCCAAATACAATCAAGGTCCGACTATGGAACCAAAATAAAAGAAGAACCCCAAAAGCGACAAGGTCCCCGATATACCCCAACTGGGCTCCACTACTGATCAACTGAAATGGAACAACACAAAGAGCAAGATCTTCATCAAGCTCCTCCTTGAGCTTGGTTGCGTCATCTGCACGGACTCATTGGCACCCGCAAGCTGGTTTTGGAAGTATCTGTGAGTCACGGGGACTCAGCAATCTCACACCCTCGCGATCAAGACTATTTAAGCTTATAGGAAGGGTAAAAGGTATGAGGTGGAGCTGCAGCAAGCGACTAGCATATATGGTGGCTAACATACGCAAAAGAGAGCGAGAAGAGAAGGCAAAAGCACGGTCAAACATCTATGATCAAGAAGTGATCCTAGAACAACCTACGTCAAGCATAACTCCAACATCGTGTTCACTTCCCGGACACTGCCGGAAAGAGACCATCACGGTTACACACGCGGTTGGTGCATTTTAATTAAGATCAACTTCAGGTTTTCTACAACAGGACATTAACAAATTCCCATCTGCCCATAACCGCGGGCACGACTTTCGAAAGTTCAAAACCCTACAGGGGTGTCCCCACTTAGCCCATCACAAGCTCTCACGGTCAACGAAGGATATTCCTTCTAGCGGGAAGACCCGATCAGATTCGGAATCCCGGTTACAAGACATTTCGACAATGGTAAAACAAGACCAGCAAAGCCACCCAGATGTGCCGATAAATCCCGATAGGAGCTGCACATATCTCATTCTCAGGGCACACCAGATGAGCAAGACGTCGGGTAAGCTAGCCTAGAGTTGCCCCTGGTAGCCTCGGACATCTCTCAGTTGGACCAACACTTAGAGGAGCACTGGCCCGGGGGGTTAAAATAAGATGACCCTTGAGCCGGCCGACCCAAAGGAAAGAAAAGGCTAGGTGGCAAATGGTAAAACCAATGTTCGGCCTTGCTGGAGGAGTTTTATTCAAGGCGAACTGTCAAGGGATTCCCATTATAACCCAACCGCGTAAGGAACGCAAAATCCAGGAACATAACACCGATATGACGGAAACTAGGGCGGCAAGAGTGGAACAAGACACCAGGCATAAGGCCGAGCCTTCCACCCTTTACCAAGTATATAGATGCATCAATTAAATAAGAGATATTGTGATATCCCAACAAGTAAACATGTTCCAACAAGGAACAACATCTCCATGTTCCAACAAGGAACAAACTTCAATCTTCACCTGCAACTAACAACGCTATAAGAGGGGCTGAGCAAAGCGGTAACATAGCCAAACAACGGTTTGCTAGGACAAGGTGGGTTAGAGGCTTGGTTCAACAATATGGGAGGCATGATAAGCAAGTGGTAGGTATCGCAGCATAGGCATAGCAAAAGAGCGAGCAACTAGCAAGCGAAGATAGAAGTGATTTCGAGGGTATGGTCATCTTGCCTGAAATCCTGCAAGGAAGAAGGATGAGTCCATGAAGAAGACAAACGGACGTAGTCGAACGGGTCCTCACAAACGCGACATTATCGGAACCAACCCGAAGAAGCAACAACGGAAAGGAGCAAACAATCATGGTAAACAACCACCACATAAGCATGGCACGATGCGCAAACAAGTATGATGCATGTCCGGTTTAATGAGGCATGGCATGGCAAAGTGCACAAGCAATCCTACAAATTAAGTGGAGCTCAATATGCAACTCCATTGCATATTGACGAAACACCATGTTCAAGTTATTTAGTTCAATCTCGTTTATGTACCCAACAATATTAAATGTTGTTAAACATGGCAAGAGGGTGAAGCAAATGAAAACTACCTATCTAGTCAAGGTTAAATGAGGCCGGAAACAACGAACAACAAATTCCGGTAAATCCCCATATGCATATTTTACATTTGGTGCTGTTCTGCCCTAAACCATATTTTAGAGTTGTTAAACATGCAAAGCAAGTACACCATGATAAACTAGGCAAAATTCTACCCCAAATACATATAAAGTTTGTTAAGTTCGGAGCTACGGTTAATTAGTTGTGAATTAAATCATTTTAACATGGCATATGAGCAAATTTAAACAAACATCATTTTAAACATGTCAAACGTGATCGAAAGTTGGATATTGTGAAACTAGATGAAATTCTAGTTAAGTTACATATGTAACTTATTTAGATCCGATGCACGGTTGAGAAGTTATTAAATGCATGAAGTTTAGGGGCTATTCTGCAAAATTGCCACTCTCTGGGAAAATAGCTAAATCCGCTGGACAGGAAAAAAATAGAAACAGGCCAAAACAAGTTGGCCCAACAGGAGGAAAAAGTAGAGGAGGGGTGCTGCGGTGTGGCCTCACCCATGGGCCTTGGCCCGTCGATGCTGGGCTGGACAAGGTAGGCGGCTGGGCCTCGGCGCAGGCGCGGTGCAGGCAGGCCGCGGAGGAAGCTGGGCCTGTCGATTT
>NC_041386.1:518401119-518441199 GCF_002162155.2 Triticum dicoccoides
GCAAGCCCAGCGAGCGGAGGCGGGCGTCCTCTCTGTTCGAAAGAAGCAGAGGCAGGACAGGGGCCTCGGCGCGGTGGACGGCGAACTTGGCGCGAGGGAACTCCGGCGAGGAGGCATCGGAGATGGCTGGCGAGGTGCAGACAGGGCGGATCCGGCTGGCCGGCGCCTGATCCGAGCAACGACGGCGCGGGGTCGAACTCGACTGGACCGGGACAAAGCGAGGCGTGGCGGACGGAGTAGAGTTGAATCATGGCGGCTCGGCTCCAAGGTTGGGCGGCCATGGAAGGCGACATGTGCCTGCGAGAAGGAGAGGGAGAAAACTTAGGAGAGGAAGGAACCAGGAGAGGAAGAAGAGGCGAGGGTGCGAGGCAGTTCCTGGCGGACAGCTCGCCGACGGGTGGTGCAGGGTGGAGCTCTGGCGAGGAGGAGGCAGGAGCAGGGGGCCTCGGTTGCTGCTGTTGCGGTGGCGCTAAACAAGGTAGAGGAGGCCGCGGGGTCCTGCTGGTGTTGCTCCGGCGAGGGGCAATGGGTGGCGATGGAGCTCGGGCGTGAGCTCCTGCTCGAGGACGACGATGGGAAGGCACCAGCCTCAGGAAGTGAGGAGGTCCGGCGGGACTGACGCAGGGGCGGCGACACGAGGTGGTAGAGAAGGCGGGGCGCAGCTGGCTGGGGCCTCGGACCTGAGGAGAGGCACGACCTTGGCAGGGGAAGGCTCGGGCGCAAGGGCTTCTGCCCCGATGCCGCGGGCACAGGGACGATGAGGCGAGGAGGTAGGACGGCAGATGGATCGAGGGAGGAGGGGATCTGGGAGGAAGAAGTTGATTGGCTCGGCGCTGAAAACAAAAGGAGTGGCGGCAGCGTGGGGATTGGATGGATGGGACAAGGTCCCTAGAATTTAGGGTTAGGGGCTATACATAGCATGTAGGAGAAAAGAGAGGGATTTGGATCATCGGATCGAAATCCGACGGACAAGAATATATAAGCTAAAGAGTCCAATAAATAAAACGATGATATTTTGTAGATGTTTGGGGATGTTCTGGACCCAACGGTAACGACTCCCTAGGTCGGGTTCGGGACAACTTTCGGACGCACGCGAGGGGGGCTGCGGGCTGCCGAGAGAGGTTAGGTTGGACCTGGCGGTAGGTAGTGAGCTGTGTAGACGGTCTCGAGCTGAGAGAAGAGAAGAGAGGGAGGCCCGTCGACTGTTTCCGGAGACAGAAAACGTCCGACGTTAGACGAGCTATATTGCCGCTATAGTTAATCGTTGGGGCATTAAACGAACTCTGAATGCGATGAAACTAGACAGGCAGTCTATCTACACTATAATAAGACCACACACCAACTTTCAACCCAATCCGAGAACATTTTCCGGCCACTTATAAAATAATATTACGGACGTGCCGCGGGCGCGTGCGAGTGTGGTTGGGCTCAGAACGGACAACAGAGAGAACTGGGGAACCCGGATGGATGCAAGTTTTGAAAACATGATGATGCAATGCGGATGATGACCTGACAAGATGCAACACGCAAGCGAATGACATGGCAAGACAGTGAATAACCGGAAGGCACCTGGCACAACGGTCTCGGGGCGTTACACAATGGTTTGCTAGGACATGGTGGGTTAGAGGTTTGACATGGCAATATGGGAGGCATGATAAGCAAGTGGTAGGTATCGTAGCATAGGCATAGCAAAAGAGCGAGCATCTAGCAAGTAAAGATAGAAGTGATTTCGAGGGTATGGTCATCTTGCCTGCAAAGTTCTCAGAGTTGGCTTGATCCTCGTAAGCATACTCAACGGGCTCCTCGATCATGTACTCGTCTCCCGGCTCTACCCAAGCAAGAACAAAAAACAAAAAGGAACACAATCAACCACGTGCAATGCTCAAGCAACATGATGCAAACATGGTATGATATGCGGGATGCGATATGTGATGCATAGGCATGATTTGGAAAGGAATGATTGAACCTGGCCTCAACTTGGACAACCAAGAGTTCCACTGGAAAGGTGAGTTGATTTCGGTCGAAATCGATATAAAGATCACCGGAATCGGATGCACGGTTTAGAAATGGCAAGCAAAACAAATATGGCACCGGTCTGCGATAAACAGCAAGTAGCCTTCTAAATGCATCAAGATAAATAAGCTACTGTACTCAAACATGGCAACAAAATACATGGCAGGGATCCACTCATGATGCTTAACAAAATATGAACACTGAGCTATGGCTAATTCACTCATTAACAGGATCAAACAAGCATGGAAAAAGTGCAAAAGATAAGAGGTTTCAGACTTGGTGAAATTAACAGCATGTCAGGAATTTATCATCAGGAAGCAATGTTTAGAGCACGATAACTACATGCTACAGGAACATATCATGGCAAAGCAATGAATGGTATGAATCTACTCAAAGCATATAACAAAAGTCCCTTAGTGACCATGAGCCAAAAGGGATCAGAAAATACAATTGCAAGCATGTGAACATAGCAAAAACATAAACAGATTCAGACTTAGTGAAAAACTGGAGCATGACAAAACAGATATCAAGTAGGCATGTTTACAAGCTCGATGCACTCACTAAGAGGCATTGCATGACAAACTAATCATACACCCAGCAAATAGACATGGCATAGAAGCTAGACATGGCAAGAACAACAACATAGCATGCACGGATCAACAACAACAAGCTCGGCAAAATTGCTAAACATGTTAACAATCTGCCAGGATCATTTTATAGCAAAAGTAGAGCTCGATTGACTCAAGCTAGGGTGCTCCATAATTGCAAACAAAGACATGAATGGATAGATCACAACATTATCTACAAAACATCCTTACTGATCATGCTCAAAAGAGGAACAGATCACTAGGAAACAACATGAACATATGGCACAAAAATAATGACAGGGCAAGGACTTAGTGAAATTCTAAGTCCCTGAAATCAGCATCATTGAGTAAGCTACTTTGCATGCTTGTGCTAGTCACCACAAAGATCACAAAAATACATGGCATACACTCCTGTAAAGATGGCATAACATTCTTCAAAACACATGTAGAGCTCAGGATCATAACATGCACACATTAATCATGGCAAAAATGACAAAAGTGCATTTGCTAAAACAGATCTGAAACTATCATCACATAACCCTCTTCCAACAGCATTTCGGGCATCAAGATGAGCTCAAATGGAAATGATGCAATGAGACGAAATGATGTACTCGTCGAGACAAACATTTTGATATGCTACACGCACGAATCAGAGCCACGATGAGGAAGTTATGGCGTGTCAAAGTATGCATAAAAAGCTAGGGTTTCTGGCGAAAAAGTCAACCGAAACTTGTCCAGATCCAGATCGGGTTCGGCACTGTAGCAGCTTGCCGGAGCACTAATCACCGGAGGAGGGAGGGGGGGTCGCTGGAGATGTACTTGGCCGGAGGAGAGGTCGCCCGGGCCAGAGCTCACGCCGGAGGTCGCTGGCGCGACGAGGCGCAGACCGGATGGCGAGGAGGCGGCAGCCGCGGCGCGGTGGACGGCGCCGGAGTCAGGCATTGAGGTGGCGGGGTCGGGTCGCCAACGATGTCGGGCGCGATGGTGCGGCGGCCGAAGCTCGCCGGCTCAGGCGAGGAAGGAGGCAGGCGGTGGCGGACTCCGGATGGGCCGCGGGGGCCGGCCACGGGCTCCCCGGGCCGCGCGGTGGGAGGAGGCGGCCGAGCCACTCGGACGGCGACACGTGGCGGCAGACGTCACGGGCGGACATGTCCGTCGGCGGACTTTTTGTCCGGCGGGCGAGGAGAGTGAGGGGGCTAGGGTTTCGGGGGAGAGATCCGAAATTTCGGGGGTGGACCTATTTATAGAGGTATAGGGAGCTAGGAAGCTCCAAATGAGGTGCGGTTTGCGGCCACGCGATCATGATCGAACAACCTAGGTGATGGAGGAGGTTTAGGTGGGTTTTGGGCCACTTTGGAGGGGTGTTGGGCTGCAACACACACGAGGCCTTTTCGGTCCCTTGGTTAACCGTTGGAGTATCAAATGAAGTCCAAATGGCATGAAACTTGACAGGCGGTCTACCGGTAGTAAACCAAGGCCGCATGGCAAGTCTCGGTCCAAACCGGAAATGTTTAACACCCTCACATGAAAAGAGGTAGAAAGGGACGCCGGAGGACATAGGAGCACCGGAATGCAAAACAGACAACGGGGAAAATGCTCGAATGCATGAGACGAACACGTATGCAAATGCAATGCACATGATGACATGATATGAGATGCATGAAAAAGACAAAACACATGGAGACAAAAACCCGACAACGAGGAAATAACATAACTTAGTGCCAGAAACGGCAAGAGTTGGAGTACAAATAAGGTAGGTTACATCCGGGGTGTTACACCATGGAGCACCTGCTTCCTCATGAGGTCACCGAGCGGGAGCTGGACATGTAGGAGGCGGCGGAGATCGAGGAGCGCCGGGAGGAGGAGTTGCACGTGGTCGAGGTCGAGGTAGAGAAGAGTCTGTCCGTCGAGGAATCGGCGGTGGAGTACCAACGCGAGCTCTGGCACAGCCACTACCACGAGTACTACAACCTTGAGGGCGGCGCCAAGGATGAGGACGCGGTCGACTTTAGCAGGGGGGACGCAGAGTCCACCAAGGACGACATGTCGCCATGACAAGTCATCAACATCTCATCTCACACTGATGATGCATAGGCCGACGCGGCAGCGGATTTGTTAAAATTATGCGTACTTAGGCTTTGTTTTAATGCTGGTCTTTTGTTAGAGCAATGTTTAGGTCAACTGGCTCTGTTTAAGTACTAAAATTTCTCGATTCAGTAAGTGTGGTCTGTCTGCTGTACGCTCTTTTGTGTGCCCAAATTAGCAAGCGATGTTAAATTATGCAATGACATACCCGGGGAAATTTTCACCAAAATTTGAATTATCAAACTCATCCCATGCGCATAAAGCAGAAGAATCGTTTGCGATGCACACAATCGTTCAAAGTGAATGGTCCGGCGGCACCGCGCGCAAAGTTTCCTTCCACATATCCAAAATTTTGGCCTACCGCCAAAATATTTACCCCCGCCCCCTTCCCCCTTCGCCACCCCTTTTCTCCCCGACCACAAGTCACATTTCCCTTGTTTCCTCCTTCCTTCCTTCCTTGCTATGCTATAGCCGCTTCCTCGCTCTCGCCGTCTCGCATCCTACCGCCAGGGTCGCCATGGTCTTCTTCAAAGACCTCTCTAGCGGTTCCTCCTCCGGTGACTACTCCTTCACCAGCCGGGTATGCCTCTCTTCTCTCTCTCGGGCTATGACTTGGAATGAAGGATTTTTACCCGACGGTTGATTTGAGTCATTTCTTCCTCTTGTGGCTCCCTTAGACCATCAGTGGCAACGAATGGAGCGAGGTGGCTGAAGATCTATTTGCTCGTTGTCACCGTCAATCTCCATGCGTGAAGCTAGTTGCGTTTGATTCTGTGGACAATTGGAGGAAGTTTCTGGCATGTGCATAGAAGGTTAGACCCTCTTTCGTTGTTACAAATCATTTGTTAGATGTGATTCAGACACTGTCACGGTCCCAGCCCATTCATACCACACCTTCAACCAAACGCATCCTAATACAGTGTCATAGTTTATACCTAGTATCCTAATTTGTTGCCATCTCATCAACGATGCCATTAGAAAATTATTTGGTACTGCTTCAGCAGTTTGTGCAGCCAACTTTGGTCCACACATCCGAGCAGCCAAGCAGTAAAATACTAAATCGTTATGGCACGAAGGAACTGGGCATCGGAGCAACTACGTGCTCCGGAGTCCGGGTCCCTGATTTTTTTTCCGCTGCATCGGCTCGCCAGTGCAGGGCACCGGTGCGAGATGTAGCAACAGTTGTCTTTACCCCAGTTTTGGCATACATAGTGGACGGCCTTAGTGCTATTAGTTCTATGTTACTAAATTTGTGCATGTACACACCTGTTAGTATCAATTTGCTGTCATCCAAACACTGTCACTATGCCGTCGCAGTTATATTTACCTTCCTCATAAAATGTTCAATTCGTTATTTCTTGTACATGAGTAAGAACTTGTAGCATCGTTGTAGTTAATTATAGCTTCTGATGTTCCAGAATTTGGTTGTTGTCTCAGTACCAATTATTTCATTTGCACGTTGATCTTTTTGAGAAGATATGTCATAATTAACATGTTTCATCAGTTTTTCAAAATAAGCATAGGTGATTTTTTATGTTGCTATAAACCCATTTCCCCTACAATTGTTACCGTTATAGTTTTAAATATTATAAGATGAACGAAAGTGTTCTTACTTGGAGTGGGTTGATCAAGAGTGGCCACAGTCTTTGAAGATGTGCCTAGCGAAGCTCTGGAGCATGTATGAGGAAGAAAACACACGTAGGCTTAGAGAAAGTGTTGTCAATGCTGAAGCATATTTTAAGATGCAGGATAAAAAGTTGAAGGTGGATAATGAGCTCAGATTTTTAAATCAGACTTTGCTAAGATGGTGTTGGTGAAGGAGGAGGCACTTTCGCAGTTGGACCGTGCAAAACGGGTTCTTACTGAACTGAAATCAGAGGTGGATAAGATGAGCCTGGATGGTCTCGATTAGGGAAATGAATATATTGTTCTTATGAAGTTGAACTAGCTATATGTTGTACCGTGCTGTTTTCATGTAGCTACCATACTGTGATGTTATAATATATTTATGTGCCTGATATGAAATTGGCAAACAACTGTTCGATATGAAATGTGAATTTGCGTAATACTGGAATTATTAATTGTAAACTAATAAACTTGCTAAATGTGTCATGGACCTTTGCAAATGGTTCTAGCAGAAAAAAACGCTTGCGATGGATAACCCAATGCCACACAGTTTTCTTCATCACGTGTGTGATATAGTTGAGAAAAGCAAACAGTTAACCATGGCAAACTGTGTGTGATAGTTACACCTTTCACACACGAGCCTACACATAAAACTGTGTGGGATGTACGTCCAAACGGAAACATGTTCCTTGGATTGACTCTGTGGGATGTACATAAGAATGGAAACGTATTCCTTGGATTGACTGTGTGTGATATACATACGAACGGAAATGTTTTTCTGGGACTCACCGTGTGGGATGTCCATACCTACGGAAATGATTGGGTTTCAATGCCTCGCCGGATCGCACACGGCCCCAGCCTGGGTCCCAGGAGGGCCTATCCCCGATGATTTCTAGGTCCTATGCGAAGGACACCCTATCGCGCACACTCACTTGGCGACGGTTCCAAATGTTGTCGCAGAAAGGGGTTAAAAACCGTTTGATTAGGACCGACACGCACCAGTGGTAGATCCCGCCACAACGCTATGCTTGGAACTACACCAACTGACAGCTCCACTATTCAATATAAATACGTATCTGGTTTGCGACTTATAGTCATCCGGATCGGTGTCAAAGCTTGCATCGATGTAACCATTTACGACGAGCTCTTTGTCACCTCCATAAACGAGAAACACATCCTTAGTCCTTTTTAGGTATTTCAGGATGTTCTTGACCGCTGTCTAGTGATCCACTCTTGGATCACTTTGGTACCTCCCTGCTAAACTAATAGCAAGGCACACATCAGGTCTGGCACACAACATTGCATACATGATAGAACCCATGGCTGAGGCATATGTAATGACTTCCATTTTCTCTCTATCTTCTGCAGTGGTCGGGCATTGAGTCTGACTCAACTTCACACCTTGTAACACAGGCAAGAACCCTTTCTTTGACTGGTCCATTTTGAACTTCTTCAAAACTTTATCAAGGTATGTGCTTTGTGAAAGTCCAATCAAGCGTCTTGATCTATCTCTATAGATCTTGATGCCCAATATATAAGTAGCTTCACCGAGGTCTTTAATTGAAAAATTCTTATTCAAGTATCCTTTTATGCTATTCAGAAATTCAGTATCATTTCCAATCAACAAATATGCCATCCACATATAATATCAGAAATGCTACAGAGCTCCCACTCACTTTCTTGTAAATACATGCTTCTCCAAAAGTCTATATAAAACCATATGCTTTGATCACACTATCAAAGCGTATATTCCAACTCCGAGAGGCTTGCACCAGTCCATAAATGGATCGCTGGAGCTTGTATGCTTTGTTAGCACCTTTTGGATAGACAAAACCTTCTGGTTGCATGATATATAACTCTTCTTTAAGATATCCATTAAGGAAGGTAGTTTTGACATCCATTTGCCAAATTTCATAATCATAAAATGCGACAATTGCTAACATGATTCTGACAGACTTAAGCATCGCTATGAGTGAGAAGGTCTCATTGTAGTCAACTCCTTGAACTTGTCGAAAACCTTTCGCAACAAGTCGAGCTTTGTAGATAGTAACATTACCGTCAACATCAGTCTTCTTCTTAAAGATCCATTTGTTCTCTATTGCTTGCCGATCATCGGGTAAGTCAACCAAAGTCCACACTTTGTTCTCATACATGGATCCCATCTTAGATTTCATGGCCTCAAGCCATTTTGTGGAATCTGGGCCCATGATACGTCTCCAACGTATCTACTTTTCCGAACACTTTTGCCCTTGTTTTGGACTCTAACTTGCATGATTTGAATGGAACTAACCCGGACTGACGCTGTTTTCAGCAGAATTACCATGGTGTTATTTATGTGCAGGAGCAAACATTCTCGGAATGACCTGAAACTTCACGGAGCCACTTTTCAGAAAATAAGAAAAATACCTGCCAAAGATGAAGGCCATGGGGCCCACCATCTTGCCACGAGGGTGGGGGGCGTGCCCCTACCTTGTGGGCCCTGTTGCCTCTCTGACTCCAACTCCACCTCCATATATTGAGTTTCGGGGAGAAAAAAATCAAGGAGAAGAAATCATCGCGTTTTATGATACAGAGCCGCCGCCAAGCCCTAAAACCTCTCGGGAGGGCTGATCTGGAGTCTGTTCGGGGCTCCGGAGAGGGGAATCCATCGCCATCTTCATCACCAACCATCCTCCATCACCAATTTCATGATGCTCACCGCCATGCGTGAGTAATTCCATCGTAGGCTTGCTAGACGGTGATGGGTTGGATGGGATCTATCATGTAATCGAGTTAGTTTTGTTAGGGTTTGATCCCTAGTGTCCACTATGTTCTGAGATTGATGTTGCTATGACTTTGCTATGCTTAATGCTTGTCACTAGGGCCCGAGTGCCATGATTTCAGATCTGAACCTATTATGTTTTCATCAATATATGAGTGTTCTTGATCCTATCTTGCAATTCTATAGTCACCTATTATGTGTTATGATCCGTTAACCCCGAAGTGACAATAATCGGGATACTTACCGGTGATGACCGTAGTTTGAGGAGTTCATGTATTCACTATGTGTTAATGCTTTGTTCCGGTTCTCTATTAAAAGGAGGCCTTAATATCCCTTAGTTTCCGTAAGGACCCCGCTGCCACGGGAGGGTAGGACAAAAGATGTCATGCAAGTTCTTTTCCATAAGCACGTATGACTATATTCGGAATACATACCTACATTATATCAATGAACTAGAGCTAGTTCTGTGTCACCCTAGGTTATGACTGTTACATGATGAACCACATCCGGCATAATTCTCCATCACTGATCCATTGCCTACGAGCTTTCCATATATTGTTCTTCGCTTATTTACTTTCCCGTTGCTATTGCTATCATCACTATAAAATACCAAAAACATTGCTTTTACTACCGTTACCTTTTGCTACCGTTATCACTACTATCATATTACTTTGCTACTAAACACTTTGCTGCAGATATTAAGTTTCCAGGTGTGGATGAATTGACAACTCAGCTGCTAATACTTGAGAATATTATTTGGCTCCCCTTGTGTCGAATCAATAAATTTGGGTTGAATACTCTACCCTCGAAAACTGTTGCGATCCCCTATACTTGTGGGTTATTAGCTCATCATCGCTTCCTCATAGTTCGTAGGTTCATCATGGTCAAGTAACATGACCTCCAAAACAGGATTACCGTACCACTTTGGTGCGGACCTTACTCTGGTTGACCTATGAGGTTCGGTAGTAACTTGATCAGAAGTTTCATGATCATCATCATTAGCTTCCTCACTAATTGGTGTAGGAATCACTGGAACTGATTTCTGTGATGAACTACTTCCCAATTCAGGAGAAGGTACAATTACCTCATCAAGTTCTACTTTCCTCCCACTCACTTCTTTCGAGAGAAACTCCTTCTCTAGAAAGGATCCATTCTTAGCAACAAATATCTTGCCTTTGGATCGATGATAGAAGGTGTACCTAACAGTCTTTTTTGGGTATCCTATGAAGACACATTTCTCTGATTTGGGTTCGAGCTTATCAGGTTGAAGCTTTTTCACATAAGCATCGCAGCCCCAAACTTTAAGAAACGACAACTTGGGTTTCTTGCCAAACCACAGTTCATATGGTGTCGTCTCAACGGATTTAGATGGTGCCCTATTTAACGTGAATGCAGCCATCTCTAAATCATAACCCCAAAACGATAGCGGTAAATCAGTAAGAGACAACATAGATCGCACCATATATAATAAAGAATGATTACGACGTTCGGACACACCATTATTGTCGTGGATTTGTCACGACAGATGTCCTAGCGAAAGGACTTAGTCGCGGAGCCATCGCTACGAGTTTACTTGAAGGGGTTAAAGCGGACACAAAGACACGAGGGGTTTATACTAGTTCGGCCCCTTCAATGAAGGTAAAAGCCTACGTCTAGTTGTGATGGAATTGATGTGGTCTCGATGGCTAGGGAGCAAACAAGCTTCGCCTAGACTCAAGTTGTTGTCGTTGTCTCTCTCGAACCGCCGCCGGGTCGTCCCCTTATATACACGGGTGACGCCCGTCGGTCCATAGAGTCCCAACCGGTTCATATTCGTATCCCGGTTGGTATCTCTCTATTCCTAACTTACAATACAAGTTATACATCTGGTCGGTTTACGGCTACAGATTCTAAACCGACTATAGGCCTTGGGCCTTCACCTGCTTATACCACTATGAAGTTAACCCAGCCCAAGTAGGCCGCTTTACGCCTAGTGGTAATATCCCCAACATTAGGCCCCAGATTGATTTGAACTGGTTCATGTCAATCCTTCACACAATCTTGCATCTTGGATATCTTCTGGTAATTGGTAAACCTTCATGTCATCATCATTTTCGGTTGCTGTAAACCGGCATGACGTCATCAGTTTTGGTTACTATAAACCGGCATGACGTCATCATGAAATTTATAACGCCCTCTTAATAACAGCTCCTGGATCCGCGCGCTTGACCTAGCTCGGTTGCCTTATAAATAAGACCGAAGGGTCATTTCTTTCCTTTCCCCTTCGTCCCTTCTTCTTCTTCTTCCTTACGTCACCGGCTTTGGAGCTCCGCCACCGCCGTCGACCTCTGCCTCGCCTCAGGCCGCTGCATCAACCTGAACGTACCAGAGTATTGCGGCACCTTCCCGCATGTTCTCCGTTCCTGGTAAGCTTTTTCCTCTTCTTAACCTAGATCCGTTCTTAGGGTTCCGTGTTCGTGCTGTGTTCATCACGTGCTCATATCTGTTCTCTGGTCTTGAATGAATCTGCGAATATTTGCTGTGTTCAGTAGCGATCCCTAAGCATCCGCTTGAAACTTCTCATCTAATCCCATAGATCTCCCGCACATATCCACTCAATGGTTCACTTCTGTTTCCGCCTTACTCTTCGAGATATTTCCTGCTTTGTGAGCTTGCTGTAGATCCGCGGCTGTAACAAGATTTTGTGAAACTTGTTTCTGCATACATAATTATCCATAGCTCCAATTGCTTCCGACGCCTAGGTCAGGCGGTTTAACTTTACCATAGAAAAACTGCTAAACCGGTATATATCATTAGTCCCCTGGTTGAACCGCCAGAATCATTTTGACGCTGCATTGTAGAAAACCGGTTTATAGGCACGGCCACCGGTTTATCGTAGTTAGATTAACACCTTTTTATCCGGCATGTCCTTGAACCGGATTATCTATTTCCTGTAGATCTCATCATGGCAAAACAAGTGTATGAGTGCAACTGGGTTCCCTCTCGCGTCACAGAATCACAGTTGGACGATCTAGTCCTGATCAGCGCTTTGGATAGTAAAGATACGATCCACTGGAGGGTTCCTGGAGATGAATGTCCTCCCACGCCCCAGGAAGGAGAGGTCGTGGTCTTCGCAGATCATATGGCCCGGGGCTTCAAACCGCCCGGCTCCAAATTTTATCGGGATGTGTTAGCCAATTTTCACCTCCGTCCACAGGATATTGGCCCCAATTCTGTTACCAATCTATGCCACTTTCAAGTGCTTTCTGAGGTATACTTTCAAGAGGAGCCTTCAGTCGAATTGTTTAGAGATCTCTTTCATTTAAACCGTCGCACTGAATTCACCGATGGCCCCAACACTGAATTGGGCGGTATGGCCATTCAGAAGAGGAAGGAAATCACTTATCCCCACGTCAAACTCCATACTCACCCCAAGGAGTGGAATGCAACTTGGTTTTATTGTAAGGATACCTCCCCTGACAATGAAAATCCCTTGCCTGGTTTCCGTCCGGAACGGCTCAGCAACACGCACCCTTTTCCACAAAGACTAAGCGCCAAGGAAAGAATTAAATATGCTCCGCAACTGTCCAAGCTCCGAGCTTTTATGGCCAACGGCTTAACGGGAATAGATCTTGCACATTGTTGGATATCATGGAGCATACTGCCTCTGAGCCGGCGCTCCAATTTGATGTGCAAGTATACTCATAGTGTCGATGACCCACTCCGACACACTAAAATCCAACTCCCTGATGACGAAGTCACAGAATCTGTGAAAAAGATGCTGAATGAACCGGAGCACCTCTGTGCTCAAACCGGTCTGCCTCCTTACTGCACCACCAACAAACCGCCAGCGGTAATATTTTAATTGCTCTATTGTTGAACCGGTTACTGCTTTATATATTTAACATTTAATTACTGCTGATCCAGGGCGATAATCCGTTTTGGAGCAAGAAACTTCCTCAAGACAAAACGAAGAAGGCAGGACGTCCAACCCGGCCCAAGACCAAGGTTATCAAGAAACCAACTCATAAGAGAAAAACCACCGCTTCATCAGACCCAGCCATTGATGATGATGTGGGTAATCCGGATCTTGAGGTAGAACTTGATTCACTTGGCTTGCTTTTTACACGCCTTATTGATGATGATGCTTGTTAGGATGACGCTGAAGCCAGCAATGCGGGTTTCGTTGAGGTAACCATTCTCTCTTCCGATTCAGAAATCTTGCCTTTGCCAAAATTTCGCCGGGCAAACCGGAAAGTTAAATTTTCTCATCCTCTTGCTTATCTGAATTCCCAATTTCTTATGAAGACCCAGCAACACGAAGCTCGCCGCACAACCCGGCACAGTGGCCAGGTAGTTACCTCTGCCGGTTTACCAAACAGTTCGGTTCGAAAATGCCGCTCCGAGGTCTCCGACCTTTTTATTGATTTAAATTGTAAAGCGGGTTTCTTCCGTCAACCTCTTAATCCATCCGACTCCGATTATCAGGTCACTTCTCATTCATCGTCTGGTGAATCGTCAGCTACTCAGCTACCACCTTTGAAAACAGTTCCTGGGTAAGTTAAACTGAACATATGCTTCCAGTATACCGCATAATGGATTATGCTTTTCCTTGACTTTTTCTTTTTCTTTCAGGGCTAAACCGAAACCAAGCAAGAAGGCCCGCCTGGATAAAGCGGCTGAAGAAGATGTGCCCCCAGAACATGACCAAGCGCCGGATCATGAAATGTTTACTTCTGAAGATATCCCCAATGATCCTCCTTTGCAAGACGACGTTATTCCTGAAGAAGGGCTTGTTAATACTCCAGCCTCTGCCGATCCGCCTGCCAGTTCCATCCAGATTGAGAAATCCCACACTCCTGCTGACCAAACGGCCGCACCAACACAAACTGGCGAGTCCAAAGATGATGATGTTGTGATTACCGGTGTGGGCCGCTCTGAACCCGGGAATCCTATCACCCTTACCAAGCATACCATCAAAGAGGATTTTTCCGCTTTGAACGAAGAAAAATGGGATGTTGAACTAGAGACATATGCTGCCCTAAGTGCCCGAGATCTTCACTCCGGCTATTTAAACCGGCTTTACACTAGCCGTGACTGTGAAGCTGGCCTGGTCAAAATGATGAGGGATAAATTTGAGGTAACTTACTTCTTTCCTTGCTGCCATTACCTCCATCCTTCTAGCCCCCATGGGCCGGTTTGTAATGTTGGTCAAACCGGGACTTGATCCTGAACATTCTTGAAACCGATCGGTATAGCCCGCAAGAACCGGTCTAACTTAGCATAAGTAAACCGGGGCTCCAATAGAGAACTGTCCTTAGAACATAAATTGATCAAATAGCCATTAGCCCCCAAGTGCCAAGTTGAATACTTGTATTGAGCTTGGGACTTTGTGATCGAGTAATATATAAAAATTGAAGGTACATTAGCCCCCAAGTGTCAGGCATATAACTTTGTTATGTGGTTGATACTTCAACTCCTTGGATCGCCTGTGTAAAGCTTAAACGTTGTCTGTGTGCAGGCTGAGGTGAAAATCAAGGAGGATCAAGTTGCCGATTTGCAGGAGGCCTTGAAAACCCAGCAGGCTGAAACAGATAAGGCAAAGCAAGAATTAACCAGCGCTTTGAGCACTGCTGAACGGCTGAAAGAAGGCTTCAAGAAAGAGCGGGCTGACTGGGCCACTGAGAAGGCCGGTTTAACCAAAAGAGCGGAAAATGCTGAAGCTGCCCTTAAACCGGTGGTGGATGAACTGACAGCCGTACAGCGGCAAATACACTCCATGACTGCTGCAATCTTTGGTAAGCTCCTTGTAACTTCTGTGATAATTTGAACCTGCTGTAGCGTAAATCCGGTTTGAGACCATTCCAATCTTGTTGTAGGCACACGTATTGGGCACTTAGGAAATGATGTGTGGAAGAAATTGAAAGCTGCCTACACCTTGGTGGAACAATTATATACCGGAGCCCAACGGATCATCACCACAGCTTCTCACAACAACCCGGCACCCTCTTTAATCCAGGACACTCTTAGCAAGTTGTCAATGCTTCCAGCCCGGATTGAGGAGCTGAAAAAATCCGCTGCCCAAACCGGAGCCATCAATGCCTTAATCCGGGCAAAGGCATGGGTGCCAGATTTTGATCCTGTGGAAGCAGCTCAAGGCTATCCCAGCCTAAAAGAAGATGGCTCTGAATTCAACGAAGAGGATTTAAGGGCAATAAACCGTGCAGTGCACCCTCTGGCTTGCCAGCTAGCTGAAGAGGCAGATTTGACGCATTATCAAGCGCAATATAACGAGCAAAACAAGCGAGTGCCTGCCCCAACTGTTGAAGCGGAGAATCTGATCCCTCCAATCCGTAAGCACACTTATGCCCCTGATATTGAACCGTCTTCCCTGATCCATGAAGAGGCTGTTTTCGAAGCTTTAATGGGAATCGACTGGACCACTGTTGATTTCCAGCCAATGGGTAGAGACGAGGAAGCTGAAGCGGCGGAGGATGAGGAGCAGGCTTGAACCAGAAGCCGGTTTGGAGAGCTGTTTGTAATACCTTCCGAAAAGAACAATGATCTTATTTGGGTACCGTGCTGCCCTGTAATAGGATAGTTAATGCTTCTAACTAGAATATGCCTTCGTGCATAAGTACTGAAGCTTTCGTTGGAAGAACTCCAATTCATATTTCCTGCAATCAGAAAAAATTGAACTTCGGTGGCGGTTATACCGCCAGCCGGTTTATGATCCTGATATGTGTATCAGTAATATAACAAATATATGATACATAAATACCTGCCATGTTTGGGTATGAAGCTGGCTTAGCCAAGCCTGAAGCGGCGGTTTTATAAACCATTACCGTCGAAAGAAAAAAGGTGGGAGAAAATAGCTCCCGCATAAATCGTACTGAATCAATACGAGCCCCCTTGTTACTCCATGATGTTAACAGGAAAAAGGTAAACCGGAAATACTCCTCCGGATTAAAGGGGAATCAAACCCATCGGCTGAATCGGAAAAAAGGGGTTTGTCGACATAAAAGAAATCTGACAAAAGCAAAGAGAAAACAAACTATGAAAATAACATGGAAGCAAAGGCAATGATAAAAAAACCATTTGCAAAAATATGCTATACTGAGCTGATCAGATGGTATTACCATGGTCAGACAGGATCAAGGCCCCCAATAGGAGTGACAATGATTCAAGTCAGCCAGGTCCCCAAATGATTCGTGGCATATATGCCAGATCAAGAGGCGTGGCAATGGTCCGGGTTCGACCATGCCCCCAAGTGATTTTGTGGCCTTAGGCCGACCAAGAGGCGTGACTGGTTCAGACTTGACCATGTCCCCAAATGATCTGGTGGCTATCGCCTATCAAAGGGTGTCGCGTTGGTTCGGACACGACCAAGGCCCCCAGTGATATATAAAAAACAAATGTCAAGGGGTAAACCGGAGGCCGCTTTAAACAGAACCACTCCGTGTAACCTCGCATGATGAGAAAGACAGAGACCCCGCTTTAGCTGAGGCTCCGGTTTGATATATCAAAGATAATATATACATTGTCATGATATGTACATAGATAGAGCCGATGGCTCAAGTATAGTAAGGCCGAAGATGAGATATATTCCACGGCCTGTTGGTCTCCTCCTCTGATGTACGTGAGTCTTTATGCCCTCGAATATCAATCAGATAGTACGACCCGTTGTGCAAATTCTTGCTGACCACGAAAGGTCCCTCCCAAGGTGGGGATAACTTGTGCATATCCGTTTGATCTTGGATGAGTTGAAGCACCAAATCTCCTTGAAAAGTTCTGGTTCTAACCCGGCGACTGTGATAGCGACGAAGATCTTGCTGGTAAATCGCCGAACGGGCAGCCGCTATATCACGCTCCTCGTCCAATAGGTCCAAAGCGTCTTGCCGTGCTGTATCATTGTCTGCTTCAACATAAGCTGCCACACGAGGCGAATCGTGCCGGATGTCACTAGGGAGAACTGCCTCTGCTCCATAGACCATGAAAAATGGCGTGTATCCTGTGGACCGGTTTGGCGTAGTATTGATACTCCATAATACAGATGGTAGCTCTTCAACCCAACATCCTGGTGTTCTTTGCAACGGGACCATAAGCCGGGCTTTGATGCCTCGCAAGATTTCCTGATTAGCTCGTTCTGCCTGTCCATTGGACTGGGGGTGTGCCACTGACGACACGTCAAGTCGGATGTGCTCACGTTCACAGAACTCCTTCATAGCGCCCTTGGATAAATTGGTACCATTGTCAGTAATGATACTGTGTGGAAAACCAAACCGGAAAATCACCTTCTTGATGAACTGCACCGCTGTTCCAGGTGGCGTGAGTTGCGAAACTATTCCACATTGTTTCAAATGAAGACCAAACTCGTAACTCAAATATTCACCTCCACGATAAGATCATAGAAACTTTATTTTATTGTTACGATGATCTTCCACTTCACCCTGAAATTCTTTGAACTTTTCAAATGTTTCAGGCTTATGTTTCATCAAGTAGATATACCCATATCTGCTTAAATCATCTGTGAAGGTCAGAAAATAACGATACCAACCACGAGCCTCAACACTCATCGGACTACATACATCAGTATGTATTATTTCCAACAAGTCTGTTGCTCGCTGCATTGTTTTGGAGAACAGAGTCTTGTTCATCTTGCCCATGAGGCATGGTTCACAAGCATCAAGTGATTCATAATCAAGTGATTCCAAAAGTCCATCAACATGGAGTTTCTTCATGCGCTTTTCACCAATGTGACCTAAACTGCAGTGCCACAAATAATTTGCACTATCATTATTAAACTTGTATCTTTTGGCTTCAATACTATGAATATGTGTATCACTACTATCGAGATTCAACAAAAATAGACCACTCATCAAGGGTGCATGACCATAAAAGATATTACTCATATAAATAGAACAACCATTATTCTCTGATTTAAACGAATAACCGTCTCGCATCAAACAAGATCCTGATATAATGTTCATGCTTAACGCTAGCACCAAATAACAATTATTCAGGTATAAAACTAATCCCGAAGGTAGATGTAGAGGTAGCGTGCCGATGGAGATCACATCGACTTTGGAACCATTTCCCATGTGCATCGTCACCTCATCCTTAGCCAATCTTCATTTAATCTATAGTCCTTGTTTCGAGTTGCAAATATGAGCAACATAACCAGTATCAAATATCCAGGCGCTACTATGAGCATTAGTAAGGTACAAATCAATAACATGTATATCAAATATACCTTTCACTTTTCCATCCTTCTTATCCGCCAAATACTTGGGGCAGTTCTGCTTCTAGTGACCAGTCCCTTTGCAGTAGAAGCACTCAGTTTCAGGCTTAGGTCCAGACTTGGGCTTCTTCACTTGAGCAGCAACTTGCTTGCCTTTCTTCTTGAAGTTTCCCTTCTTCCCTTTGCCCTTTTTCTTGAAACTAGTGGTCTTGTTAACCATCAACACTTGATGCTCCTTCTTGATTTCTACCTCCGCAGTCTTTAGCATCGCGAAGAGCTCGGGTATTGTCTTATCCATCCCTTGCATATTATAGTTCATCATGAAGCTTTTGTAGCTTGGTGGCAGTGATTGAGGAACTCTATCAATGGCACTATCATCAGGAAGATTAACTCCTAGTTGAGTTAAGTGGTTGTGGTACCCAGACATTCTGAGTATATGTTCACTGACAGAACTATTCTCCTCCATCTTGCAGCTTTAGAACTTATTGGAGACTTCATATCTCTCAATCCGGGCGTTTGCTTGAAATATTAACTTCAACTCCTGGAACATCTCATATGCTCCATGATGTTCAAAATGTCGTTGAAGTCCCGGTTCTAAGCCATAAAGCATGGCGCACTGAACTATCAAGTAGTCATCAGCTTTGCTCTGCCAAGACATTCATAACGTCCGGAATTGCTCCTACAGCGGGTTTTGCACCTAGCGGTGCTTCTAGGACATAATTTTTCTGTGCAACAATGAGGATAATCCTGAAGTTACGGACCCATTCTGTGTAGTTGCTACCATCATCTTTCAACTTAGCATTCTCTAGGAATGCATTAAAATTCAAGGGAACGGTAGCACGGGCTGATACGTCTCCAATGTATCTATAATTTTTGATTGTTCCATGCTATTATATTATCGACTTTGGATGTTTATGGGCTTTATTATACACTTTTATATTATTTTCAGGACTAACCTATTAACCTAGAGCCCAATGCCAGTTTCTGTTTTTTCCTTATTTTAGAGTATCGCGGAAAAGGAAAATCAAACAGAGTCCAATTGACCTGAAACTTCACGGAACTTATTTTTGGACCGGAAGAAGCCCACGGAGTACCGGAGTTGCACGAGGAGAGTCCCGAGCTGCCCACGAGGGTGGAGGGCGCGCCCCCTACCTTGTGGGCAGCCCGGAAGTCCACCGACGTACTTCTTCCTCCCATATATACCGATATACCCTAAAATGATCGGGGAGCACAATAGATCGGGAGTTCCACTGCCAGAAGCCTCTGTAGCCACCGAAAGCCAATCTAGACCCGTTCCGGCCCCCTGCCGGAGGGGGAATCCCTGTCCAGTGGCCATATTCATCATCCCGGTGCTCTCCATGACGAGGAGGGAGTAGTTCTCCCTCGGGGCTGAGGGTATGTACCAGTAGCTATGTGTTTGATCTCTCTCTCTCTCTCTCTCTCTCTCTCTCGTGTTCTTGATTTGGCACGATCTTGATGTATCGTGAGCTTTGCTATTATAGTTGGATCTTATGTTTCTTCTCCCCCTCTACTCTCTTGTAATGGATTGAGTTTCCCCTTTGAAGTTATCTGATCGGATTGAGTCTTTAAAGATTTGAGAACACTTGATGTATGTCTTGCCGTGCATATCTGTGGTGATAATGGGATATCACGTGATTCACTTGATGTATGTTTTCGTGATCAACTTGCGGGTTCCGCCCATGAACCTATGCATAGGGGTTGGCACACGTTTTCGTCGTGATTCTCCGGTAGAAACTTTGGGGCACTCTGAGGTTCTATGTGTTGGTTGAATAGATGAATCTGAGATTGTGTGATGCATATCATATAATCATACCCACGGATACTTGAGGTGACATTGGAGTATCTAGGTGACATTAGGGTTTTGGTTGATGTGTGTCTTAAGGTGTTATTCTAGTACGAACTCTAGGGCTGTTTGTGACACTTATAGGAATATCCCAACGGATTGATTGGAAAGAATAACTTTGAGGTGGTTTCGTACCCTACCATAATCTCTTCGTTTGTTCTCTGCTATTAGTGACTTTGGAGTGACTCTTTATTGCATTTTGAGGGGTAGTTATATGATCCAATTATGTTATTATCATTGAGGGAACTTGCACTAGTGAAAGTATGAACCCTAGGCCTTGTTTCAACGCATTGCAATACCGTTTACGCTCACTTTTATCATTAGTTACCTTGCTGTTTTTATATTTTTAGATTACAAATACCTTTATCTACTATCCATATTGCACTTGTATCACCATCTTTTCGCCGAACTAGTGCACCTATACAATTTAACATTGTATTGGGTGTGTTGGGGACACAAGAGACTCTTTGTTATTTGGTTGCAGGGTTGCTTGAGAGAGACCATATTCATCCTACGCCTCCTACGGATTGATAAACCTTAGGTCATCCACTTGAGGGAAATTTGCTACTGTCCTACAAACCTCTGCACTTGGAGGCCCAACAACGTCTACAAGAAGAAGGTTGTGTAGTAGACATCAAGCTCTTTTCCGGCGCCATTGCCGGGGAGGTTAGCGCTTGAAGGTATATCTCTAGATCTTGCAATCGAATCTTTTTGTTTCTTGTTTTATCACTAGTTTAGTTTATAAAAGAAAACTACAGAAAATGGAATTAAGGATACCTCATATGCTTCGTCTTTTTAATATCTATCATGAAAATAAGGATTCCGATAATTGTGCTCAATTGCTAGAGGAAGAATGTATTAAAATGTTTGGAAGTAAATCTTTGGATGATGAGCATGATTGCAATGTTATTAGTATGAATTCTTTGAATATCCATGATGCTAATGATATGCAAATCCAGAAGCTTGGGGATGCTATGTTTGATCAAGATGATATTTTTTGTCCCCCAAGTTTTGATGAGCAAATTTATTATGATGAAAGCATCCCTCCTATCTATGATGATTATTGTGATGACTTGTATGCTATAAAGAATAATGATAACCATGAAACTTGTCATCATGATTTTAGTTTTCAATTGGATTATACCTCGCATGATAGTTATTTTGTTGAGTTTGCTCCCACTATTATTCATGAGAAGAATTTTACTTGTGTGGAGAGTAATAAAATTTCTATGCTTGTAGATCATGAAAAGAATGCTTTAGGTGATGGTTATATTGTTTAATTCATTCATGATGCTACTGAAAATTATTATGAGGGAGGACCATATGCTTGTAGGAATTGCAATAATATCAAGTTTCCTCTCTATGTGCTTAAAGTTTTGAAGTTATGCTTGTTTTGCCTTCCTATGCTAGTTGATTGTTGTTCCCATAAGTTGTTTGATCACAAAATCCCTATGCATAGGAAGTGGGTTAGGCTTAAATGTGCTAGTCATATTCTTCATGATGCCCACTTTATGTTACAATTCTTATCTTTTATGTGAGCATCATTGAAATCATCATGCCTAGCTAGGGGCATTAAACGATGGCGCTTGTTGGGAGTCAACCCAATTTTATTTTTGTTACTTGCTTTTTGTTCCTGTTTAGTACTAAACAATTCATCTAGACTCTGTTTAGATGTGGTTTTATGCTTTTAATTAATGTTTGTGCCAAGTAGAACCTTTGGGAAGACTTGGGGAAAGTCTTTGCGATCATGCTGTAAAAAAGCAGAAACTTTAGCGCTCACGTGCTGCCATTTTTTATTGGAGAGTGATATTTAGTTAATTCTTTTTGAAGATGATTAATAGACAAATAACTCAGGTCCACCAATTTATTTGAGAATTTTATGAGTTCCATAAGTATACGTTTGATCCAGATTACTACAGACTGTTCTGTTTTTGACAGATTCTGTTTTCATCGTGTTGTTTGCTTATTTTGATGAATCTATGAGTAGTATCGGAGGGTATGAACCATAGAGAAGTTGGAATACAGTAGATATTACACAAATATGAATTTATAATGAGTTCATTACAGTACCTTATGATGGTGATTTGCTTTCTTATACTAACGGAGGTTACGAGTTTTCTGTTAAGTTTTGTGTTGTGAAGTTTTCAAGTTTTGGGTAAAGATTCGATGGACTATGGAATAAGGAGTGGCAAGAGCCTAAGATTGGGGATGCCCAAGGCACCCCCAAGGTAATATTAAAGGACAACCAAGAGCCTAAGCTTAGGGATGCCCAAGTCATCCCAAGGTAATATTCAAGGACAACCAAGAGCCTAAGCTTGGGGATGCCCCGGAAGGCATCCCCTCTTTCGTCTTTGTTCATCGGTAACTTTACTTGGAGCTATATTTTTATTCACCACATGATATGTGTTTTGCTTGGAGCATCAATTTATTTTGTTATGATTTGTTTGCTGTTATTTATAACAATGTTTTGCATCTTTTATTTCAATAAAAGTGGCATTGATAGCCTTTACTATGCCTATTTTACAAGTCTTCATGTTGCTGTTTGAAAACAGAAAGTTTACCGCTGTTGCAATAATTCCCTAGAAAAGTTAGAATGTGATAAAATGTTGAAACCTTTTGCATATTAAGCTCTGATAAATTTACTACAGTGGGAATTTTATTTCATAATTTTTGGAATTAGGTAAGTATGGATCTTCGCACTGCAATACCATTTCAACGCATTGCAATACCGTTTACGCTCACTTTTATCATTAGTTACCTTGCTGTTTTTAGATTTTCAGATTACAAATACTTTTATCTACTATCCATATTGCACTTGCATCACCATCTCTTCGCCGAACTAGTGCACCTATACAATTTACCATTGTATTGGGTGTGTTGGGGACACAAGAGACTCTTTGTTATTTGGTTGCAGGGTTGCTTGAGAGAGACCATCTTCATCCTACGCCTCCTACGGATTGATAAACCTTAGGTCATCCACTTGAGGGAAATTTGCTACTGTCCTACAAACCTCTGCACTTGGAGGCCCAACAACGCCTACAAGAAGAAGGTTTGTGTAGTAGACATCACGGGCCATTGATCTACAACAACATAGACATGCAAAATACTATCAGGTACTAAGTTCATGATAAATTAAAGTTCAATTAATCATATTACTTAAGAACTCCCACTTAGATAGACATCCATCTAGTCATCTAAATGATCACGTGATCCATATCAACTAAACCATGTCTGATCATCACGTGAGATGGAGTAGTTTTCAATGGTGAACATCACTATGTTGATCATATCTACTATATGATTCACGTTCGACCTTTCGGTCTTAGTGTTCCGAGGCCATATCTGCATATGCTAGGCTCGTCAAATTTAACCCGAGTATTCTGCGTGTGCAAAACTGGCTTGCACCCGTTGTATGTGAACGTAGAGCTTATCACACCCGATCATCACGTGGTGTCTCGACACGAGAACTGTAGCAACAATGCATACTCAGGGAGAACACTTATACCTTGAAATTTAGTGAGAGATCATCTTATAATGCTACCGCCATACTAAGCAAGATAAGATGCATAAAGGATAAACATCACATGCAATCAAAATAAGTGATATGATATGGCCATCATCATCTTGTGCCTTTGATCTCCATCTCCAAAGCACCGTCATGATCACCATCGTCACCGGATTGACACCTTGATCTCCATCATAGCATCATTGTCGTCTAGCCAACTATTGTTTCTACGACTATCGCTACCGCTTAGTGATAAAATAAAGCAATTACATGGCAATTGCATTTTACAATAAAGCGACAACCATAAGGCTCCTGCCAGTTGCCGATAACTTCTACAAAACATGATCATCTCATAAAACAATTTATATATCATCACGTCTTGACGATACCACATCACAACAAGCTCTACAGAAACAAGTTAGACGTCCTCTACTTTGTTGTTGCAAGTTTTACGTGGCTGCTACATGCATCATGCTTTTATATCAATATTTATTGCATTATGGGCTGTTATTACACATTATGTCACAATACTTATGCCTTTTATCTCTTATTTTACAAGGTTTACATGAAGAGGGAGAATGCCAGCATCTGGAATTCTGGGCAAGAAAAGGAGCAAATATTAGAGACCTATTCTGCACAACTCCAAAAGTCCTGTAACTCCACAAAGTCAGTTTTGGAATATATTAAAAATATTGGGCGAAGAAAGCACTAGAGGGGGGGGCACCCATCGTCCATGAGGGTGGAGGGCGCGCCCTACCCCCCTGGCCACGCCCCTACCTCGTGGGCCACCTGGAAGCCCCCCGATGCCCATCTTCTGGTATAAGGTGTCTTTTGCACTGGAAAAAAAATCATAAGGAAGCTTTCGGGATGAAGCGCCGCCGTCTCGAGGCGGAACCTTGGCGGAGCCAATCTAGAGCTCCGGAGGAGCTGTTTTGCTGAGGAAACATCCCTCCGGGAAGGGGAAATCGTCACCATCGTCATCACCATCGATCCTCTCATCGGGAGGGGGTCAATATCCATCAAAATCTTCACCAGCACCATCTCCTCTCAAACCCTAGTTCATCTCTTGTATCCGATCTTTGTCTAAAAACCTCAGATTGGTACCTGTAGGTTGCTAATAGTGTTGATTACTCCTTGTAGTTGATGCTAGTTGGTTTATTCGGTGGAAGATTATATGTTCAGATCCTCTATGCATATTAATACCCCTCTGATTATGAACATGAATATGATTTGTGACTAGTTATGTTTGTTCCTGAGGACATGGGAGAAGTCTTGCTATAAGTAGTCATGTGAATTTGGTATTCGTTCGATATTTTGATGAGATGTATGTTGTCTTTCATCTAGTGGTGTTATGTGAACGTTGACTACATGACACTTCACCATTGTTTGGGCCTAGGGGAAGGCATTGGAAAGTAATAAGTAGATGATGGGTTGCTAGAGTAACAGAAGCTTAAACCCTAGTTTATGCGTTGCTTCGTAAGGGGCTAATTTGGATCCATATGTTTCATGCTATGGTTAAGTTTAACTTAATTCTTGTTTCGTAGTTGCGGATGCTTGCGAGGGGGGTTAATCATAAGTGGGATGCTTGTCCAAGGAAGGGCAGTACCCAAGCACCGGTCCACCCACATATCAAATTATCAAAGTAACGAACGCGAATCATATGAGCATGATGAAAACTAGCTTGACGATAATTCCCATGTGTCCTTGGGAGCGCTTTCCTTTATAGAAGAGTTTGTCCAGGCTTGTCCTTTGCTACAAAATGGATTGGGCCACCTTGCTGCACCTTGTTTACTGTTGTTACTTGTTACCCGTTACGAATTACCTTATCACAAAACTATCTGTTACCGATAATTTCAGTGCTTGTAGAGAATACCTTACTGAAAATTGCTTGTCATTTCCTTCCGCTCCTCGTTGGGTTCGACACTCTTACTTATCGAAAGGACTACGATAGATCCCCTATACTTGTGGGTCATCAAGAGTCTTTTCTGGCGCCATTGCCGGGGAGTGAAGCGCCTTTGGTAGGTGGAATTTGGTAATGAAAAATTTATATAGTGTGGTGAAATTTACTGTCACTTGTTACTATGGAAAATAATCCTTTGAGGGGCTTGTTCGGGGTATCTTCACCCCGACCAGTAGATCAAAGAGTTGCTCCTCAACCTAGTAAACCTACTAAAAATGTTTACTTTGAAATTCCTTCAGGTATGATAGAGAAACTGCTAGCTAATCCTTTTACAGGAGATGGAACATTACATCCCAATATGCACCTAATCTATGTGGATGAAGTTTGTGGATTATTTAAGCTTGCAGGTATGCCCTAGGATATTATCAAGAAGAAGGTCTTCCCTTTATATTTGAAGGGAAAGGCATTGACATGGTTTAGGCTATGTGATGATATTGTATCGTGGAACTACAACTGGTTGAAATTGGAATTTCATCAGAAGTTTTATCCTATGCATCTGGTTCATCATGATCATAATTATATATATATATATATATTTTGGCCTCGCGAAGGAGAAAGTATCGCTCAAGCTTGGGGAGAGGCTTAAGTCAATGTTATATTCATGCCCCAATCATGAGCTCTCAAGAGAAATTATTATTCAAAAATTTTATGCTCGGCTTTCTCTCAATAATCGCTCCATGCTCGATACTTCTTGTACTGGTTCTTTTATGATGAAGACTATTGAATTCAGATGGGATTTATTGGAAAGAATTAAACGCAACTATGAAGATTGGGAACTCGACGAAATTATGCAAAGTGCAATACCTCATTCCTTATCATTGCTATCATGGCTTATGTGATATGGGTGCTAGTGCAAGTGCAATACCTCATTCCTTATCATTGCTATCATGGCTTATGTGATATGGGTGCTAGTGCAAGTGCAATACCTCATTCCTTATACAAAGAAATTATGCACCTGCTACCTTTCAAAGATGTATGACTGCTATATTCTCTGACATTTGTGAAAAGATTGTTGAGGTTTTCATGGTTGATTTCTCAGTGTAAGGAACTTCTTTTGATGATTGCTTAAGCAACCTTGATCGAGTTTTGCAGAGATGTGAAGAAACTAATCTTGTCTTAAATTGGGAGAAATGCCACTTTATGGTTAATGAAGGTATTGTCTTGGGGCATAAAATTTCTGAAAGAGGTATTGAAGTTGATAAAGCTAAAGTTGATGCTATTGAGAAGATGGCGTGTCCTAATGACATTAAAGGTATACGAAGTTTCCTTGGTCATGCCAGTTTTTATAGGAGGTTCATTAAAGACTTCTCAAAAATTTCTAGGCCTCTGACCAATCTCTTACAAAAAGATGTTCCGTTTGTCTTTGATGATGATTGTGTAGAAGCATTTGAAATATTTAAGAAAGCCTTGATTTCTGCACCTATTGTCCAGTCACCTGGTTGGAATTTACCCTTTGAAATTATGTGTGATGCTAGTAATTATGCTGTAGGTGCTGTTCTAGGACAAAGAGTTGATAAGAAATTAAATGTTATCCAATATGCTAGTAAAACTCTAGACAGTGCCCAGAGAAATTATGCTACTACTGAAAAAGAATTTTTAGCAGTTGTATTTGCTTGTGATAAGTTCAGACCTTATATTGTTGATTCTAAAGTAACTATTCACACTGATCTTGCTGCTATTAAATACCTTATGGAAAAGAAAGATGCTAAACCTAGACTTATTAGATGGTCCTCTTGCTACAAGAATTTGATTTGCATATTACTGATAGAAAGGGAGCTAAGAACCCCGTTGCAGACAACTTGTCTAGGTTAGAGAATATTCTTGATGACCCACTACCTATAGATGATAGCTTTCCTGATGAACAATTAGCTGTCATAAATGCTTCTCGTACTGCTCCATGGTATGCTGATTAGGCTAATTACATTGTTGCTAAATTTATACCACCTAGTTTCACATACCAGCAAAAGAAAAAGTTTTTCTATGAGTTGAGACATTACTTCTGGGATGACCCACACCTTTATAAAGGAGTAGATGGTGTTATTAGACGTTGTGTAACTGAGCATGAACAGGAACATATCCTACGCAAGTGTCACTCCGAGGCTTATGGAGGACACCATGCTGGAGATAGAACTGCACATAAGGTATTGCAATCCGGTTTTTATTGGCCTACTCTTTTCAAAGATGCCCGTAAGTTTGTCTTGTCTTGTGATGAATGTCAAAGAATTGGTAATATTAGTAGACGTCAAGAAATGCCTATGAACTATTCACTTGTTATTGAACCATTTGATGTTTGGGGCTTTGATTATATGGGACCGTTTCCTTCCTCTAATGGGTATACACATATTTTAGTTGCTGTTGATTATGTTACTAAGTGGGTAGAAGCTATTCCAACTAGTAGTGCTGATCATAACACCTCTATTAAGATGCTTAAAGAAGTTATTTTTTCGAGGTTTGGAGTCCCTAGATACTTAATGACTGATGGTGGTTCACATTTTATTCATGGTGCTTTTCGTAAAATGTTTGCTAAGTATGATGTTAATCATAGAAATGCATCTCCATACCACCCACAGTCTAGTGGTCAAGTAGAACTGAGTAATAGAGAGATTAAATTAATTTTGCAAAAGACTGTTAATAGATCTAGAAAGAATTGGTCCAAGAAACTTGATGATGCATTATGGGCCTATAGAACTGCATATAAAAATTCTATGGGTATGCCTCTATATAAAATGGTTTATGGAAAAGCATGTCACATACCTCTCGAACTAGAACATAAGGCATATTGGGCCATTAAAGAGCTCAATTATGATTTCAAACTTGCTGGTGAGAAGAGACTATTTGACATTAGCTCACTTGATGAGTGGAGAGCCCAGGCCTATGAGAATGCCAAACTGTTTAAAGAAAAAGTTAAAAGATGGCATGACAAAAGGATACAAAAGCGTGAGTTTAATGTAGGTGACTATGTTCTATTATACAACTCTCATTTAAGATTTTTTGCAGGAAAACTCCTCTCTAAATCGGAAGGTCCTTACGTTATCGAGGAGGTCTATCGTTTCGGTGCCATAAAAATCAACAACTTTGAAGGCACAAATCCGAAGGTGGTGAACAGTCAAAGAATCAAACATTATATCTCAGGTAATCCCATAAATGTTGAAACCAATGTTATTGATGCCGTAACCTCGGAGGAGTACATAAGGGACACTTTCCAGAATGTTTCAGACTCCGAAAAGGAATAGGTATGTGGTACGGTAAGTAAACCGACTCCAAAACAGTTCTAATAGCAATTTTTCTCCGTTTTGGAATATTTAAGAAAATAGGAAAATAAGAAGTAGTCCGAAAGGGACACGAGACAGCCACGAGGGTGGAGGGCACGGCCCCTGCCTCGTGGGCACCTCGTGTTCCCTCCGGACTCCGTCTTCTTGCACGATACTTCTTTTGGTCGGTAAAAAATCATTATATAATCTCCCGAAGGTTTTGACCACCGTACCACGACACAATCCTTTGTTTTTGTTTCGAGCTGTTTCTGCAACAGATTTAGAGCAATATGTCTTCTCAAGAGTCAGTCGGGGAGAGTCGGGTGTCTCATCCGACACAGGGGACAGGAGCAAACAGTAATGCTGACCACTTTGGGGCATCAATGGAGGAAGAGATGGAGGCCGGCTTGAAAAGGATAGATGTCATGGAGGAGGATCAAGAAGTTACCTCTCATCTCCAAGCCAGATTCACGATGGAGGAACTTCAGAGGTCAGCAATTCCAAACTTGGTCATCCCTCTTAATGCTAGATTTCTTTCTTATGAAAATATGAAAAAGAGTGTTACTTGTTCTCCCGTAGCTATGCAACATCCATGGGTGAAAGGAGTTTAACCGTCACGGGTAAGCTTCGTAGAGAAATAATGGATCTCAAGCAGCAAGTCAATAAGCTCGAGGAAGAGAATCATATCCTAAGGGGCATCATCGCCAATAATATCACATCACCACATCCGAAGAAGGAGAACTGAGTATCGGGTATGGGCACTCCCCTTGGCAACTACCAAGCTTGGGGGAGGTGCCCCGGTATCGTATCACCATCACACTTCTATCTTTACCGTTTTTCTTATTTCAATCCTTTTGGTTATATCATGATCTAGTAGAATAAAGTTTAGTATGATCTAGCTTTGAGTTTTGTGTTGATCCTTATCTATGTAATCAAGTCCGTGAGCTATATATAATAAAGATTAGTTTTGAGTCAAGGGCTTGGTTATCTTGCTATGATCTTGAGGGAATAAAACAAAAAAAGGGGAAAGAATAAAAATAAATAAAGAGATCATATTGATCTTATGGAGAGTAATGACTTCACATATAAAGAGTATGATGAATAAAAGTTTGAGAGCTGACTAACATAGTTTTGGTTATTGTTGCAATTAATAGGAAGTAATAAAGAAAGAGAGACTTTCACATATAAATATACTATCTTGGACATCTTTTATGATTGTGAGCACTCATTAAAATATGACATGCTAAAAAGTTGATGTTGGATAAGGAAGACAACATAATGGGTTATGTTTTCTTATATCCGAAATAAATTATATTGTCATGGATCATCAAACATGTTTAGCTTGCCTTTCCCCCTTATGCTAGCCAAATTCTTTGCACCAAGTAGAGATACTACCTGTGCTTCCAAATATCCTTAAACCCAGTTTTGCCATGAGAGTCCACCATATCTACCTATGGATTGAATAAGATCCTTCAAGTAAGTTGTCATTGTTGCAAGCAATAAAAATTGCTCTCTAAATATGTATGATCTATTAGTGTGGAGAAAATAAGCTTTATACAAGCTTGTGATATGGAAGAAATAAAAGCGACAGACTGCATAATAAAGGTCCCTATCACACGTGGCAATATAAAGTGATGTTTTTTGCATTAAGATTTTGTGCATCCAACCATGAAAGCACATGACAACCTCTGCTTCCCTCTGCGAAGGGCCTATCTTTTATTTTTGTCTTATACCTTATACAAGGGTCATGGTGATCTTCACCTTTCCTTTTTTACACTTTATCCTTTGGCAATCACTATGTGTTGGAAACATCCTGACATATATATCTAACTGGATGTGGGTTTTCATAAAGCATTATTGTTGATGTTACCCTTGAGGTAAAAGGTTGGGAGGCAAAATTATAAGCCCCTATCTTTCTCTGTGTCCAATTAAAACTTCATACCCATAAGTATTGCGTGAGTGTTAGCAGTTGTGAAAGACTAAATGATAGTTGAGTATGTGGACTTGCTGAAAACCTCTTATATTGACTCTTTCCGATGTTATGATAAATTGCAATTGCTTCAATGACTGAGATTATAGTTTGCTAGTTCTCAATGAAGTTTCTAATTCATACTTTACATTGTGAATAGATTGTTACTTCATCATAAGAAATCGTATGACAATATATATATATATATATATATATATATATATATATATATTGCTATTCTAAGAATGATCATGATGCCCTCATGTCCGTATTTTATTTTATCGACATCTCTATCTCTAAACACGTGGACATATTTTTCGATATCGGCTTCCGCTTGAGGACAAGCGAGTTCTAAGCTTGGGGAAGTTGAAACGTCCATTTTGGGCTGTTATTTATTGCATTATGGGCTGTTATTACACATTATGTCACAATACTTATGCCTTTTCTCTCTTATTTTACAAGGTTTACATGAAAATGGAGAATGCCGACGGCTCGAATTCTGGGCTGGAAAAGGAGCAAATATTAGAGACCTATTCTTCACAACTCCAAAAGTCCTGAAACTCCATGAAAGTCAGTTTTGGAATATATTAAAAATATTGGGCGAAGAAAGCACTAGAGGGGGGCCACCCACCGTCCACGAGGGTGGTGGGCGTGCCCTACCCCCTGGCTGCACCCCCTGCCTCGTGGGCCACCTGGAAGCCCCCCGATGCCCATCTTCTGGTATAAGGTGTCTTTTGCCCTGGAAAAAATCATAAGGAAGCTTTCAGGATGAAGCACCGCCGTCTCGAGGAAGAACGTTGGCGGAACCAATCTAGGGCTCCGGTGGAGCTGTTCTGCTGGGGAAACATCCCTCCGGGAGGGGAAATCGTCACAATCGTCATCACTATCGATCCTTTGATCGGGAGGGGGTCAATGTCCATCAACATCTTCACCAGCACCATCTCCTCTCAAACCCTAGTTCATCTCTTGTATCCGATCTTTGTCTCAAAACCTCAGATTGGTACCTGTGGGTTGCTAGTAGTGTTGATTACTCCTTGTAGTTGATGCTAGTTGGTTTATTCGGTGGAAGATTATATGTTCAGATCCTTTATGCATATTAATACCCCTCTGATTATGAACATGAATATGATTTTTGATAGTTACGTTTGTTCCTGAGGACATGGGAGAAGTCTTGCTATAAGTAGTCATGTGAATTTGGTATTTGTTCGATATTTTGATGAAGTATGTTGTCTTTCCTCTAGTGGTGTTATGTGAATGTTGACTACATGACACTTCACCATTGTTTCGGCCTAGGGGAAGGCATTGGGAAGTGATACGTAGATGATGGGTTGCTAGAGTGACAGAAGCTTAAACCCTAGTTCATGAGTTGCTTCGTAAGGGGCTGATTTGGATCCACATGTTTCAAGCTATGGTTAGGTTTACCTTAATTCTTCTTTCGTAGTTGCAGATGCTTGCGAGGGGGTTAATCATAAGTGGGATGCTTGTCCAAGGAAGGGCAGTACCCAAGCACCGGTCCACCCACATATCAAATTATCAAAGTAACGAACGTGAATCATATGAGCATGATTGATGTCTACTACACAACCTTCTTCTTGTAGACGTTGTTGGGCCTCCAAGTGCAGAGGTTTGTAGGACATTAGCAAATTTCCCTCAAGTGGATGACCTAAGGTTTATCAATCCGTGGGAGGCGTAGGATGAAGATGGTCTCTCTCAAGCAACCCTGCAACCAAATAACAAAGAGTCTCTTGTGTCCCCAACACACCCAATACAATGGTAAATTGTATAGGTGCACTAGTTCGGCGAAGAGATGGTGATACAAGTGCAATATGGATAGTATATATAGGTTTTTGTAATCTGAAATTATAAAAACAACAAGGTAACTAATGATAAAAGTGAGCACAAACGATATTGCAATGCGTTGAAACAAGGCCTAGGGTTCATACTTTCACTAGTGCAAGTTCTCTCAACAATAATAACATAATTGGATCATATAACTATCCCTCAACATGCAACAAAGAGTCACTCCAAAGTCACTAATAGCGGAGAACGAACGAAGAGATTATGGTAGGGTACGAAACCACCTCAAAGTTATTCTTTCCAATCAATCCGTTGGGCTATTCCTATAAGTGTCACAAACAGCCCTAGAGTTCATACTAGAATAACACCTTAAGACAAAAATCAACCAAAACCCTAATGTCACATAGATACTCCAATGTCACCTCAAGTATCCGTGGGTATGATTATACGATATGCATCACACAATCTCAGATTCATCTATTCAACCAACACATAGAACCTCAAAGAGTGCCCCAAAGTTTATATCGGAGAATCACGACGAAAACGTGTGCCAACCCCTATGCATAGGTTCATGGGTGGAACCCGCAAGTTGATCACCAAAACATACATCAAGTGAATCACGTGATATCCCATTGTCACCACAGATACGCATGACAAGACATATATCAAGTGTTCTCAAATCTTTAAATACTCAATCCAATAAGATAACTTCAAAGGGAAAACTCAATCCATTACAAGAGAGTAGAGGGGGAGAAGAAACATAAGATCCAACTATAATAGCAAAGCTCGCGATACATCAAGATCGTGCCAAATCAAGAACACGAGAGAGAGAGAGATCAAACACATAGCTACTGGTACATACCCTCAGCCCCGAGGGAGAACTACTCACTCCTTGTCATGGAGAGCACCGGGATGATGAAGATGGCCACCGGAGATGGATTCCCCCTACGACAGGGTGCCAGAACGAGTCTAGATTGGTTTCCGGTGGCCACAGAGGCTTCTGGCGGCAGAACTCCCGATCTATTCTGTTCCTTGATCGTTTTAGGGTATATGGAGATATATAGGAGGAAGAAGTACGTCAGGGGAGCCACGAGGGGCCCACAAGGGTGGAGGACGCGCCCAGGGGGGTGGGCGCGCCCCCTACCTCGTGGCTTCCTCGAAGCTCCCCTGACGTGCACTCCAAGTCTCCCGTATTGCTTTCTTTCCAAAATAACTTTTCCGAAGGTTTCATTCCGTTTGGACTCCATTTGATATTCCTTTTCTGCGAAACACTGAAACAAGGGAAAAACATAAACTGGCACTAGGCTCTGGGTTAATAGGTTAGTCCGAAAAATCATATAAAATAGCATATAAATGCATATAAAACATCCAAGGTTGATAATATAATAGCATGGAACAATAAAAAATTATAGATACGTTGGAGACGTATCACCATCCCCAAGCTGAATTCCTGCTCGTCCTCGAGTAGGTAAATGATAAAAACAGAATTTTTTATGTGGAATGCTACCTAACATGTTTATCCATGTATTTCTCTTTATTGTGGCAAGAATATTCAGATCCATAAGATTCAAGACAAAAGTTTAGTATTGACATAAAAACAATAATACTTCAAGCATACTAACCAATCAATTATGTCTTGTCAAAATAACATGGCCAAAGAAAGCTATCCCTACAAAATCATATAGTCTGGCTATGCTCCATCTTCATGACACAAAATATTTAAATCATGCACAACCCCGATGACAAGCCAAATAATTGTTTCATAGTTTTAATGTTCTCAAACTTTTTCAATCTTCACGCAATATATGAGCGTAAGCCATGGACATAGCAATATAGGTGGAATAGAATGGTGGTTGTGGAGAAGACAAAAAGGAGAAGATAGTCTCACATCAACTAGGCGTATAAATGGGCTACGGAGATGCCCATCAATAGATATCAATGTGAGTGAGTAGGGATTGCCATGCAACGGATGCACTAGAGCTATAAGTGTATGAGATCTCAACAAAAGAAACTAGTGGGTGTGCATCCAACTTGCTCGCTCACGAAGGCCTAGGGCATTTTGAGGAAGCCCATCATTGGAATATACAAGCCAAGTTCTATAATGAAAGATTTCCACTAGTATATGGAAGTGACAACACAGGAGACTCTCTATCATGAAGATCATGGTGCTACTTTGAAGCACAAGTGTGGTAAAAGGATAGTAGCATTGCCCCTTCTCTCTTTTTCTCTCATTTTTTATTTTTTTATTTTTTTATTTGGGCCTTCTCTATTTTTATGGCCTCTTTTTTTCCTTTTTTTATTTGGGCTTCTTTGGCCTCTTTTATTTATTTATTTTCGTCCGGAGTCTCATCCCGACTTATGAGGGAATCATAGTCTCCATCATCCTTTCCTCACTGGGACAATGCTCTAATAATGATGATCATCACACTTGTATGTACTTACAACTCAAGAATTACAACTCGATTCTTAGAACAAAATATGACTCTATATGAATGCCTCCGGCGGTGTACCGGGATGTGCAATGACTCATGAGTGACATGTATGAAAGAATTGTGAACTGTGGCTTTGCCACAAATACGATGTCAACTACATGATCATGCAAAGCAATATGACCATGATGAAGCGTGTCATAATAAACGGAACGGTGGAAAGTTGCATGGCAATATATCTCGGAATGGCTATGGAAATGCCATAATAGGTAGGTATGGTGGCTGTTTTGAGGAAGATATAAGGAGGTTTATGTGTGAAAGAGCGTATCATATCACGGGGTTTGGATGCACCGGCGAAGTTTGCACCAACTCTTAATGTGAGAAAGGGCAATGCACGGTACCGTAGAGGCTAGCAATGATGGAAGGGTGAGAGTGCATATAATCCATGGACTAAACATTAGTCATAAAGAACTCATATACTTATTGCAAAAATCTACAAGCCATCAAAAAACAAAGTATTACGCGCATGCTCCTAGGGGGATAGATTGGTAGAAAAAGACCATCGCTCGTCCCCGACCGCCACTCATAAGGAGGACAATCAAATAACACCTCATGTTTCAAATTTGTTGCATAACGTTTACCATATGTGCATGCTACGGGACTTGCAAACTTCAACACAAGTATTTCTCAAATTCACAACTACTCAACTAGCACAACTTTAATATCACTATCTCCATATCTCAAAACAATCATCAAGCATCAAACTTCTCTTAGTATTCAAAACACTCATAAGAAAGTTTTTACTATTCTTGAATACCAAGAATATTTGGATTATTTAAGAAAATTACCATGCTATTTAAGACTCTCAAAATAATCTAAGTGTAGCATGAGAGATCAATAGTTTCAATAAAACAATTCCACCACCGTGCTCTAAAAAAATATAAGTGAAGTACTAGAGCAAACAACAAACTACTCCGAAAGATATAAGTGAAGATCAATGAGTAGTTGAATAATTATGCAACTATGTGAAGACTCTCTAACATTTAATAATTTCAGATCTTGGTATTTTATTCAAACAGCAAGCAAAACAAAAAGAAAATAAAATGACGCTTCAAGCAAAACACATATCATGTGGTAAATAAAAATATAGCTCCAAGTAAAGTTACCGATGAACGAAGACGAAAGAGGGGATGCCTTCCGGGGCATCCCCAAGCTTAGGCTCTTGGTTGTCCTCGAATATTACCTTGGGATGACTTGGGCATCCCCAAGCTTAGGCTCTTGCCACTCCTTGTTCCATAATCCATCAAATCTTTACCCAAAACTTGAAAACTTCACAACACAAAACTTAAAGTAGAAAACTCGTAAGCTCCGTTAGCGCAAGAAAACAAAACACCACTTCAAGGTACTGTAATGAACTCATTATTTATTTATATTGGTGTTAAACCTACTGTATTACAACTTATCTATGGTTTATAAACTATTTTACTAGCCATAGATTCATCAAAATAAGCAAACAACAAACGAAAAACAGAATCTGTCAAAAACAGAACAGTCTGTAGTAATCTGTAACTAGCGCAAGATCTGAACCCCAAAAATTCTAAAATAAATTTCTGGACGTGATGAATTTATCTATTAATCATATTCAAAAATAATTTACTAAATAGCACTTTCTAAATAAAAATGGCAGCAGTTCTCATGAGCGCTAAAGTTTATGTTTTTACAGCAAGATATCAAGACTTTCCCCAAGTCTTCCCAACGGTTCTATTTGGCACAAACACTAATTAAAACATAAAAAAGCAATCAAAACAGAGGCTAGATAAATTATTTTTTACTAAACAGGAGCCAAAATCAAGGAATAAAAATAAAATTGGGTTGCCTCCCAACAAGCGCTATCGTTTAACGCCCCTAGCTAGGCATGATGATTTCATTGATGCTCACATAAAGGATAAGAATTGAAACATAAAGAGAGCATCACGAAGAATATGACTAGCACATTTATGTCTAACCCACTTCCTATGCATAGGGGTTTTGTGAGCAAACAACTTGTGGGAACAAGAATCAACTTGCATAGGAAGGTAAAACAAGCATAACCTCAAAACTTTAAGCACATAGAGAGGAAACTTGATATTATTGCAATTCCTACAAGCATATGTTCCTTCCTCATAATAATTTTCAGTAGAATCATGAATGAATTCAACAATATAACCATCACATAAAGCATTCTTTTCATGATCTACAAGCATAGAAAATTTAATACTCTCTACATAGGCAAAGTTCTTCTCATGAATAATAGTGGGAGTATCATAAGAAACTTGAATACTATAAATTGTTTCCACATTAAAAGAGTAATGTTCAGAAAAGGGGTAATCATAATCATGACAAGTTTTATAAATATAATCACTACTTTTTATAGCGTAAGTATCATCACAATAATCATCATAGGTAGGAGGCATGCTATCATCATTATAAATTTGCATATCAAAACTTGGAGACTAAAAATATCATCTTCATTAAACGTAGCATCCCCAAGCTTGGGACAAACATTAATTGCAGCAAATATATTATCAAAAACATCATCTTCATCAAACATAGCATCCCTAAGCTTGGGCCTTTTATTATCATAAGCATAAGCACTCTCATCATTAATAGTATGGATAGCACCAATAGTATAGCAATTATCATATTCTTCCAAGCAAGTGCCAAAAAGATTTTCAAGATCATAAGAAGTATCATTATCTTCCACAATTATATTTTCATGAGGCACAATAGTAATAGGAGCAGAATTATTTGGGGGATATATCTTTTTACCTCTCTTCCTTTTTCTTTTCTTCTTCTTCACCACATCATGTGTGGGTTCAATCGTCTTTTTGGAGCTCCTTATTAATGAGATTGGTTGAATAGGGGGCTCCTCCTCTTTACCTGATTCATCATAAGAAATAATAGGAGGGTATTGGGAAGTCTCTTCCCTTTCATTAGTATTCTCTTCATCTTCTATTTGTTTTATTTTCTCTATGTAATTGGCAATATAAGGATTTTCAATGCAATTCACCACACAATACATATAAATTTCCTCTAGATCAAAACCAAGAAGTTTATAACGGGCAAATTCTGGAAGATGCTTAGTTATACATTTCATTTCTTCGTAACCCATAAGTAAACCGAGTTCATTATAATGTGCAAGGGAAGTCAAGTCATCACAATTTTTGGACACGATTATACCATGAAACAATTTGCATCGGATAGCTAAATGACCTTGTTCATTGCAAAGTCCACAAGTACGGCCAAGAAAATTTAAATTTTCAGCACAAGCATCTAGCCTTTCTTGCAACAATTTAGTTTCTAAGTACTTATGCCTCTTGCAATATCTATCTTCCCTATTTGGTGTGTACTTACAAACCCAATGCACTCCACAAAAAATGACATGTTTATAGGAGAAATTTTCATCATAACTAGTGCAATAATCATTAGTACCATGGATATTCAAGGAGTTCATACTAACAACATTGCAATCATGCTCATCATTCAAAGATTTAGTGCCAACCATTTTAATGCATTCTTCTTCTAACACTTTGGCACAATTTTCCTTTCCATCATACTCATGAAAGATATTAAAAAGATGAAGCGCATGAGGTAAACTCAATTCCATTTTTTATAGTTTACTTTTATAAACTAAACTAGTGACAAAACAAGAAACTAAAAGACTCGATTGCAAGATCTAAAGATATACCTTCAAGCGCTAACCTCCCCGGCAACGGCGCCAGAAAAGAGCTTGATGTCTACTACACAACCTTCTTCTTGTAGACGTTGTTGGGCCTCCAAGTGCAGAGGTTTGTAGGACAGTAGCAAATTTCCCTCAAGTGGATGACCTAAGGTTTATCAATCCGTGGGAGGCGTAGGATGAAGATGGTCTCTCTCAAGCAACCCTGCAACCAAATAACAAAGAGTCTCCTGTGTCCCCAACACACCCAATACAATGGTAAATCGTATAGGTGCACTAGTTCGGCAAAGAGATGGTGATACAAGTGCAATATGGATAGTAGATAAAGGTTTTTGTAATCTGAAAATATAAAAACAGCAAGGTAACTAATGATAAAAGTGAGCACAAATGGTATTGCAATGCGTTGAAACAAGGCCTAGGGTTCATACTTTCACTAGTGCAAGTTCTCTCAACAATAATAACATAATTGGGTCATATAACTATCCCTCAACATGCAACAAAGATGTAACGCCCCAGATGTAACTTTCCCCATTTGTACTCCAACTCTTGCCGTTTCCGGTGTCAAGTTATATTTATTTCTCGGGTTCGGGTCCTTGTCTCCGTGTGTTGTTTTCGTTTTCATGCATGTCATACCATGTCATCTCGTGCATTGCATTTGCATACATGTTCATCTCATGCATTCGAGCATTTTCCCCGTTGTCCGTTTTGCATTCCGGCGCTTCGTTCTCCTCCGGTGGTCATTTCTAGTCTTCTTTCGTGTGTGGGGTTTAAACATTTCCGGATTGGACCGAGACTTGCCAAGCAGCCTTGGTTTACTACCGGTAGACCGCCTGTCAAGTTTCGGGTCATTTGGACTTCGTTTGATACTCCAACGGTTAACCGAGGGACCGAGAAGGCCGCGTGGGTGTTGCAGCCCAACACCCTCCAAATTTGGCCCAAAACCCACCAAACTCTACTCCATGTCCTAGAGCGTTCGATCACGATCGTGTGGGCGAAAACCGCACCTCATTTGGACTCTCCTAGCTCCACTTATGCCTATTTATACCCCCCTCCATTCGGCTCTCTTCTTCCCCCGTCCGAAACCCTAGTTTAAAAAAAACAGATCAAACCCCCACCGCTGACGGACGTGTCCGGATCGGACCGGACACCGTCCGCCCCGCCGCCGCCAGCCAACCGCGAGCCGCCAAGTGGCGCCGCGGGTCCCCAGTTCGCCGCCGACGCCTGGGGCCCGCCAGGCCCACGAGGGGCCCTCCCCGGCCCGCAGTCTCCCCGCCGCCTCCTCCTACGTCCGCCGC
>NC_041386.1:518441554-518451125 GCF_002162155.2 Triticum dicoccoides
CGCGGCTCCGCCACCGCCCGGCGCCGCCGTCCCGGCCACCGGCCGCCGCCCCCGCCGGCCGCCGTCCCCGCCTTCGCCGGCGTCGCCTCGGGAGGCGCGCCCCGACCCGGCTGCTACAGTGCCCGAACCCTAGATCTGAGATCTAAAACTGAGGGTTGACTTTTTCCTCTCCCCCGTAATTTTTTTAAGCAAACTTTGACTGATGATATCTTTGCATCCGTAGCTTCGTTTTGGGCATATGATATATCAAAATCTTCGCCTCGACATGTACATCATTTCTCTCCATTGCATCATTTGCATTTGAGGTCATCTTGATACCCAAAATTCTGTTAGAAAGAGGCTTCGTGAGTTAAATTGCAGATCCGTTAGTTCATCATGCACTTTTGTCATTTTTGCCATGTTTAATTCGTGCATGATATGCCTGTGCCCCTTTGGGATGAATTGTTAAGCATTTTGTCTTCTTTCCAGAGGTGCCACCCATGTATTTTTAGGATGTGTGTGTTGTCTTGTGCAAGCTTGCGAAGAGAGGTACCTGAGATTGCAGATTTCAGGGACTTGGTGATTTTCACTAAGTCTGGGATATTTTAGTTCATGATGCTATATGTCCAGCTTGTTTCCTAGTGATCCGTGCCTCTTTTGAGGATGATCAGTAAGGGAGTTTTGATATTTATGTTATGCTCTATCCATCCGTGTCTTTGTTTGCATATGTGGAGTGCTCTAGGTTGACTCAATCGAGCTCAACTTTTGCTTCGTTGTTAATCTGGGCAGATCGTCAACTTGTTTGCGATTTTGCCGATGCTACCGTTAGTGTTCCATGCATGCTATGCCTTTGTTCTTGCCATGTGTAGCTAGCACATTGTGCCTTCTTGCTGGTTATATGCTTTCCTTGCCATGACTTGCACCGTAGTGAGTGCATCGATCTTGTTTACATGCCTTCGTGAGTTATATTTCAGCGTGTCTCAGTTTTCACTAAGTCTGAAAACTGATTGTGTTCGAGCTATGTTCGTGAGCTCGGTAGAGTATTTTGTGAACCCTTTTGGCCCCAGGTCACTTTGGGTGTTTTGTTAAGCTTGTTGAGTAGCTCCATGCCATGTTCTTACTTGTCATGTTCAGGTTTTCTATCATGTTGTTTTGCTGCTCCGAAGAGAGCATCGTGATCTGAAATTTCAGACTAGTGTTAATTTCACTAAGTCTGGAATCTGTTTTGCATTTGCGTTTTAACCATGCTTGTTTGAACCTCTTAATGGATGAATTTGCCTATGGCTCAGTGCTAGTGTTTTGTCAACCATCTTGTGTACATCACTGCCATGTATTTCGTTTCCATGTTTGGTGGCTGTAGCATGTTCATTTCGTTGCATTTAGATGCCTACTTGCTGCAAATCGCAGACCGGTGTCATATCTTAAAACGCTCGCCATTTCCAAACCGTAGCTCCGATTCCTATGATCTTTATATCGTTTTCAAGCGATTTCATCCCCTCTATCCAGTGGAACACTTGGTTTTCCAAGTTGATGCCAGGTTCATGCATTTCCTGTCATATCTTGCATTTTGCATCCCGCATCGCATCCCGCATAGCATATCGTCATTTCATCAAATTGCTTGGTCTTGCCCGTGGTTGATTGTATCCTTGTTACTTGTTTGTCTTGTGGGTAGAGCCGGGAGACGAGTTCGCTACCGAGGAGCCCGTTGAGTTTGCTTGCGAGGATCCAGTCAACTCTGACAACTGTGCAGGCAAGATGATCATACCCTCGAAATCACTACTATCTTTGCTATGCTAGTTTGCTCGCTCTTTTGCTTTGCCACTGCTACGATGCCTACCTTTTGCTTGTCATCCTCCCAATTGCCATGTTGATCCTCTAACCCACCATTGTCCTAGCAAACCGTTGATTGGCTATGTTACCGCTTTGCTCAGCCCTTCTTATAGCGTTGCTAGTTGCAGGTGAAGATTGGAGCCGTTCCTTGTTGGAACATTTATTTTCTTGTTGGGATATCATTATATTTCTATGTTGTCTTAATGTATCTATATACTTGGTAAAGGGTGGAAGGCTCGGCCTCTCGCCTAGTGTGTTGTTCCACTCTTGCCGCCCTAGTTTCCGTCATATCGGTGTTATGTTCCCGGATTGTTGCGTCCCTTACGCGCTTGGGTTATAATGGGAACCCCTTGATAGTTCGCCTTGATTAAAGCTTTTCCAGCAATGCCCAACATTGGTTTTACCATTTGCCACCTAGCCTCTTTTTCCCTTGGGTTTCCGGAGCCCGAAGGTCATCTTATTTTAACCCCCCCGGGCCAGTGCTCCTCTGAGCGTTGGTCCAAACTAGAGTCCTGTGCAGCGCCCCCTCGGGGAAACTCGAGGTTTGGTTTTAGTTGTATGGAGCGCTCATCTGAGTGTGCCCTGAGAAAGAGATATGTGCAGCTCCTATCGGGATTTGTCGGCACATTCGGGCGGTGTTGCTGGTCTTGTTTTAACCTGTCGAATTGTCTTGTTGTACCGGGTTGCCGAGTCTGATCGATGTGTCTCGGGTGGAGGTCTATTCCTTCGTTGACCGTGAGAGCTTGTCATGGGCTAAGTTGGGACCCCCCTGCAGGGATTGAACTTTCGAAAGCCGTGCCCGCGGTTATGGGCAGATGGGAATTTGTTAATGTCCGGTTGTAGATTACTTTAACTAAACTTAATTAAAATGAATCAACCGTGTGTGTTACCGTGATGGCCCCTTCTCGGCGGAGTCCGGGAAGTGGACACGGTGTTGGAGTTATGCTTGCGCAGGATGTTCCTTTAGCTTCTCGCTCGTGCTTCGCCTTCTCTTCTCGCTCTCTTTTGCGTATAAGTTAGCCACCACATATGCTAGTCGCTTGCTGCAGCTCCACATATTTTTGCCTTATCCATTCCTATGAGCTTAAATAGTCTTGATCGCGTGGGTGTGAGATTGCTGAGTCCCTGTGGCTCACAGATACTACAACTCCAGATGCAGGTCCAGGTGTTTCTGCTCCAGTTGACGATTACGAGCTCAAGTGGGAGTTCGACGAGGACTCTCAGCGATACTATGTGTCTTTTCCGGATGATCAGTAGTGGTGCCTAGTTGGGGTTATCGATTCAGGACCTTGTCGCATGTTGGGTTCTTTTCTATTTTGGCGCCGTAGTCGGGCCATGAGTGATTGTTTGATGGATGTTATTTATGAACTCTGATGTGACGTGGCGAGTGTAAGCCAACTATGTATCTTCCCCTTTTTGTCATATACTACATGGGATGTTGTAATGATTGCCTAACTTGCGACATTGCTTTCAATGCGGTTATGTCTCTAAGTCGTGCCTCGACACGTGGGAGCTATAGCCGCATCGAGGGCGTTACAAGTTGGTAATCAGAGCCTTCCCCGACCTTAGGAGCCCCATTGCTTGATCGTTTTTAGCAGCCGAGTTGTGTCTAGAAAAATGTTTTGAGTCCTTAGGAATTATATATCGGAGAGCTTAGGAATTCTTTTTACTTCCCAGCCTCCTCATCGCTCTGGTAAGGCATCCTGACGTAGAGTTTTGAACCTTCTCTTCTCAAATTTCACAAAAAAAATTTAGGATCACGCGAGTATTTTGGATTTGTTTCGATGGTTTTGTGACGAGAACATTGTTCTTGGTGCCTCCTGTCTTTAGGGGTTGTGGCAGTGTCCCGGGGAGTTGAGCTCCGAGGTGTTGTCGTCACAATTTTATCGTTGCAATTCTGGTATACTTGAGATATGTTCGCCGACATCGAAAATCTCTTTTATGCAGTTCGTTGGTGAGATAACCTCGACGCCACCCAGTACTGGGGCGGGAGTTCGGGAGTATCGCCATAACTTGTATAACGGATGCTTTTCGAAGGTTGAGATAGATGGTTTCCGAAGTTTTCCTGGTTATGTGTTGAAGGATGGATACAGCTGGATGTAGGATTTCCTAGTTTGGGTGAGATATTGTGCTTCCCCTGTATCCCCAACACCTGATTGCATAACCGGAAAGGTTCGGGAATTTCATAGGTGGGAATTCTAGTAGCTCCAGTTCTTCTTCCACGGATATTGGTTTGAGATTGGGATTTCTTACCGATTATTCGTTCTTGATCCGTACCTTGTTGAATTATTTCTCTTCCTTAATTCTTCGTGGCTTCTCAATTTATGGATATGTGACCATTTGAAGAGGAATGCATTCGTTCATTTTGTTCGGATGTGAAGACTATTTGTTGCAATTTTCATTCCGTTGGATTCAGCTTCTATATTGTTATCTATCTATGTGCTAATGGTGGTCAACCTCTTCAGGATGGCTCCTCCAACGCGCACGACTCCGAATCCTGATCCGCCTCCACCTCCGCCTCCTCCGGAAGCATGGCAAGCTGTGATGGCCGCTACTAATGCAAACACACAGTTGATCATGCAAATTCTCCAAGAGCGCAATCAAGGCAGTCAAGGGAATCAAGGCCATAATCAGCACCACTTTGCTACACTGAACCAGTTCCTTGCTAATGGCCCAAAGACGTTCAACAATTGTGTTGAGGCTACCGATGCTGACGATTGGCTAGTGGATCTGGGCAAGCATTTTGAATGCAGCAACATCAGGCCTGAAGATTTCGTCAAGTTTGCTTCTTTCCAGCTCAAAGATCAGGCTGCAGAGTGGTTCCAGCAGTACAAGGATTCCAGAGGTGGACGTCTGATCACTTGGGACGATTTCCGTCAAGATTTCCGCGCTCATCACATCCCTCAAAGTGTGGTTGAGAGTAAGCGTCAGGAATTCCGCAATCTGAAGCAAGGCTCTTTGTCTGTCTATGACTACAACAAGTTGTTCCAGAAGCTCGCCCGTTTTGCCAAGCAGGATGTTCCTGATGAGAAGAGCATGATCTATCAGTTCAGGGGTGGTCTTCGTGAGGAAATTCAGCTCGCTCTTGTCCTCTTTGAGCAGTTGAGATACGATGAGTTCTACAACATGGCACTGAAGCAAGAGGCTGCTCAGATGAGGTGTGATGCTTCCAGGAAGCGTGCCAGAGATGTTACTCCTTCTTCCTCTACTCAAGTGGTCAAGCAGCAGAAGTATTGGCTTCCTCCTCCTCCGTTCCGTCAGCCGTATCAGCAGAAGAGCAAAGGTGGCAGTGGTTTCTCCCACCCACCCAACCCAGGCTTTCAGAACAAGTCTTCGTCTCAAGCGCCAAGATCGAGTGCTCCGTATCACCGTCCGCTTTCAGAGGTCACGTGCAACAAGTGCCAACAGAAGGGTCACTATGCCAACAAGTGTACCAACCAGAGGCGTCTTCCTCCTCCTCCTCCTGTCAGATCGGCAAGTACAGCTGTGGTCAAGCACAATCCCAAGCACGCCAAGGTCAATATGATGAATGCAGCTCAGGCAGAGGACTCGTCAGATGTGATCATGGGTAACCTTCCTGTTAACGATATTCCTGCAAAAGTTCTTTTTGACACAGGTGCATCGCATTGCTTCATTTCCAAACCTTTTGCATCAAAGTATGAGTGTGATTATCAGTTTCTGCAAAGTTCCTTGCAAATTGTGTCACCGGGCAAGCAGATGACAGCTAACACCTGCGTCCCTGAGGTTACTATCACATTGGGTGACTACAAGTTCCTTTCTTCCCCAATTGTTCTCGGTAACTCGGATATTGATCTTATTCTCGGAATGGATTGGCTTTCTAAGCACAAGGCACATCTTGACTGTGCTGCCAGGCAGATTCAATTGACTCATTCGTCTGAGGATGTCATTGTCTTTGCCGCTCGGGATAATACCATCCGGTTGTTTTCTCTCAATGAGAAGGGTGAATTGGATGCCATCTCTCAGATTCCTGTCGTTTGCGAATATCAAGACGTCTTTCCAGAAGAACTTCCAGGGATGCCTCCAAACCGGCCGGTTGAATTTGTTATTGAACTTGAGCCCGGTACGGAACCTGTGTGCAAACGTCCTTACAAGCTCGGACCTGAAGAGTTGAAGGAGTTGAAGAAACAACTCGATGAGCAAGAAAGATTGGGTCTCATCCGGCCTAGTACTTCTCCGTGGGGTTGTGGTGTTCTTTTTGTGAAGAAGAAGGATGGATCGAGTCGACTTTGTGTTGATTACCGTCCAGTAAACAAGAAGACCATCAAGAACAAATACCCACTTCCCAACATCAATGAGCTGTTCGAACAACTCAAAGGTACTCAAGTATTCTCCAAGCTTGATCTCCGTATGGGTTATCATCAGATTCGTATTCGTGAGCAAGATATTCCCAAGACGGCGTTCAGGACAAGCTTTGGTTCATATGAATACACCGTCATGTCTTTTGGCCTCGCCAACGCTCCTCCGACGTTCTCTTGCATGATGAACTTCATCTTCAACCCCTACACCAATGAATTCATTTTGGTCTATCTCGACGACATTCTGGTTTTCTCGAAGAACAAGGAAGATCATGCCAAGCACTTGCGTTTGGTTCTTGACAAGCTCAGAGAACATCAGTTCTACGCCAAGTTCTCCAAGTGTGAATTTTGGCTCGATGAGGTTCTTTATCTTGGTCATATCATCTCTGCCAAGGGCATTTCCATGAATCCTGAGAAGGTGTCCGCAATTGTGAATTGGGAACCTCCTCAGAACGTGAAGCAACTCCGCAGTTTTCTCGGTCTCGCAAGCTATCGCAGAAGATTCATTGAAAACTTTTCTAAGATCGCCAAGCCTCTCTCAAATCTTCTTCAGAAGCACGTCAAGTATGTTTGGTCTCCGGAGTGTGATATTGCTTTCAACACTTTGAAAGAGAAATTGATCACTGCTCCAGTTCTGACTCCGCCTGATGAAACCAAGCCGTACGAGGTCTTTTGTGATGCCTCTCTCCAATGTCTCGGTGCTGTACTGATGCAAGAGAAGAAAGTTGTTGCTTATACCTCTCGCCAGTTGAAACCTAATGAGAAGAACTACCCCACTCATGATCTCGAGTTGACGGCAGTTGTGCACGCTTTGTTGACTTGGAGACATCTTCTATTGGGAAGGAAAGTGGATATTTTTACTGATCACAAGAGTCTCAAGTACATCTTCACTCAGCCTAATCTCAACCTCAGGCAGACTCGATGGGTCGAAATGATTCAAGAGTACAATCCGAGTATCGAGTATACTCCAGGCAAGGCTAATGTGATTGCTGACGCTTTGAGCAGGAAAGCATATTGCAACAGTCTGATTCTCAAGCCTTATCAACCCGAGCTTTGTGAAGCTTTCCGCAAACTTAATCTGCAAGTTGTTCCTCAAGGTTTCCTCGCCAACCTTCAAGTCTCTCCTACCTTAGAAGACCAGATTCGCCAAGCCCAACTTCTTGATGCTATGGTGAAAAAGGTGAAGATTGGTATTGCAAAGAGTCAGTCCAAGTACAAGTGCTACCGACTTGATGACAAGGACACTCTCTTCTTCGAGGATCGAATTGTTGTGCCCAAAGGTGAACTTCGTAAGGTGATCATGAACGAGGCTCACAACTCTCTCCTCTCCATCCACCCTGGGAGTACGAAGATGTATCAGGACCTCAAGCAAGCTTATTGGTGGACTCGAATGAAGCGCGAGATCGCTCAATTCGTGAATGAATGTGATGTCTGCAGAAGAGTGAAGGCAGAACACCAAAGGCCAGCTGGTCTCCTCCAACCTCTTTCCATTCCAGAATGGAAGTTTGACCACATTGAAATGGACTTCGTGACTGGGTTTCCAAAGTCCAAGCGTGGCAATGATGCTATATTCGTCGTCATCGACAAGCTCACCAAAGTGGCTCACTTTCTGCCTATCAAAGAGTCAATCACTGCAGCTCAATTGGCGGAACTCTATACCTCTCGCATTGTCTCTCTGCACGGTATTCCTCAAGTGATATCTTCAGACCGTGGCAGCATCTTTACCTCCAAGTTTTGGGATTCTTTTCAGAAGGCCATGGGCACCAACATCCGCTTCAGCACAGCTTTCCATCCTCAAACAAGCGGTCAAGTCGAGCGTGTCAACCAAATTCTTGAAGATATGCTCAGGGCTTGTGTGATCTCCTTCGGCATGAAGTGGGAGGACTGTCTTCCTTATGCTGAATTCTCTTACAACAACAGCTTTCAAGCAAGTTCGGGCAAGGCCCCCTTTGAAATTCTATATGGCAGGAAGTGCCGTACCCCTCTCAACTGGTCTGAAACCGGTGAACGTCAGCTGCTGGGTAATGACTTAATCACAGAAGAAGAAGAAATGTGCAAAGTCATTCGTGATAACCTCAAAGCAGCTCAATCCCGCCAGAAGTGCTACTATGATAGTAAGCACCGTGAATTGGCTTTCGAGATCGGAGATCATGTTTACCTCCGCGTCTCTCCCATGAAAGGTACTCGTCGCTTCGGTATCAAAGGGAAGCTTGCCCCTAGATACGTGGGACCTTTCAAGATTGTCAGCAAGAGAGGCGACCTCGCCTATCAACTCGAGCTTCCTTCAAACTTTGCAAATGTTCATGATGTGTTCCATGTCTCTCAGCTTCGAAAGTGCTTCAAGACTCCTGACCGCACCGTCAACTTCGAGGACATTGAGCTCCAAGAAGATCTCTCCTATCGTGAGCACCCAGTTGCTATTCTTCAAGAGACTGAACGCAAGACTCGCAACAAGTCAATCAAATTCCTCAAAGTTAAGTGGTCTCACCATTCCGACCGTGAAGCTACCTGGGAACGCGAGGATCACCTCCGTTCTGAGTACCCGGAGTTCTTTCAGTCCTAGATCTCGGGACGAGATCTTTTCGTAGTGGTGGAGTGTTGTAACGCCCCAGATGTAACTTTCCCCATTTGTACTCCAACTCTTGCCGTTTCCGGTGTCAAGTTATATTTATTTCTCGGGTTCGGGTCCTTGTCTCCGTGTGTTGTTTTCGTTTTCATGCATCTCATACCATGTCATCTCGTGCATTGCATTTGCATACATGTTCATCTCATGCATTCGAGCATTTTCCCCGTTGTCCGTTTTGCATTCCGGCGCTTCGTTCTCCTCCGGTGGTCATTTCTAGTCTTCTTTCATGTGTGGGGTTTAAACATTTCTGGATTGGACCGAGACTTGCCAAGCGGCCTTGGTTTACTACCGGTAGACCGCCTGTCAAGTTTCGGGTCATTTGGACTTCGTTTGATACTCCAACGGTTAACCGAGGGACCGAGAAGGCCGCGTGGGTGTTGCAGCCCAACACCCTCCAAATTTGGCCCAAAACCCACCAAACTCTACTCCATGTCCTAGAGCGTTCGATCACGATCGTGTGGGCGAAAACCGCACCTCATTTGGACTCTCCTAGCTCCACTTATGCCTATTTATACCCCCCTCCATTCGGATCTCTTCTTCCCCCGTCCGAAACCCTAGTTTAAAAAAAAACAGATCAAACCCCCACCGCCGACGGACGTGTCCGGATCGGACCGGACACCGTCCGCCCCGCCGCCGCCAGCCAACCGCGAGCCGCCAAGTGGCGCCGCGGGTCCCCAGTTCGCCGCCGACGCCCGGGGCCCGCCAGGCCCACGAGGGGCCCTCCCCGGCCCGCAGTCTCCCCGCCGCCTCCTCCTACGTCCGCCGCCGCCACCTCCGGCGCCGGTGGCCGCCGCCGCCACGGGCCGCCGTGCCCCTGACC
>NC_041386.1:518452286-518583130 GCF_002162155.2 Triticum dicoccoides
TTGTGCCTTCTTGCTGGTTATATGCTTTCCTTGCCATGACTTGCACCGTAGTGAGTGCATCGAGCTCGTTTACATGCCTTCATGAGTTATATTTCAGCGTGTCTCAGTTTTCACTAAGTCTGAAAACTGATTGTGTTCGAGCTATGTTCGTGAGCTCGGTAGAGTATTTTGTGAACCCTTTTGGCCCCAGGTCACTTTGGGTGTTTTGTTAAGCTTGTTGAGTAGCTCCATGCCATGTTCTTACTTGTCATGTTCAGGTTTTCTATCATGTTGTTTTGCTGCTCCGAAGAGAGCATCGTGATCTGAAATTTCAGACTAGTGTTAATTTCACTAAGTCTGGAATCTGTTTTGCATTTGCGTTTTAACCATGCTTGTTTGAACCTCTTAATGGATGAATTTGCCTATGGCTCAGTGCTAGTGTTTTGTCAACAATCTTATGTACATCACTGCCATGTATTTCGTTTCCATGTTTGGTGGCTGTAGCATGTTCATTTCGTTGCATTTAGATGCCTACTTGCTGCAAATCGCAGACCGGTGTCATATCTTAAAACGCTCGCCATTTCCAAACCGTAGCTCCGATTCCTATGATCTTTATATCGTTTTCAAGCGATTTCATCCCCTCTATCTAGTGGCACACTTGGTTTTCCAAGTTGATGCCAGGTTCATGCATTTCCTGTCATATCTTGTATTTTGCATCCCGCATCGCATCCCGCATAGCATATCGTCATTTCATCAAATTGCTTGGTCTTGCCCGTGGTTGATTGTATCCTTGTTACTTGTTTGTCTTGTGGGTAGAGCCGGGAGACGAGTTCACTACCGAGGAGCCCGTTGAGTTTGCTTGCGAGGATCCAGTCAACTCTGACAACTGTGCAGGCAAGATGATCATACCCTCGAAATCACTACTATCTTTGCTATGCTAGTTTGCTCGCTCTTTTGCTTTGCCACTGCTACGATGCCTACCTTTTGCTTGTCAGCCTCCCAATTGCCATGTTGATCCTCTAACCCACCATTGTCCTAGCAAACCGTTGATTGGCTATGTTACCGCTTTGCTCAGCCCTTCTTATAGCGTTGCTAGTTGCAGGTGAAGATTGGAGCCGTTCCTTGTTGGAACATTTATTTTCTTGTTGGGATATCATTATATTTCTATGTTGTCTTAATGCATCTATATACTTGGTAAAGGGTGGAAGGCTCGGCCTCTCGCCTAGTGTGTTGTTCCACTCTTGCCGCCCTAGTTTCCGTCATATCGGTGTTATGTTCCCGGATTGTTGCGTCCCTTACGCGGTTGGGTTATAATGGGAACCCCTTGATAGTTCGCCTTGATTAAAGCTTTTCCAGCAATGCCCAACATTGGTTTTACCATTTGCCACCTAGCCTCTTTTTCCCTTGGGTTTCCGGAGCCCGAAGGTCATCTTATTTTAACCCCCCCGGGCCAGTGCTCCTCTGAGCGTTGGTCCAAACTAGAGTCCTGTGCAGCGCCCCCTCGGGGAAACTCGAGGTTTGGTTTTAGTTGTATGGAGCGCTCATCTGAGTGTGCCCTGAGAAAGAGATATGTGCAGCTCCTATCGGGATTTGTCAGCACATTCGGGCGGTGTTGCTGGTCTTGTTTTAACCTGTCGAATTGTCTTGTTGTACCGGGTTGCCGAGTCTGATCGGTGTGTCTCGGGTGGAGGTCTATTCCTTCGTTGACCGTGAGAGCTTGTCATGGGCTAAGTTGGGACCCCCCTGCAGGGATTGAACTTTCGAAAGCCGTGCCCGCGGTTATGGGAAGATGGGAATTTGTTAATGTCCGGTTGTAGATTACTTTAACTAAACTTAATTAAAATGAATCAACCGTGTGTGTTACCGTGATGGCCCCTTCTCGGCGGAGTCCGGGAAGTGGACACGGTGTTGGAGTTATGCTTGCGCAGGATGTTCCTTTAGCTTCTCGCTCGTGCTTCGCCTTCTCTTCTCGCTCTCTTTTGCGTATAAGTTAGCCACCACATATGCTAGTCGCTTGCTGCAGCTCCACATATTTTTGCCTTATCCATTCCTATGAGCTTAAATAGTCTTGATCGCGTGGGTGTGAGATTGCTGAGTCCCTGTGGCTCACAGATACTACAACTCCAGATGCAGGTCCAGGTGTTTCTGCTCCAGTTGACGATTACGAGCTCAAGTGGGAGTTCGACGAGGACTCTCAGCGATACTATGTGTCTTTTCCGGATGATCAGTAGTGGTGCCTAGTTGGGGTTATCGATTCAGGACCTTGTCGCATGTTGGGTTCTTTTCTATTTTGGCGCCGTAGTCGGGCCATGAGTGATTGTTTGATGGATGTTATTTATGAACTCTGATGTGACGTGGCGAGTGTAAGCCAACTATGTATCTTCCCCTTTTTGTCATATACTACATGGGATGTTGTAATGATTGCCTAACTTGCGACATTGCTTTCAATGCGGTTATGTCTCTAAGTCGTGCCTCGACACGTGGGAGCTATAGCCGCATCGAGGGCGTTACAAAAGAGTCACTCCAAAGTCACTAATAGCGGAGAACAAACGAAGAGGTTATGGTAGGGTACGAAACCACCTCGAAGTTATTCTTTCCTATCAATCCGTTGGGCTATTCATATAAGTGTCACAAACAGACCTAGAGTTCGTTGTAAAATAACACCTTAAGACACAAATCAACCAAAACCCTAATGTCACCTAGATACTCCAATGCCACCTCAAGTATCCGTGGGTATGATTATACGATATGCATCACACAATCTCGGATTCATCTATTCAACCAACACATAGAACCTCAAAGAGTGCCCCAAAGTTTCTACCGGAGATTCAAGATGAAAACGTGTGCCAACCCCTATGCATAGGTTCATGGGCGGAACCCGCAAGTTGATCACCAAAACATACATCAAGTGGATCAATAGAATACCCCATTGTCACCACAGGTATCCCACTCAAGACGTACATCAAGTGTTCTCAAATCCTTAAAGACTCAATCCGATAAGATAACTTCAAAGGGAAAACTCAATCCATTACAAAAGAGTAGAGGGGGAGAAACATCATAAGATCCAACTATAATAGCAAAGCTCACGATACATCAAGATCGTATCACCTCAAGAACACGAGAGAGAGAGAGAGATCAAACACATAGCTACTGGTACATACCCTTAGCCCCGAGGGAGAACTACTCCCTCCTTGTCATGGAGAGCACCGGGATGATGAAGATGGCCATCGGAGAGGGATTCCCCCCTCCGGCAGGGTGCTGGAACTGGTCTAGATTGGTTTTTGGTGGCTACGGAGGCTTCTGGCGGTGGAACTCCCGAGCTATTGTGTTCCCCGATAGTTTTAGGGTATATGGATATATATAGGCGAAAGAAATACATCAGGGGAGCCACGAGGGGCCCACGAGGGTGGAGGGCGCGCCCAGGGGGTTGTCGCGCCCCCTGCCTCATGCTCTCCTTGCTGATCCCCTGACGTGCACTCCAAGTCTCCCGTATTGCTTTCTTTCCAAAAATAACTTTTCCAAAGTTTCATGCCGTTTGGACTCCGTTTGAAATTCCCTTTCTGCGAAACACTGAAACAAGGGAAAAACAGAAACTTGCACTGGGCTCTGGGTTAATAGGTTAGTCCCAGAAATCATATAAAATAGCATATAAATGCATATAAAACATCCAAGGTTGATAATATAATAGCATGGAACAATCAAAAATTATAGATACGCTGGAGACGTATCAATGATGAAAACTAGCTTGACGATAATTCCCATGTGTCCTCAAGAGCGCTTTCCTTTATATAAGAGTTTGTCCAGGCTTGTCCTTTGCTACAAAAAGGATTGGGCCCCATTGCTGCACCTTGTTTACTTTTGTTACTTGTTACGAATTACCTTATCACAAAACTATTTGTTACCGATAATTTCAATGCTTGCAGAGAATACCTTACTGAAAACTGCTTGTCAGTTCCTTCTGCTCCTCATTGGGTTCGACACTCTTACTTATCGAAAGGAATACGATAGATCCCCTATACTTGTGGGTCATCAGCCGCCCCCACCCCTTGTCCAATTTGGATTGGCAAGGGGGGTGCGCGCCACCTCCCTGGCCGGCCCTCTCTCCTCCACTAAGGCCCATGTGTGGTCCATTAACATCCCGAGGGGGGGGGGGGGTGTTCCGGTAACCCCTGGTACTCCGAAACTTATCCGATACTTCCTGAAACCATTCTGGTGTCCGAATATAACCTTCCAATATATGAATCTTCACCTCTCGACCATTTAGAGACTCCTCGTCATGTCCGTGATCTCATCCTGGACTCCGAACAAACTTCGGTCATCAAATCACATAACTCATAATACAAATCGTCATCGAACATTAAGCGTGCGGACCCTACAGGTTCGAGAACTATGTAGACATGAACGAGACGCATCTCCGGTAAATAACCAATAGCGGAACCTGGGTGCTCATATTGGCTCCTAAATATTCTACGAAGATCTTTATCGGTTAAACCGCATAACAACATACGTTGTTCCCTTTGTCATCAGTATGTTACTTGCCCGAGATTCAATCATCGATATCATCATACCTAGTTCAATATCGTTACTGGCAAGTCTCTTTACTCGTTCCGTAATGCATCATCCCGTGAATAACTCATTAGACACATTGCTTGCAAGGCTCATAGTGATGTGCATTACCGAGAGGGCCCAGAGATACCTCTCCGATACATAGAGTGACAAATCCTAATCTTGATCTATGCCAACTCAACAAACACCATCGGAGACACTTGTAGAACATCTTTATAATCACCCAGTTATGTTGTGACGTTTGATAGCACACAAGGTGTTCCTCCGGTATTCGGGAGTTGCATAATCTCATAGTTAGAGGAACATGTATAAGTCACGAAGAAAGCAATAGCAATAAAACTAAACGATCATTATGCTAAGCTAACGGATGGGTCTTGTCCATCACATCATTCTCTAATGATGTGATTCCGTTTATCAACTGATAACACATGTCTATGGTCTGGAAACTTAACCATGTTTGATTAAGGAGCTAGTCTAGTAGAGCCATACTAGGGACACTTTGTTTGTATATGTATTCACACATGTACTAAGTTTTTCCGATTAATACAATTCTAGCATGAATAATAAATATTTATCATGATATAAGGAAATATAAATAACAACTTTATTATTCCCTCTAGGGCATATTTCCTTCAAAGACCACGAGTGGGCCAAAGAAGTACCAAAGGGGAGGCCCGAGGTGGGCACAAACCCACTAGGGCGAGCTAGGAGGCCCAGGCGCGCCCTGGGGGATTGCGCCCCCCCCCCCCTCGGTGGCCTCCCGCACCGCCTCTTCACCCTATAAATCCCCAAATATTCCCGAAACCCTAGGGGAGTCGACAAAACACAATTCCAGCCGCCGCAAGTTCCAGAACCACGAGATCCAATCTAGACACCTTCGCAGAGGGGTTCATCATCCTCATTGGTGCCTCTCTGATGACGCGTGAGTAGTTCACCATAGACCTACGGGTCCGTAGGCAGTAGCTAGATGGCTTCCTCTCTCTCTCTCTTTTGATTCTCAATACAATGGTCTCTTGGAGATCTATTTGATGTAACTCTTTTTGCAGTGTGTTTGTTGGGATTCGATGAACTTTGAGTTTATGATCAGATCTATATCCATGAATATTATTTGAGTCTTCTTTTGATCTCTTATATGCATGATTATTTATAGCCTAGTATTTCTTCTTTGAATCTTTGGTTTAGTTAGGCCGACTAGATATATTTTTCTTGCCATGGGAAGAGGTGCTTTATGATGGGTTCGATCGTGCGGTGTTCTTTCCCAGTGACAGAAGGGGCAACAAGACACACATGTATTGTTACTATTAAGGATAACAAGATGAGGGCTATTCCTACATGAATAGATCTCGTCTACATCATATCATCGTTCTTATTGCATTACTCCGTTTCTCCATGAACTTAATACAATAGGTGCATGTTGGATAGCGGTCGATGTGTGGAGTAATAGTAGTAGATGCAGACACAAGTCGGTCTACTAATCTTGAACGTGATGCCTATATATTGTTCATTGCCTGGATATTGTCATAACTATTTGATTTTCTATCAATTGCCCAACAGTAATTTGTTTACCCATCGTGTGCTATTTCTTGAGAGAAGCCACTAGTGAAATCTACGGCCCCTGAGTCTATTCTTCATCGTATTTGCTTTTCGATCTATTATTTACCTTCGATATCTATTTTTATTTGCATTTGTTTTCAGATCTATTATTCCAAAAACAAAAATACTTTGCTGCACTTTTTATTTGCATATTTTATTTCGCGTTTACTCAAGATCTATCTATCTAATCTATCACAGATTTTATCCCGTCAACTTGATAATTTCTAGCACCGTTACCCGAAAGAGGGATTGACAACCCCTCATATGCGCCGGGTTGCAAGTATTTGTTCTTTGTGTGCATGTACCATTTTACATAGTGTTGCTTGGTTCTCCTACTGGATTGATACCTTGGTGTCATAACTGATGGAAATACCTACCGTAGCTTGATACGTCTCCAATGTATCTATAATTTTTTATATGCATTAATATGTTATTTTATATTATTTTTCGGACTAACTTATTAACCTAGAGCCCAGTGCGAGTTTCTATTTTTTCCTTGTTTTTGAGTTTCGCAGAAAAGGAATATCAAATGGAATAAAACTTTGTGATGATTTTTCTTGGACCAGAAGACACCCAGGGGACTTGGAGTCCAAGCCAGAAGAGTCGCGAGGCAGCGAAAAGGGTGGAGGGCGCGCCCCCGGGGGGGGGGGCTACCTTACGGGCCCCTCGGGGATCTCCTGGGCTAGCTCTTCGTCCTATATATTCACATATATTCCAAAACCCTTCAGGGGAGCCATGAAACTAATTTTCCACCGCCGCAACCTTCTATACCCGTGAGATCCCATCTTGGGGACTTTTCTAGCAATCTGCCGGAAGGGAATTTGATCACGGAGGGCATCTACATCAACCCTATTGCCCTCTCGATGAAGCATGAGTAGTTTACCTCAGACCTACAGGTCCATAGCTAGTTGCTAGATGGCTTCTTCTCTCTCTTTGATTCTCAATACCATGTTCTCCTCGATGTTCTTGGAGATCTATCTGATGTAATCTTCTTTTGTGGTGTTTTTATCGAGATCCAATGAATTGTGGATTTATGATCAGATTATCTATGTGAAAGTGCGTTATATCGACTAGAGGGGGGTGAATATGCGATTTTTATGAAATTCTTCACTGAGGAATTTGCTGGTGAGGAAATTCCTTAGCGAAGAACTACCAGCAGCGGAATGAGTACTCAAAAGTAAACATAACAGAATACAAGCATAGTCATCATGATGAAATGAAGACAGGCACAGAGTACAGAAGTGTAAACACATGATAACACAGGATGAAGACAAACAGACTGAAGAAATTGAACTGAGGAAATTGAGAAAGTCTTCAGTCAAAGTCTTCAAACACAGATATGAACAAGCACACAACACAGTTATGAGGAAATGAAAGAGTTGAGGAAATAGAACCAGTAAGCTTGGTGAAGACAATGATTTGGTAGACCAGTTCCAACTGTTGTCTCAGTTGTACGTCTGGTTGGACTGGCTGAGTATTTAAACTCGAGGACACACAGTCCCGGACACCCGGTCCTGAACACGTAGCTCAGGACATCCAGTCCTCATCGTATTCTCCTTGAACTAAGGTCACACAAACCTCGTCCAATCACTCATGGTAAGTCTTCAGGCGACTTCCAAACCTTCACAAACTCGGTCACTCGGCGATCCATAATTCCTCTTGGATGCTCTAGACCATGACGCCTAACCGTCTGGAAGAAGCTCAGTCTTCAAAGGTAATAAGCGTCAGATCCACGTAGGATCAATCTCTTCAGTGATGCTCAATCACTTGGGGTTTGTAGGTGTTTGGGTTTTGGGTTTTTGGTTTTTCCTCACTTGATGATTTTCGCTCAAAGTCCTCAGAGGATGGGTTGCTCTCAAATGACAAGTGTCAGTTTCTCTCGGAGCAGCCAACCAGCTAGTGGTTGTAGGGGGCGGCTATTTATAGCCTAGGGAGCAGCCCGACATGATAAGACATAAATGCCCTTCAATGATATGACTGTTAGGTGGATAGATATTTTGGGACAGCTCGCGCATAGCACAGCAACGGTCAGAATTTTGAGTAGCAAAATCCTCAGGGCTATCATGTTCCTCACTGTATAGGAAATCCGCACTGGCGAATTCCTAACTCCTCAGTCAGAACAAATTCCTCAGAGACCAGAAGAACTTCGTCTCTGTCACTGAAGAATATGACTGGACTTTTTGAGATTTCCAATGGCTTCACTCGAAGGGATTGGTAGGTGTAGGATTTTGAGTTGAGCATCACATGGAAATTTTTCCTTAGTATTTCCTCGACCCCCTTTAATAGTACGGTGTTTCCTATGACTCAAGAAAGAGAAAATGAAACTATGAAAACAAAAGTCTTCACGCTTTATGTTCCTCGAATGAATACCAAGTCTTCAAGGTCACACCATTTTCTTCACTTTCAAAGTCTTCAGAAAGTCTTCAGAATACCAAAGTCTTCAGACGAAGAACTTCATTTTTAGGGGTCGACTTTCTCTGTAAATATCAAACTCCTCATAGACTTATCGACCTGTGTACACTCATAAACACATTAGTTCCTTAACCTATAAGTCTTCAATACACCAAAATCACTAAGGGGCACTAGATGCACTTACAATCTCCCCCTTTTGGTGATTGATGACAATATAGGTTAAGTTTTCAACGGGGATAAACATATGAAGTGTAACTACTAATATTGAGGAATTTGATTGCAAGATATAGAAGAACTCCCCCTGAAGATGTGCATAGTGAGGAATTTGCTTTTGAAGCAATGCACACTTGAAGAGTTGAATCATGGAGATCTCCCCCTATATCTTGTAATTCATACATGCATTTGATATATAACAGTGAAGAATTTGAAATGCATGATGAAATATGGTGACTGATGTAATTCAGCACGCGTGCAATAATATTAACGAGCAATAAGCATGCAAAAAAACGTATCAAGAGTATCAGAGCACCATCGGGTTTAAGTTTACAACTCGATCCAATAAAGTCGCAGAAGAACGAGAGTTGTAACTTAACAAAAAACGCCCATATAGAAAGACCCGCTTGAAGACTAACTCAAAATTCTCCCCCTTTGTCATCAAATGACCAAAAGGAACGAATGTGAGGACTAACGCCCCTGAAGAATATCAAGTTGTTGAAGGAGCGCCAGCGTTGTTGGGGTCATTTGTTGTAGTAGGGCCTGCCACAGTGTCGTCCAAGTCTTCATTTTCATCAGTGTCGCGCGATGAAGAATATGAGCTGGCCACCAGAGAAGGAACCTTGACCTTCTTGAATTTCTTCGGTGGAGGTGCAGACCAGTCAAAATCTTCTTTGAGACCGATGTTCTTCAGATCTTCTTCACCATACAGATGTGACAGGATTGCCCAGGTGCGACCGAAGACTTGATGGAGGTAGTAGTGGTATTTCTTCACTGCATTGCGTGTGTTAGTCATGTTGTGAAGAAGTGAACCAAACTGACGCTTAACCCATTTGTGATTTCGATCCACCTTCTGGTGAAGACTAAGCAGAAGTTCACGGTCAGTCATCACGCGCGGAGCAGTGGCTTGAGGAGTGGACTTGGGTGCATTGGCAGAGTCATGTGTGGCAGAGTCATCATTGGTGGAATAAGATGCAGCTTTGCGAAGCTGGTGCCTTGCCCTTCCATCAACTAAGGAATATGTCTGCTTGAGGACTTCAATTGGGGGCAAGTAGCTGAGGTGATTTTGGAAATCAGCTTTGTAGTTGAGTGAAGACCTTGTCCTGATGAATCTCATAATCCAAGGTGCATAAGGCTTTAGCTCAAACGGAGACAGTGCAACATTGGCCATAGTCCTCATGAAGAAATCGTGATAATTTGACAGGAATGCCATGAACGATGTTGAATACCAGATTCTTCATGATGCCAACAATTTCCTCATCAGATGAGTCGTGGCCTTTGATAGGACTGATTGTCCTCGTAAGAATACGATGGACAGTTCTGGGCACGTACATCAATTACTTCACGAGGAATTTGGTTCTTGGTGCCTGACCTGGCTTCAAAGGTTTCATCAGCACCTTCATGTAATGATGTGTGAGCTCAGGTTCACTATAGATGCAGCGAGCTTCTTCAAGGGGAGGACTGAGTGGTAGAGCACGAAGCAATTCAGAGGCTGGTGCAGTGTAGTGAGTGTTTTCAGACATCCAGTCCAACACCCAGGAATTCACATCTTCAGCATCTCCAGTGATGTGCAGCATTGCATAGAATTGAAGAATCAGTTCTTCATTCCAATCACAGATGTCAGAGCAAAAGTTTAGCAGTCCAGCATCGTGAAGAACATCGAGGACTGGTGCGAAGCACGGCAGAGATTCCATATCCACATGAGGAATATGCTCATGGTAGAAGATCTTCTCCTTGTTGAACAACACTCAGGAATAGAAATTGGCTTGACTAGCAGTCCAGAAATGCCTCTTCCTAATGCGAGCAGAGTTATATGGGTTGTAATATTCGAAGAATACGTGCTCACCGAAGAAATCATCAGCCTTGAACTTTTGCTTGCGTGAGAATGGGTCCTTTGGCTTCGGCAGAGGAGTGTCAGTGAGTTGCATCACGACCTCAGGAATCTCAATCGCAGGTTCTTCAGGCTGAGGAATTTCTAGTGCCTCCTCAGTGACAGTCTGCGTCGTTGGTTGTTCAGCAGCAGCAGTTTCTTCAGTGCTAGTGGCTGGAATTTCCTCATGGACAGATGCAGTGGGATGAGTTTCTTCAAAGCCCATATGTACAGTTTGTGTGGGGGACTGAGGAATTTCTGTAGAGGGGTGAACATTGGTGAGTTTGGATGCTGACTTTCCTAGAATTCATCACTGATTACGGGTGTGGAGCAGCCAATGTCCACATCTTCATCTTCCATTTCTTCAACGCCAACTTCTTTAGCTGTGAACTGAGGCATAGGCGAGGAGATGATAGGTGTTGAAGGGATCGCATCCACTTCAATTTCTTCATCCAACAGTTTAGATGAAGCAGCAAAAGGAGTTTCTTCATCAGATCCGCTGGGGATCACATATTCTTCATCAAAAGGAACAAGGTCCTTTGATGTCCAGGTTGAGATGGGAACAACATCAATCGGATTTGCAAATGAACTTGTCATAGGCTTCATTTTCTTCGGAGCTGAAGAATCTGAAGCAGCTGATGCTTTCCTTTTCTTCATTGCAGCACGCTCTGCAGCCTTGGTCTTCTTCACATCCGATGCAGATGGAAGGATTGGAGTTGAAGTTGGTGCAGGAGCAGCTGAGGAATCTGGTTGATTTTCTTCAGGCACAACTGATGCAGTTGCCCTGAGTTCTTCAGTTTCCTCAGGCGGACCACTAGTGGGTGCCCTGGCAATTTCTTCAGTGGCTAGAATGCAGTCATCAGCCCTGGAACTCACATTTTCTTCAGCAGCCTGATTGTCATCAGCGGTGCTGGCATTTTCTTCAGTAGGCTGAGCAGATGCTTCAGCCTGAGGAATTTCCTGTTGCGTTGGGGCTGCAACATTGGAAGTGAAGTTACCCGCAAGTTTCACAAAACGAACCTTGGCTCCAAGCCAATCAGCGCGATATGCGTCAAAGTCATCACTGAGTTTCTTAATCTCAGTCTGAATAGTGACAAGTTCTTCAGTTGTCATAGAGATAACGTTTTTCTTCAAATAGCGCTCTTTCTTGTACTGCGCTTTCTTGATCTGCCTGGCCTTCTCAAATTTCCACTTTTCTTCTTAAATGAAGTGGGTCAGCATGTGACTCTGGCCAACAGTCAGCTTGAAGTCAGGCAAGGGAGTGTCGGGTTCCTTGTGCCAGACATCAATGTAGTCGAGGATCAACTTGGGATCCAAAAGCAGTGGCACCTCTGATCCTTTGGCTCTAGCGGCCCTGACTTGCCTGTCTCTGATGATTTCTGCAAGTTCATCATCATCAGCTTCGTCTTCTACAGACGGTACTTGGAAAGCGACTTGTTTCTTTTTAGGACTTGGGCGAGGACCTCGTCCAGCAGTGGCCTTTGCCTTCAGCGGTGAGGGGCCAGCTGAGGAACTAGCTAAGACACCTGAGGCAATGGAGATGCCTGCAGTCCTTTGGCACGAGGCGAGATGCACAGGTGTTGAGGATTTAGTCGGAATAGCTGAGGGCTTTGGCGGAGGAGCTGAGGACTTTGGAGGAACATGAGCAGCATGAGGAATTGCTCGTGAGGGCTTTGAGGATTCTGGCCGTGAGGGCTTTGCTGAGGAACTTGGCCTTGAGGGCATTGTTGGTGAAGCACTTGGCTTGCGCACAGGCTTCTTTGACATAGCCTTCTTTGGCTTGACAGCAAAGGCCTCAGCAGAGGCAGCAGCAGCAGCAACAAAGTCTTCATTGAATTTTCTCACTGCTTCTTTGGCTTGCTTAGCCAACTTGGCTTGGCGCTTGGCCCATTCATCAGGATAGTCCTCACCGCGCTTGAGGCTGGTGGGATCAGCGATTTGGCCAGGTGCCAATGGAGGTCTTGGGCATGGAGGATTGAGTGCGAATTTCTTCATGTACTTAGGAGTGACATATCTGTATTCCCTCTACTCTCTTGCCCATCTCCTCTCTATCTTCTGAATGCGCACTTTGCGCTCATTCTTGGTTTCCTCAGTAGGTGTGCAGTACCCAGCAGATATTTCATCAGGGATCTCAAACATTGTATTTATCTCATGCCTCTTTCCTCCCTTCTGTGGCTTCTTACCGTCAGCCATTTTCTTTAGTTGAGGAATTTGAACAATTGAATTCTCTGAAGAAGTATGCAACTTTTCTTCGAGGAACGCTACAAATGAGTTAAGTTGATAAGAACCTAGTGATTCAGCAGCAGACATGTGTACCTGAGAACAGAGTATAGTTGCGAGGAATTTGGAGAGGTCATATGCGTTCTCAGAAGGTTCTGTAAAAAGAACAAGTTAGAGGAATTTGACCAGATGAGTCTTGAAGAATTTCACTAAGCATTCTTTGTCTTAGGTTCCAGAGATGTGTAGATTAAAAATCCACACATTTGAGGTGTTGGGGAACGTTGCAGAAAACAACAAAAAATTCTACGGTTTCACCAAGATCCATCTAGGAGTTCATCTAGCAACGAGTGATTGGATTGCATCTACATACCTTTGTAGATCACGCGCGGAAGCGTTCAAAGAACGGGGATGAGGAAGTCGTACTCGACGTGATCCAAATCACCAGAGATCCTAGCGCCGAACGGACGACACCTCCGCGTTCAACACACGTACGGTCAGTGTGACGTCTCCTCCTTCTTGATCCAGCAAGGGGGAAGGAGAGGTTGAGGAAGATGGCTCCAGCAGCAGCACGACGGCGTGGTGGTGATGGAGCTGCAGTACTCCGGCAGGGCTTTGCCAAGCACTATGGAGGAGGAGGATGTGTTGGATAGGGAGAGGGAGGCACCAAAGGCGTGGATTGAGAGGCCCTCCTTCCCCCACTATATATAGAGGCCAAGGGAGGAATCCCTCCTCCCCAAGGCACCTAGGAGGTGCCTTCCCCCTCCGGGACTCTTCCCTTCCTTATCTCTTGGTGCATGGGCCTCTTGGGGCTGGTGCCCTTGGCCCATATAGGCCAAGGCGCACCCCCTACATCCCATGTGGCCCCCCGGGGCAGGTGGCCCCACCCAGTGGACCCCCGGGACCCTTCCGGTGGTCCCGGTACAATACCGGTGACCCCGAAACTTGTCCCGATGGCCGAAATAGCACTTCCCATATATAATTCTTTACCTCCGGACCATTCCGGAACTCCTCGTGATGTCCGGGATCTCATCCGGGACTCCGAACAACATTCGGGTTACTGCATATACATATCCCTACAACCCTAGCGTCACCGAACCTTAAGTGTGTAGACCCTACGGGTTCGGGAGACATGTAGACATGACCGAGATTGCTCTCCGGTCAATAACCAACAGCGGGATCTAGATACCCATGTTGGCTCCCACACGCTCCTCGATGATCTCATTGGATGAACCACGATGTCGAGGATTCAAGCAACCCCGTATACAATTCCCTTTGTCAATTGGTACGTTACTTGCCCGAGATTCGATCGTCGGCATCCCAATACCTCGTTCAATCTCGTTACCGGCAAGTCACTTTACTCATACCGTAATGCATGATCCGTGACCAGACACTTGGTCACTTTGAGCTCATTATGATGATGCATTACTGAGTGGGCCCAGAGATACCTCTCCGTCATACGGAGTGACAAATCCCAGTCTTGATCCGTGTCAACCCAACAGACACTTTCGGAGATACCCGTAGTATACCTTTATAGTCACCCAGTTACGTTGTGACGTTTGGTACACCCAAAGCACTCCTACGGTATCCAGGAGTTACACGATCTCATGGTCTAAGGAAAAGATACTTGACATTGGAAAACTCTAGCAAACGAACTATACGATCTTATGCTATGTTTAGGATTGGGTCTTGTCCATCACATCATTCTCCTAATGATGTGATCTCGTTATCAATGACATCTAATGTCCATAGTCAGGAAACCATGACTATCTGTTGATCAACGAGCTAGTCAACTAGAGGCTTACTAGGGACATGTTGGTGTCTATTATTCACACATGTATTACGATTTCCGGATAACACAATTATAGCATGAATAAAGACAATTATCATGAAAAAGGAAATATAATAATAATGCTTTTATTATTGCCTCTAGGGCATATTTCCAACATGAGGAATCTTGAAGAAAAACATGGCTTAGAGAAATGAATCAAGAACAGATGACCTATGAGGTGTTTAGTGTGTGAATCTATGAAGAAAAACACCTTTGAAGATTTTGAAGATAATCATTCGAATCAACAAGGGTAGTAAAAGTAACTTTTAATTACCCTGGATGAAGAACACGACGAACTGGAGTGAGGAGATGTGAAGTTCGTCTGTGCAGATCTTCCACACCCTAACTTGGCGGAGGAAGACGGCTACGGCGGCGGCGCTAGGGTTTGAGAAGCTCGAGCTGGAGAGAGATCGAGCGGAGTAAAAGAAGTGAGGAAGGGGAGGAGGGGTATTTATAGCCAGGGTGAAAAACTGCTCGCCCGAAGAAATTGGACGAACGTGCCCCTGACCCTTCTCATTCGCATGACATGTGTCACCCACGTAGTGAGAGGTGGAGATCGTGTTAGATCGTGGGTGAGTGGATAAGTGTATCGTGGGATGCGGAACGGTTTGAGCGGCAAAGCTAAAAATTTCAATAATATAGGTTTTAAAGTTCCGTTCGCAATTTCTTCAGCTGGAAGGACACAGTGCAGATTTTGAACGAGTTTGAAATAGAACGCACATGAAGAATTTGTGAACATATTGGGTTGAGTATAGCATAGAGGGGAAGGGTCCGATCACATTCACTTAGCAGAAAACCAACTTGAAGAGATAGCAATAAGTGAATGTTGTAGAGGACATAAACTCATATATATATATATATATATATATATATATATATATATATATATATATATATATATATATATATATAGCCAATGAAGAAAAATGACAGAACCAGTGAAGACTATGCAAAGTTGAAGAATATGAATAATTTGAGGAATTTCAACTTTTGGTGGTGGCGTGATCCACCATATAAGAATGATGATTTCAGACACCGCGTACAATTATCGTAGGGTTCTGAGAATCAAATTCTTCATTAATTTCTTCACACTAAGAGTGTTATTCTTCATTGATTGAAGAAAAACGTTTCTTCATGTGTTGCACATCTAAGTCATCAATTTTGCATAAGTGTTAGGATGAGTGTCCTTTTCAAAGAACATTCGAAGATTCTAGAATATTTAGCTCACACCGCAACTTGCTAAATCTCTTCTCATCCAAGGGCTTTGTGAAGATATCGGCTAGCTGTTCTTCAGTCTTCACATGCTCAATAGAAATGTCGCCCTTCAACACATAATCACGAAGAAAATGATGACGAATCTGAATGTGCTTTGTCTTCGAGTGCTGAACTGGGTTGTGAGCAATCTTGATGGCACTCTCATTGTCACAGAAGAGAGGCACATTCTTCATGTTGATGCCATAGTCCTTGAGAGTTTGCTTCATCCATAGCAATTGGGCACAACAAGAACCAGCGGCAATGTACTCAGCTTTAGCAGTAGATAGTGATACGCAGTTCTGTTTCTTCGAGGACCAACATACCAAAGATCGTCCGAGGAAATGACATGTACCAGATGTTGACTTGCAATCCACACGATCACCAGCATAGTCAGAGTCAGAATATCCAATGAGATCAAAAGCCGAGCCCTTGGGGTACCATAATCCAAGTGTTGGTGTGTGAGCTAGATATCGAAGAATATGCTTCACAGCCTTATGGTGTGATTCCTTCGGTGTAGCTTGAAATCGGGCACACATGCAAACACTAAGCATTATATCTGGCCTAGATGCACATAAGTACAATAAAGAACCTATCATGGAGCGGTATACCTTATGACCGAAGTCAACACCATTTTCATCAGTGCACAGATGGCCATTTGTGGGCATAGGAATTTTGACGCCTTTGCAATCTTGCATGCCGAATTTCCTCAGTACATCCTTGAGGTATTTCTCCTGAGATATGAATATGCCATTGCGTTGTTGACGAATTTGAAGACCTAAGAAGAATTTCAACTCTCCCATCATAGAAATTTGATATTCTTCACTCATCATATAGGCAAATTCATCACTATAACGTTGGTCAGTACAGCCAAAGATAATATCATCAACATAAATTTGGCACAGAAACAATTCACCATCATAAGATATAGTGAAAAGGGTAGGGTCGAGTGAACCGGGTTTGAAGCCTTTCGTCATGAGGAATTCCTTAAAAGTATCATACCAAGCCCGTGGGGCCTGCTTGAGGCATAGAGGGCCTTGTTGAGTCTGAACACTTTGTCAGGATTCTTTGGATCTTGAAAACCTGGGGGTTGAGCAACATATACTTCTTCCTCAAGATTACCATCGAGGAATGCACTTTTCACATCCATTTGATATAAAGTGATATCATGATGGTTAGCATAAGCAAGTAATATGTGAATAGCCTCAAGTCTAGCAACATGTGCAAAAGTTTCATCGAAATCAATTCCTTCAACCTGTGTGTAGCCTTGAGCTACAAGTCGTGCCTTATTCCTCACCACAAGGCCATTTTCATCTTGCTTGTTGCGGTAGATCCACTTTGTGCCGATGATATTGTGCTTGCGAGGATCTGGATGTTTGACCAGTTCCCAGACATTGTTGAGGTCGAACTGATGTAATTCTTCTTGCATGGCCTGAATCCACTCAGGCTCCAGAAATGCTTCATCTACCTTAGTGGGCTCTGTAATAGAGACAAAAGCATAGTGCCCACAAAAGTTAGACAAATGTGAAGCTTTTGAGCGTGTGAGAGGACCTAGCGCTTTGATGTCATTGATGATCTTTTCAACTTGCACTTCTTTTGCAATGCGAGGATGAGCTGGTTGTCGTTGAAGAATTTGATCAGCATTTTCTTCAGCACCATTTTCTTCAGCATTTTCTTGAGGTGCATTAGCTCGACGTTCTTAATGTTCTGGAATGAATTCTTCAGCAGATTCTTCAGTACGAATGACATCCTCAGTAGCCTTGAACTTGATAGTTTCCTCAGGTGCTGGTTCATCTATCACGGTAGGTAGGTGCTCTCTTTGCAAGCCATTAGTTTCATCGAACCACACATCTATAGTTTCAACAACTTTGTGAAGAACGTTGTTGAAGACTCTGTAGGTGTGCGAGTCCTTTCCGTAACCAAGCATAAAACCTTCATGTGCTTTTGGTGCAAATTTTGAATTGTGATGAGGATCTCTAATCCAACATTTAGCACCGAAGACTTTGAAATAACTTACATTGGGTTTCTTATCAGTGAGGAGTTCATAGGCAGTCTTTTTGAAGAATTTGTGAAGATATACTCTATTGATGATGTGGCACGCAGTATCAATTGCCTCAGTCCAGAAACGACGAGGCGTTTTGTATTCATCAAGCATAGTGCGAGCCATCTCAGCAAGAGTCCTGTTCTTGCGCTTCATGACGCCGTTATGCTGAGGAGTATAAGGAGCAGATAACTCATGAGTAATACCAAGTTCATCAAGATAGTCATCGAGACCAGAATTCTTGAACTCAGTGCCATTGTCACTTCTGATGTGCTTGATCTTCACACCAAAGTTGGTTGAAGCCCTCGAGGAAAATCGTTTGAAGACTTCCTGCACTTCATGTTTGCAAGTAACAAGGTGTACCCATGTGTAGCGAGAATAATCATCAACAATAACAAAGCCATATTGAGATGCTTCATTTGAAATAGCAGAATAATGATTAGGACCAAAGAGATCCATGTGAAGCAATTCAAATGGGCGAGTGGTGGTCATGATAGTCTTCACTGGATGCTTGGCCTTGGTCATCTTCCCAGCTTCACAGGCTCCGCATAGGCGATCCTTGAGGAATTTGACATTCTCGATGCCAATGACATGCTTCTTCTTCGCAAGCGTGTGCAAATTCCTCATGCCTGCATGACCAAGTCATCGATGCCAGAGCCAGCCTTCTGAAGCTTTTGCAAGTAAGCACACGGCTGGTTGTGGTCCTCTAGAGAAATCAACAATATACAGGTCTCCTCTCCTAAAGCTTTCAAAGACTTTGGAATTGTCAGCTTCCATAACCACAACACAACGGTACTTGCCAAAAACAACAACCATATCAAGATCACAAAGCATTGAGACAGACATAAGGTTGTATCCTAAGGACTTAACAAGCATGACTTTGTCCATGTGTCGATCCTTTGTAATCGCAACCTTACCTAGACCCAATACCTGACTTTTGCCTTTGTCAGCAAAGACGATATGCTTCAGATGCGATGGAGATAATGGAGCATCCATCAATAGATTCTTGTCACCAGTCATGTGGTTTGTACATCCACTATCGAGGACCCACTCAGTGGCTTTGGGTTGATCATCCTGCAGATGAATTCGTGCAACTTACAAACTCATATACTTCATCAGTGAAGAATATGACATCAATTCATTAGATCAATTTCATCAAGTAAAAGAACTGATAAAGCAATATGAGGACGTGAGAAATGAAAGTTCATTTCTTCATGATTAGCCTGTGTCCTATCAGGCATACTTAGGTCTCCAGCAAATTCTTCAGACGATTATGTATGTCTGGAGACCTGACCCTGCAGAAGAGATTAGTTCTTTTTCTTCACCACCCACATCTGAAGGGGTGGCAAAGAGTTCATCACTCTACGAGCTCCATACGAGAAGGATGGCATAGAAGCCAGTCCATTTCATTTCACATAAGAGGGGTTAGAGTAAGCATAAGAGTATGCAGAGAAATTCTTCGAGGACTTATAGACGTAATGATTTGAAGAATAATGCACATATCCATAATCCTTAGATCTTCCCTGCGAAACAGACGGGTTAGCACGATGATGTTCATATGAGGACTTTGATCCATATGAGGAATTTGGTCCGTATGAGGACTTGAATCCATATAAAGAATTTGGTCCATATGAAGAATTTGATCTGGGGTTCCTATTCTTCACAGGTGGCATCATGATGACATTCACCTGAAGATTTTCAAGGCATCTTTTGGGAACCCAGATTTTCTTCATAGGGGAGCCGTTCCTGCAGTTAGTGCCAACATATCTAGCAAATACTTCACCATTCTGATTTTTGAAAAGTTTATAGTTGGAGTCAATTGACTCATCATCAGAATGAGGAGATTCACATGCAAATCCAGATAAGTTAGATGGATCAACTGGAGGTCCCTTTGCAGCAACCCATGTAGTTTTGGGGCACTGCTCAGGCTTCCAATATGTACCATCAGCATTGAGTTTGCTCTCAAAGGCGATACCCTCTTTCCTAGGGTTCCTGTTGAGGATCTGCTTTTTAAGCACATCACAAAGAGCCTGATGCCCTTTGAGGCTTTTGTACATGCCTGTCATGTACAATTCCTTCAGCCCTGCATCGTCAGTGATACTAGCAATGTCCTCAGATGAGGAATTAGTGATAGCAGAGGCATGTGAAGAATTTGAAACATTAGCAGCATTTGAACATTCAAGTGAAGAATTAGCAGATTCACGTTCAATGCACTTCAAGCATGGAGGAACAAATTCTTCCTGAGAAGCGTTGATTTGTTGAGCAAGTAATGAATCGCGCTCCTTCTGAAGATCTTCATAACTCACTCTTAGCTTCTCAAGGTCTTGCTTTCTTTGAAGAAATTCATAAGAAAGCTTCTCATGATCGGATAAGAGAGTGTTATGATGACTTTGAAGATTGTCAAACCTAGTCTGAAATCTCTGAAGATTTTCAGTCAGGGCTTTAGTGCGATCCAATTCTTCACCCAACATATCATCACTTTTGTCTAGCATGTTTTGAACCTTTTCTAAAGCCCTTCGTTGTTTTACAGCAATCTTAGCAAGTTTAGAATAGCTGGGCTTAAGATTTTCATCAGATTCATTCTCACTTGATTCAGATGAGGTATATTTGAGTACCTTGGCACCCTTTGCCATGAAGGAGTAGGTGGGAGCGTAGTCATCATCCCCTTCATCAGCTTTGTTGGTGAGGTTATTTTCTTCAGTGTTGAAGATAGACTTGCTGATGAATGCAGTAGCGAGAGCTAGGCTTGCCACTCCGGATTCGGACTCCTTAGATGACTCCTCTTCCTCATTTTCTTCAGATTCAGCCTCAGAGTCCATTTCCTTGCCAATGAATGCCCTGGCCTTCTTGGAGCTGCTCTTCTTGTGATATGAAGGCTTTGAGGATTTTGTGGATTTCTTCTTTTTCTTCCCATCATCAGAATTGTAATCCTTGTATTTCTTCTTCTTTGATTCCTTTTCCCATTGAGGACAATCTTGAATGTAATGTCCAGGCTTCTTGCATTTGTGGCAGAGCCACCTCTTGTAGTCACTTGATGAGGAATCACTGCTCCTTGAGGGTCTCCCAAAGTGACCACGTCTTGAGAACTTTTGGAACTTCTTCACAAGCAGAGTCAGATCATGGCTTAGTTCTTCAGGATCACCAAGGCTGCTACCAGAGTCTTCATCTTCGGACTCAGATATGGCCTTGGCCTTCAGTGCACGTGTTCTGCCATAGCTTGAACCATAGAGATCTCTCTTTTCAGCAAGTTGGAACTCATGAGTATTTAGCCTTTCGAGAATATCAGCAGGATCAAGTGACTTGTAATCAACACATTCTTGTATCATCAATGCCAGAGTGTCAAATGAGGAATCAAGCGATCTCAGCAATTTCTTCACCACCTCATGGTCGGTGATGTCAGTGGCACCAAGTGCTTGAAGCTCATTTGAGATGTCAGTGAGGCGATCGAAGGTTTGTTGAACATTTTCATTGTCGAGTCTTTTGAAGCGCTTGAAGAGATTGCGAAGAACATCAACTTGAGAGTCACGCTGAGTTGAGACTCCTTCATTCACTTTGGACAACCTGTCCCAGATAAGCTTCACTGTCTCCAAACTACTCACTCTGCCATACTGTCCTTTGCTTAGATGGCCACATATGATATTCTTCGCTTGAGAGTCGAGTTGCTTGAATCTCTTCACATCAGCAGCATTCAAAGAAGGTGTGACTGAGGGAACACCATTTTCCACAACATACTAGAGATTGTTATCAATTGCTTCCAGATGCATTCGCATCTTATTCTTCCAGTAGGGGTAGTCTGTCCTATCGAAGGTAGGACACCCAGCAGAGACCTTGATCATACCTGCGGTCGACATAACTAAAACTCCAGGCAGTTAAACCGAAATCACATAGAACAAGGGAGTACCTTGCTCTGATACCAATTGAAAGTGCATTATATCGACTAGAGGGGGGGTGAATATGCGATTTTTATGAAATTCTTCACTGAGGAATTTGCTGGTGAGGAAATTCCTTAGCGAAGAACTACCAGCAGTGGAATGAGTACTCAAAAGTAAACATAACAGAATACAAGCATAGTCATCATGATGAAAGGAAGACAGGCACAGAGTACAGAAGCGTAAACACAGGATAACACAGGATGAAGACAAACAGACTGAAGAAATTGAACTGAGGAAATTGAGAAATTCTTCAGTCAAAGTCTTCAAACACAGATATGAACAAGCACACAACACAGTTATGAGGAAATGAAAGAGTTGAGAAAATAGAACCAGTAAGCTTGGTGAAGACAATGATTTGGTAGACCAGTTCCAACTGCTGTCTCAGTTGTACGTCTGGTTGGAGCGGCTGAGTATTTAAACTCGAGGACACACAGCCCCAGACACCCAGTCCTAAACACGCAGCTCAGGACACCCAGTCCTCACCGTATTCTCCTTGAACTAAGGTCACACAGACCTCGTCCAATCACTCATGGTAAGTCTTCAAGCGACTTCCAAGCCTTCACAAACTCGGTCACTCGGCGATCCACAATTCCTCTTGGATGCTCTAGACCATGACGCCTAACCGTCTGGAAGAAGCACAGTCTTCAAAGGTAACAAGCGCCGGATCCACGCAAGATCAATCTCTTCAGTGATGCTCAATCACTTGGGGTTTGTAGGTGTTTGGGTTTTGGGTTTTTGGTTTTTCCTCACTTGATGATTTTCGCTCAAAGTCCTCAGAGGATGGGTTGCTCTCAAATGACAAGTGTCAGTTTCTCACGGAGCAGCCAACCAGCTAGTGGTTATAGGGGGCTTCTATTTATAGCCTAGGGAGCAGCCCGACATGATAAGACATAAATGCCCTTCAATGATATGACCGTTAGGTGGATAGATATTTTGGTACAGCTGGCGCATAGCACAACAACGGTTGGAATTTTGAGTAGCAAAATCCTCAGGGCTATCATGTTCCTCACTGTGTAGGAAATACGCACTGGCAAATTACTCCTCAGTCAGAACAAATTCTTCAGAGACCAGACGAACTTCGTCTCTGTCATTGAAGAATATGACTGGACTGTATGAGATTTCCAATGGCTTCACTCGAAGGGATTGGTAGGTGTAGGATTTTGAGTTGAGCATCACATGGAAATTTTTCCTTAGTATTTCCTCGACCCCCTTTAACAGTATGGTGTTTCCTATGACTCAAGAAAGAGAAATTGAAACTATGAAAACAAAAGTCTTCACGCTTTATGTTCCTCGAATGAATACCAAGTCTTCAAGGTCACATCATTTTCTTCACTTTCGAAGTCTTCAGAAAGTCTTCAGAATACCAAAGTCTTTAGACAAAGAACTTCATTTTTAGGGGTCGACTTTCTCTGTAAATATCAAACTCCTCATAGACTTATAGACCTGTGTACACTCATAAACACATTAGTCCCTTAACCTATAAGTCTTCAATACACCAAAATCACTAAGGGGCACTAGATGCACTTACACTATGAATATTATTTGAATCTTCTCTGAATTCTTATATGCATGATTTTACATCTTTGTTTTTCCCTTTGAATTATCGGTTTGGTTTGGCCAACTAGATTGGTTTTTCTTGCAATGGGAGAGGTGCTTAGTTTTGGGTTCAATCTTGCGGTGTCCTCACCCAGCGACAAAGTAGGGGTACTGTCGTGGTTTTGTCATGGCAGATGTCCTAGAGAAAGGACTTAGTCGTGGAGCCATCGCGACGGGTTAGCTTGAAGGGGTTAAAGCGGACACAGGGACGCAAGAGAGTTTATACTAGTTCGGCCCCATCGATGAAGGTAAAAGCCTACATCTAGTTGTGATTGAATTGATGGGGTTTCGATGACTAGGGAGCAAACAAGCTTCGCCTATGTCTCGAGTTGTTGTCTGTCGTCCTTGAACCGCCGCCGGGTCGTCCCCTTATATACACGGGTGACGCCTGTCGGTTCACAGAGTCCCAACACCAGTCGATATTCGTATCCGGGTTGGTCTCTCCTTATTCCTAACTTACAATACAAGTTTATATACAAATACCGGTTTACAGCTACAAGTCTTGAACCGACTACGGGCCTTAGGCCCTCATCTACCTTCTTGGGCTTTAGCACTCTTGAACTACTGATGAAGTTGACCCGGCCCAGATAGGCCAGTTTACGCCCAGCAGTAATATCCCCAACATTAGGCCCTAGATTGATTTGAACGGGTTCATGTCAATCCTTTAACAAAAGCTTCATCTTCAACATCTTCTCATAAATTGGTAAACCGCCATGATGTCATCTTCTCTGATTGCTGTAAACCGGAGTGACGTCACCTGTCATAACGAAGCTATCCATTATGCTTCTTTGTTTAATAGATCTGTGGAAATCGAGGCGACAGCTCCGTTTTGTGGCCCCTTGATTGTCGCGCCTGACACATGTCCTTTTGCCTTATAAATAGGACCGAAGGGTCATTTCCTTTCTCTTTCCCTTCGGCCCCTTCTGCTTCATCTTCCTCGCATCGCCCAGCTTCAAAGCTCCGCCGCCACCGTCGACCTCTGCCTCAACCTTGGCCGCTGCATCAACCTGGGTGCACCAGAGCATCACGGCAACCTTCCGCGTCTTCCTCAGCTCCGGTAAATCTTCTATCCTTTCCCCCGCAGATCTGCTCTAGGGTTTCACAGTTCTTCAGTGTTCATCGTCTGCCTCTTGCTCATACGATAGATCTTTAGATGAATCCGCGAATCTTTATTCTGTGCAATGGTAGTTGTTTAACCTTCGCCTTCACTTACGCATCTCAAAACCATAGATCTATATGTACGTTTTGCTCATTGATTCGGTACTGCTCCTTTTGAACCTCTGAATATTTATCTCTTTTCTGAACTTGCTTCAGATCCAACACTGTAGAGAAATCTTGTGAAATCTGTTTCTGAATACTTATCCATCCGCAATCTCAGCTGTTTCAATGCTTAGATCAGGCGGTTTAACCTTGTAGAAAAATTTGCCAAACCGGTATATACCATTAGTCCCCTTGTTGAACCGCCAGATGTTGTTGCTTCATAAAACTCCGGTTCAGATAGATCTGTCTCCAATTTAACATTGCACATACCAATGTACCTTAATCAATGCATTTTTGAACCGGGATATTCTACCTTGTAGATTTCATCATGGCCAAGCAAGTATATGAATGCAATTGGGTTCCTTCTCGCGTTACAGAGGCTCAGCTGGACGATTTAGTCCTGATCGGTGCTTTAGGGAGAAAAGATACCATCCATTGGAGGGCTCCTGGCAAAGAATGCCCTCCCACACCTCAAGAAGGAGAGGTCGTTGTTTTCGTAGATCACTTAGCCCGGGGCTTTAAGCCGCCCGGTTCTAAATTTTACCAGGATGTTTTAGCCGATTTCCAACTCCATCCACAAGACACTGGCCCCAACTCTGTTACAAATATGTGTCACTTCCAAGTGCTCTATGAGGCGTTCTTTCAAGAGGAGCCCACAATGGAATTGTTCAGAGACCTTTTCCATCTAAACCATCGTACTGAGTTTACTGACGGCTCCAATACGGAGTTGGGTGGCGTGGTGATCCAGAAAAGGAAAGAGGTCACATACCCTCACGCCAAACTGCACAGCCACCCCAAAGAGTGGAATCAGACATGGTTCTATTGCAAAGACACCTCCCCTGCTGGTGAGAATCCCTTGCCTGGCTTTCGTCCGGAGCGGCTCAGCAATACACACCCTTTTCCGCAAAGATTGACTGCCCAGGAGAGAAGCAAATATGCTCCTCAACTGTCGAAGCACAGAGCCTTTATGGCCAACGGTTTAACAGGGGTTGATATCGCTCGCTGTTGGATATCATGGAGCATACTGCCCCTTAGTCAGCGCTCCGGTTTGATGTGCGAGTATACCGGCAGTGTTGATGACCCACTGCGACATTCCAAAATCCAGCTCGCCGATGAAGAAATCATAGAGGCTGTGAATAAGATGCTGAATGAACCGGAACACATCTGTGCTAAAAACGGCCTGCTTCCCTTCTGTGCTACCAACAAACCGCCAGCTGTAAGACTTTGATTTTTCTTTTTGCTGAATCTATTATTGATATATCTGGTCATTGTTTAATATGAGTGTCTGTGTAATCAGGGCAATGATCTGTTTTGGAGCAAGAAACTTCCGTAGGAGAAACCAGAAAAACCAGACAAACTGGAAAGAGCAACCCGGCAAAAGACTAAAGCTGTGAAGAAGACTGCCCACAGGAAAAGAACCACTGCATCCTCTAATCCTGCCCCTGATGATGATGTGGATAATCCGGACCTTGAGGTAGAGCTTGACTCACTTGGCTTATTTTTCATGTGTCTTATTGATGATGATATTTGTCAGGATGATGCCGAAGCCAGCCACGCTGATGCTGCAGAGGTAATTATTCTCTCTTCCGATTCAGAACCTTTTTCTTCACTAAAAATCCGCCAGGCAAACCGGAAAGTTAAATTTTCTCATCCTCTTGCTTATTTGGATCCCAAATTTCTTATGAAGATCCAACAGCACGAAGCTCGTCACACAACCGGCACAGCGGCCAGGTAGTTATCTCCGCCGGTTTACCGAACAGTCCGGTTCGGAAACGCCATTCAGAGGTCTCTAATTTGCTTGTCAGTGCTTGTCCTAAAGTGGACTGCTTTCGTCAACCTCTTAATCCATCTGACTCCGATTACCAGGTTACTTCCCACTCATCTTCTGGCGAGTCATCGGCTACTCAGCTGCCACCACTCAAAACGGTGCTTGGGTAAGCTATACTTATCATAATATTTGCAGCACATCGCCTTGGAACGTATGCTGTATTTGATTTTGTTATTCCTTTCAGGGCCAAACCTAGGCCAAGCAAGAAGGTTCGCCTGGACAAAGCGACCGAAGAAGATGCCGTCCTTGAACCGGGCAAGACACCAGATCTTGAAGCGGCTATTCCTGAGGATATACCCAATGATCCACCACAGCAAGACGGCGATCTTATTGCTGAAGAGAGACCTATTGATGCCTCAAGTCCTGTCAATCAGCCCACAAGCTCCATCCGGATTGAGAAATCCACCGGTCCAGCAAAGCCTACTGACAAGCCAACAGCCCCAGTGCAAACCGGCGATACCAAGGACGATGAGGTTGTCATTACTGGCACTGGCCATACCGACCCAAGCAATCCTGTCGCTTTGTCCAAACATTCTGCCAAGGAAGAATTTGCTGCCTTTGGCAAAGGCAAGTGGAATGCTGATCTGGCGACTTACGCTGCTCTGAACGCCCAAGATATCCATTCCGGCTACCTGAACCGACTGTATAATAGTTGTGACTATGAAGCCAGTCTGGTTAATATGATGAAAGATAAATATGAGGTAACTTCCATATGCTCTTTCCTGCTTGTATGCTTCAATTCTTGCTGACTCTCCTAGCCCCAAGGGTCGGTTTGTAATCTTCTTTCAAACTGGGACTTACTAATATAAATCTTAATGCTTTGAAATTCGCTGATGTAGCCCCCAAGGGCCGGTTCAACTTAACGTAGTTAAACTGGTACTTTAAGTAATTGAGATTGCCGCATCAGAATATATACGAGGAAATAGCCATTAGCCCCCAAGTGCCAAGTTGAATACTTGTATTGATCTTGGGACTTTGTAAGCAATTGAAAGATGAAGATCGAATATGCATTAGCCCCCAAGTGCCAAGTGCATAACTTGTTATGTGGTTGGTACTTCAATCCTTGTACCGTTTTGTTGAAGCATATAACTGTCTGCATGCAGGCTGAGCTGAAGATGAAAGAAAGCCAAGTCGCCGATCTCCAAGAAAACCTGAAAACCCAACAAGCTGAAACCTCCAAAGAAAAAGAGGAATTAGCCAGCGCTTTAAGCGCCATGGGACAGCTTAAGGAGAACTTCAAGAAGAAGCGGGCGGATTGGGCCACTGAAAATTACGCTTTAATCAAACGAGCAGAGGATGCCGAGGCTGCACTAAAACCGGTGGTGGATGAACTGACCAGCATAAAGCGACACGTGCATGCCATGACCACTGCTATCTTTGGTAAGCCAGTTTGACTTCTGAATTGACTCGGCCTTCTTACAGAGCTACCGGTTTAACCCTTTATGATATTTCAGGGACACACATTGGTCACTTGGGGTCAGATGTGCGGAAGAAATTGAAAGCCGCCTATACGTTGGTCGAACGACTGTACACTGGTGCACAGCGGATCATCTGTACCGCATCTGTCGGATTTCGGGTTCCGGTAGACCCTTGAGGTTCGAACACTGGGGTGCACGCGGAGATTTCGCCTCCTACCTACCTGCACCCCTCTGCCGTGCTAGGATCTGAACTAAGGAAAGAACAACACAAGAGACACAAGGTTTATACTGGTTCGGGCCACCGTTGTGGTGTAATACCCTATTCCAGTGTGTGGTGTGTGGATTGCCTCTTGGGCTGATGATGATGAACAATACAAGGAAGAACAGCCTCGCGAGGGTCTGTTCTTGGCTGAGGCGATGAACTGCTAGGAGGAGTTCAGCCACCTTTCTCTCTCTCTCTCTCTCTCTCTCTCTCTCTCTCTCTCTCTCTCTCTCTCTCTCTCTCTCGACCGACCGACCGACCGACCGAACCGGAACCCCCTTGCTGTGTGGGTGGCTGGTCCTATTTATAGAGGCCCTGGTCCTCTTCCCGAATATTGAGCGGGAAGGGAGCCAACAATGGCAGGCTAATTTGAAGGGGAACAGCAAGTATCAGCTATCCTGACAAAAGTAGTCTTCTCTTGCGCAAAGCTCTGGTGATGACGCCGTCTCGGGCTCCACGGTGACCTCCGTCTCGTAGTCCTCCTGGTCTTGGTCTCGTTGCACCGAAATGGCAACCTTTGCCTGATGCCTCGGTACTCCGTGGCTGCGCTTGCCCCCTTTGCACCAAAGAGGAAAGGAGGACACTGCGCGGGCTGGCACCCACCTGGCGCCCTGAGTTGTCATGGCTTGCGTCATGGGCACCTCGTGAGGTACCCCGCCTTGATCTCTCCGCCTCCTCATGAGCCAGCCTGACGAGGCCGTGCCTGAGGAAGCTTCGCGTCGTCCGCCTCGCGAGGCTTGGCCCCTCGCGAGGGTCTTGGGTTTGTGTTGGTGAAGATGGGCCGTGCTGGGCCCCCCTTTGAGCCACGCCGTAGGCCGCAGGCAGGCAAGTCTGGGGACCCCCGTTTCCAGAACGCCGACAGCAGCCCCCGGGCCCAAGGCGCGCCCGGACTTGGCCGTGCAGGGAGGCGGAAGGGCAAGAGCAAAGCGCCATGGGCCCTAACAGCCTGCGGCCTTGGGCGCCGCATGACGGTTGATTGGACGTGGGCGTCTCCACTTCCCCATGGTGCCTCGGCAACTGCACTGACTGGACAAGTCCCTGCATGCAAAACGGGTCATGATTACCTGCGATCGTGGAGGTTGGCGGTTGGCCTTCGCCGGCTATAAGTACGGGACGGCGTGCGCCCTTCCGGTTCATCTCCCCTTGCTTCTCCTTCTTCTTCATGGCCCCGTCAAGGAGGTTTTCGGCCGCGGAGAAGGGGAAGGCTTCCCAGGCAGAGCATGCCTCTCCCCTGCCCAAGCGCGGCCGAGGGCGCCCCCGCAAACATCCTGTGGCCACCATGGCAGCTTCCCGCGGCCGCGAGGACGCTTTCCAGCACGGTGGCGGGCGGATTGCTGCGGCCGGGGGGTGCGCTCCGGCTGCACGTCCCCCTATGCTGCGCTTTCGCGCTGCAGAGGTGCTGCTGGAGTTCGTCGTGTGGTGGCGGAGCCGACTAGCACCCGGCTCCCACTTCCTCGCTTCCTCCTCGGCGAGCTCCCGGCTGGTGCCCGGGTGGCCTCTGGCTTCAGGCCGACGGCTGCTGCAGCCGGGCCTCATGGGTTTCACTGGAGGTCTCCGCAGTCGGGAGCCTGGCCCTGGCCCGCGGTTGGCAGACGTTTGCCCGCGCGTGCGGCCTGGGCCGTCGGTGCACCCTATACTTCAGGTTCGACGGCGATGCCACCCTCTACGTGAGGGTGTTTGGGGAAGATGGTCGCCGCTGAGGGTGTTGCCCCGAGGGCGACGACCGCGGCTGGGAACCCGGCTCCGGCGATGATGGAGAGGACGGCGCTCGCGGGGCTGGCGGTGCTCAGGGTTCCTCAAGCTTCTCCAGTTCTTCTTCAGGCGGCGACTCTCCTAGTGGTGGCCGCAGCCAGCCCCCACGTCGTCATATCTGCTTGGGGGGTGGTGGCGCGTCCGCCCACCATCGAGCCCTGGTGATGCGCGAGAGGGAGTCCGCCTGAGCTCCGGAGGCAGCTCGGGCTTCCCTGCGGGCCGGTGCGAGGCGAGCCGCACCAGATTTGTTTTTTTCTCTTCCCTTTTCCTGCATAAAGAAGGACAGCAGTGTGGTGCCCCGTGGGGGCATGTATGGATGGATGGTTAATTATCGTTTTGCTTTCTTCATCGTACCTTCCGACTATGTGCCCGTGCGTGGATGGTTCCCGGCCCCAGCCGTGGGGGCGACCGACCCTGGCCCTGTGTTTGTGTCGCGGTGCCCGAGGGGCACGGACTAGAGGGGTGCTCCTGCAAGAGGCCCAGGTCGCGAACCCTTTGAGTGACTAGGATAGGAACATTCGCGAGGGCGCTCAGCTCTCCCCCTCGCGAGGCCTTGCGCAAGAGAAATTGAGGCAGGAGCATGAAAAGCCGAAGAACCGCGAGCCAAAGACGGCAACAACTTCAATAAAACTTCAAATGGAGAAGAACAAGCCAACTGCGGAAAGCAAATGAAAAGCCGCGTCCGGCACCTAGTCTAGTCTTCGACGTCTTCTCACCAGCGTGGAGCTAAGTGCTTCCACTGGGCATGGGAGGGAGCCCCAGGGCCTGAGGCCGACGCTCCTGAGACTCCGGGGCGTGTACAGCCCCAACTCATTATTACGTGAGAGCTTCACAGGCGTTCGCCTTGCTTCATAGGCTCCGGGCCTTTTCCGAAACGCGATAGCTTCACAGGCATTCGCCTTGCTTCACAGGCTCCGGGCCTTTTCCCAAACGCGATAGCTTCACAGGCATTCGCCTTGCTTCACAGGCTCTGGGCCTTTTCCAAAACACGATAGCTTCACAGGCATTCGCCTTGCTTCACAGGCTCCGGGCCTTTTCCAAAACGCAATAGCTTCATAGGCATTCGCCTTGCTTCACACGCTCCGGGCCTTTTCCCAAATGCGATAGTTTCACAGGCATTCGTCTTGCTTCACAGGCTCCGGGCCTTTTCCAAAACGCGATAGCTTCACAGGCGTTCGCCTTGCTTCACAAGCTCCGGGCCTTTTCCAAAATGCGATGGCTTCATAGGCGTTCGCCTTGCTTCACAGGCTCCGGGCCTTTTTAGGGGTAGAACCTCCGGAGGTGCTGGATGTTCCATGCGTTTTGGACCGGCACTCCCTCCTGAGTCTCGAAGCGCACTGAGTCAGGCCTGGAAACATGAACAACCTTGAACGGGCCCTCCCACATGGGAGAGAGCTTGTGCAGCCCTTCCCTGGAGAGGACCCGCCTGAGCATGAGGTCTCCTACCTCGAGTGTCCTAGGGCGGATGTTGCGGCAGTGATATCGCCGCAGCGCTTGTTGGTACCTCGCCGCTCGTAGCGCGGCTTCTCGGCGACGTTCCTCCCCCAGCACGAGGTCCATCCCCCGCATGGCGTCTTGTTGCGCCTCGTTGAACGCCAGGACCCGCGTGGAGCGACGTCTGACCTCGTGAGGGAGGACCGCTTTGGCTCCATAGACCAGGAAGAACGGGGTCTCCCCAGTCGGCTTGGTCGCGGTTGTGCGGATGGACCACAACACGGACTAAAGCTCGTCGTACCAACCTCTGCCACAGGCCTCCAGCTTCTTCTTGAACGTCCTGGTCTTGAGGCCCCTCAGGACCTCCGCATTGGCTCGCTCGGCCTGGCCATTGCTTCGGGGGTGCGCCACTGAAGCGTAGCATATCTGCGTTCCAAGGTTAGTACAGTATGTTTTGAAGAGATTACTGGTGAACTGCGAACCGTTGTCCGTGATGATGCGATTCGGCACCCCGAACTGGCTCACGATGCCCTTGATGAACTTGACCGCAGAACCCGTAGGAATGGTGCGGACAGCCTCCACTTCAGCCCACTTGGTGAACTTGTCTACAGCAACATAAAGGTAGCGGTAGCCCCCTCGCGCCCGAGGAAATGGACCCAAGATGTCGAGCCCCCAGACTGCGAATGGCCATGAAAGGGGGATAGTCTGCAAGCCCCCCGCTGGCTGATGGATCTGCTTGGCGTGGAACTGGCAGGCCTCACAAGCTTTCACTAGTTCAACGACGTCATTGAGCGCGGTGAGCCAATAAAACCCACTGCGGAACGCCTTGCCGACGAGGGTCCGTGACGATGAATGATGTCCGCACTACCCACCGTGTATATCTTCCAGTAGCTCCTTCCCTTGCTCCCTGGAGATGCAGTGCAGGGATACATTGTTTGGTCGCTTCCGGTAGAACTCTCCATCTCTGATGCAGTATGCCGTGGCCTGGCGTGCCACTCGCTCTGCTTCCTCCTCCTTCTCCGGCAGGGTCCCTTGCGTCAAGTAGCTCCGGAGCTCCGTGATCCAACATCCCTCCTGAGGTTCCATCATCAGGAGCAGGCGTGCTCCTGAGGCCGGGCCACAGGCCGGAGCTTCGGAGGCAGGTGGCTGGGGGAGCTCCTCCCGGGGCTAAGCCGTGTTTGATAGTGACGGCAAGGCTGAAGGCTTGAAGAGTCGTTCCTCGAAAACGCCAGGCTCCTGAGGTAACTGCCTGGACGCGCGTTTGGTGATGTCATCGGCCTCTTGATTGGTGCCACGGGGCACATGCTGCAACTCCAACCCCCAGAACTGCTTCTCCATCCCGCGGACCTCTGCAAGGTAGGCCTCCATGTGCTCATCCTTCGGCTCGTACACTTTGTTGGAGAAATTGACAAGGAGCTGTGAATCGCCCTTGATGGTGAGGCGTTTCACCCCCAGGGCAGCTGCGGCCTTCAAGCCCGCTATTAAACCTTCATACTCCGCTATATTGTTGGAGACCTTTTCTCCTTGCTGGAAACAAAGCTGCATGGTGTAATAGAGTTTGTCCTGGGTGGGCGATATAAGCACCGCCCCAGCCCCTGCGCCATGTCTGGAGAACGCCCCATCGAAGTACATGACCCAGCCTTCTGACGCCTCGCTTCCCAGGGACAGGGACCGATCCTCGTCGGCCTAGAGGCCTAGCGCCTCCGTCCATTCCGCCACAAAATCCGCTAACGCTGCTCCCTTGATGACTCTGGTCGTGCTGAATTCGAGCTGAAACGCTTGCAGCTCTATGTTCCACTCAGCAACTCTCCCAGCTGAATTGGGGCTCCTGAGCACCCTCTCGAGGGGGTATGACAAGATGACCTTGATGGGGTGACCCTGAAAATAGTGCCGCAGCTTGCGCGAGGCCACCAGTAGCGCGAGGAGGAGTTTCTGGGGCATAGGGTACCGCGCCCTTGCATCCCGCAACACTATGCTAACGAAGTACACTGGGTGGTCAACGAGGTGGAGTGCGTCAGTGCTGGCGGCTCCCTTTGGAGACCATGGCGCCTCTCGAGACAATGAGGCCTCCTGAGACTGGCCATCTGGGAGAGGGGCCTCTCCTGCCTTTGGTGCGCCCCTCTACGGCGGCTAGTCCTCATCAGCTGCCGTGGCGGCTTCTATGGGCCTTCCTCGTACCAGCTCCGCCTTGTCCTGGGCTGCTGCCACGGTTCTGATTCGACGCTCCTCTCTGACTGCCACCAGGGCTGCGCTGGCGGAGTTGGGAGTGGCGGCGAGATAAAGCACCAGGGGCTCTTGAGGGCGCGGAGCCACCATGACCGGTGGGCTGGTCAGGTATTTCTTGAGATCCTGGAATGCCTTGTCGGCCTCTTCAGTCCACTCAAAGGGCCCCTTTTTCTTCATTAGCTGGAAGAAGGGTAGCTCTCGCTCCCCCAACTTGGAGATGAAGCGCCCTAGCGCGGTCACGCGCCCCATGAGCTTCTGCATTTCTCTGAGGGTCTTCGGCGGGCTCATGTCTTCCACTGCCTTGACCTTCTCCGGGTTAGCCTCAATGCCTCGGTAAGACATGAGGAAACCCAGGAGCTTGCCCGAGGGGACTCCGAACACACATTTCTCTGGGTTGAGCCATAGGTTCACTGCATTGAGGCTCGCGAAGGTTTCCTCCAGGTCTTGTATCAAGGTCCTGGCCTCCCGAGATTTTACCACGATGTCATCGACGTAAGCTTCAACATTCTTCCCGAGCTGCGGGCCCAAGGTGATATGCATCAGCCGCTGAAAGGTCGCCCCTGCGTTACGCAGCTCGAATGGCATGCAGGTGTAGTAGTACAACCCACACGGGGTTAGGAAGGCTGTCTTCTCGACGTCTTCAACCGCCATCTTGATCTGGTGATACCCAGAGAAGGCATCCAGGAAGCATAGCAGGTCGCATTCCGCAGTGGAGTCGACGATCTGGTCGATGCGGGGGAGCAGGAATGGATCTTGCGGGCACGCTTTGTTGAGGTTGGTGAAGTCGACACACATGCGTTCCTTCCCTCCCTTCTTTGGCACAACGATAGGGTTGGCCAACCAATCTGGGTATCGGACCTCGCGAATGACCCAAGTGGCCTCTAATTTGCGGGTCTCTTGGACGATGAAGGCCTGCTTTTCTGTGGACTGCCGCCTGGCCTTCTGCTTCACAGGGCGCACGTTGGGGCATACGTTGAGGTGATGCTCGATTACACTCCTAGGGATTCCTGCCAACTGGTCTGGCTCCCAAGCGAATACCTTCTTGTTTGCGCGCAGGAACCCGACCAGGGCCTCCTCCTCCTCGGGTTTGAGGTGGGCGCCTATGGTGAAAGTGGCGTTGGTGGACCCGTCCTCATTGACGGGTATCTGCTTGGTTTCTGCCTTGTCTTGGGTGAACAACTGTTTCTTCTTGGCGGGCGCAGCCCCCTTGGGCTCGGGGGCCTCCAAGGCGGCGGGCTGTGTAGACGCCGCTGTCTTGAAGACGAGCTTGAGCACCCGCAGAGCGTCCCCAGTGTCCCCGTGCACGGTGAGGACACCGCTGCTCCCGGGCATCTTCATGAGGTTGTACGCCGGGTGAGTCGCGGCCATGAACTTGGCCAGCGCCGGGTAGCCGAGGATGGCGTTGTAGGGATGGCCGATGGGGGCGATGTCGAAGTCGACCAGCTCCGTGCGGAAGTTGTCGTAGGTGCCGAAGGTCACTGGGAGTCGGATCTGTCCCAAGGAGCCGGACGACCTGCCCCCAACGCCTGAGAAGGGCCGGCTGGGCTGCAGCCGTTCCAGGGGCATGCAAAGGAGGTTGAAGGCCTCGACTGAGAGCACGCTGAGGCCTGCCCCACCATCGATGAGAGTTCTGGTGACGGCCACTTGGCAGATGGTGGGGGTGCACAGCATGGGGAGCGCGCCCGAGCAGGCCGAGTTGGAGGGGTGGTCCTCCGAGCTAAAGCTCAGGCCGGTCTCGGGCGCCGCCCGATCCAGGGAAGCCCCTTGCCGCGTGGAAGCGGCGCTGACCCGGCGAATGAATGGCTTGACGTGGTAACTTGTAGGTGGCGCCTGCGAGCCACCCAAGAGGGCCGTGACGACTGGGGGTGTCGGTGCAGCGCGATAGTCGGGGGAGAGGTTGCGGGGCCCCATGGGCGCGTGGAGCGCGCGGGACAAAGAACCAGCTGGGGCGAGCGAGGGAGTTGCGGTGCGGCCGTCTTCGCGCACGGATGGATGCTGAGACGATGCTTGCCGCTCGTCCCCCGCCGTGCCGGTGGAGGCGTTGTCGGCAGGTGACGGGGAACGGCGTGGATGCCCACCGACAGGGGCCGTCTAGGCGACGCGGGAAGCGAGTGCGGCCCGGCGCTTGGCGCGGGCCCGATGAGCATCAGACATGGGCGTGACGGTCGGAGGAGAACGGGGCGGTGGAAGACGAATTCCGGTGCACCCCCTACGTGGCGCGCCAAATGTCGGATTTCGAGTTCCGGCAGACCCTTGAGGTTCGAACACTGGGGTGTGCGCGGAGATTTCGTCTCCTACCTACCTGCACCCCTCCGCCGTGCTAGGATCTGAACTAAGGAAAGAACAACACAAGAGACACAGGGTTTATACTGGTTTGGGCCACCGTTGTGGTGTAATACCCTACTCCAGTGTGTGGTGTGTGGATTGCCTCTTGGGCTGATGATGATGAACAATACAAGAAAGAACAGCCTCGCAAGGGTCTGTTCTTGGCTGAGGCGATGAACTGCTGGGAGGAGTTCGGCCACCTTTCTCTCTCTCTCTCTCTCTCTCTCTCTCTCTCTCTCTCTCTCTCTCTCTCTCTCTCTCTCGACCGAACCGGAACCCCCTTGCTATGTGGGTGGCTGGTCCTATTTATAGAGGCCCTGGTCCTCTTCCCAAATATTGAGCGGGAAGGGAGCCAACAATGGCGGGCTAATTTGAAGGGGGACAACAAGTATCAGCTATCCTGACAAAAGTAGTCTTCGCCTGCGCAAAGCTCTGGTGATGACGCCGTCTCGGGCTCCACGGTGACCTCCATCTCGCAGTCCTCCTGGTCTGGGTCTCGTTGCACCGAAATGGCAACCTTTGCCTGATGCCTCGGTACTCCGCGGCTGCGCTTGCCCCCTTTGCACCAAAGAGGAAAGGAGGACGCTGCGCAGGCTAGCACCCACCTGGCGCCCTGAGTTGTCATGGCTTGCGTCATGGGCACCTCGTGAGGTACCCCGCCTTGATCTCTCCGCCTCCTCGTGAGCCAGCCTGACGAGGCTGTGCCTGAGGAAGCTTTGCGTCGTCCGCCTCGCGAGGCTTGGCCCCTCGCGAGGGTCTTGGGTTTGTGTTGGTGAAGATGGGCCGTGCTGGGCCCCCCTTTGAGCCACGCCGCAGGCCGCAGGCAGGCAAGTCTGGGGACCCCCGTTCCCAGAATGCCGACAGCATCCCACAACAAATCGGCGCCCACTTTGATTCAAGACACTCTGATGAAACTGTCGGTGCTTCCTGCCCGGGTTGAAGAGCTGAAGAAATCTGCTGCTCGAACCGGTGCGATCAATGCCTTAATCCGGGCAAAAGCCTGGGTGCTGGATTTTGATCCTATTAAAGCGGCTCAGGGCTATCCTAGCTTGAAGGAAGACGGGTCAGAGTTTGGTGAAGCGGATCTGCGAGCAATAAACCAGGAGGTGCGTCCGCTAGCTTGTCAATTGGCTGAAGAAGCAGTCTTGTCTCGTTATCAAGCCCAATATGACAATCAGAACAAGCGAATAGCTGCACCAATTCATGAATCAGAAAATCTTATCCCTCCAATCCGTAAGCATACTTACGCTCCCGATATTGACCCGTCATTGTTGATCCATGATGTTGTTGTTTTTCAAGCATTAATGGGAATCGACTGGACAACTGTTGATTTCCAGCCGCTGGGTAGAGAATCTGAAGCTGAAGCGGAGCAGGATTACCCACAACCATCAGGCCAGGCTAGTGACTAAGCTTGAACCGGAAGCCGGTTTAAAACTGCTTCTCCTTTGCAAAAAACAATGATCTTATTGTGGGCACCGTGTTGCCTTCTAATAGGCTAGCTGATACTTTGGATGTTGATATGCCTTCGTGCATAATTTGCTCTTCCTTTGGGTGATGAACTTGCCAAAGTACTTTCTGCAATAAAAAATCTTCAAGTGCCACCGCGGTTGTACCGTCAGGCGGAATATGATGTCTGCATACATGAAATCAAAACATCCGATTTTTTTAAGTATATGACCAAATTTTTGAGATACATAATACCTGCCATCGTTGAGCGTGAAGTTGGCTCGGCCAATCTTGAAGAGGAGTTTTATAAACCCACACTGTTGGAGGAGATAGCAACTCCCATGTATATATGACGCCGGTTTACCATGTAAACCGTACCGGGTTATAATAAACACCGTGTTACTCCATAAGAGGATGTTAACAAAAAAGATCAAACCGGGCAAATAGTCTCCGGATTGAAGTGAACCGTGTTCCGTCAATTGACAGTACGAACCGGTTGAAAACTTTGTCAGTTTAAAGAACGCAATAAAAAGAAAGAAGTATCCTGCAAAGAAAAGTGTGAAGCAAATGCAATGACAAAACCGTTTGCAAAAAAGGTTTATTTGAGCTGATCAGATGGCGTTACCATGGCGGAACACGACCAAGCTCCCGTTAGGTGTAACTATGGTTCTAGTCAGCCAGGTCCCCAAATGAAACCGTGGCATTTATGCCGATCAAGTGGCATGGCAATGGTTCGGGTTCGACCAAGCCCCCAAGTGATTCTGTGGCCTTAGGCCGATCAAGAGGCATGACTGGTTCAGACGTGACCAAGTCCCCAAGTGATCTGGTGGCTCTCGCCTATCAAGAGGTGTGGTATTGGTTCGGACACGACCAAACCCCCCAAGTGATATACTATGATGCTTTTAAAAAGCTAACTCAAGGGGTAAACCGGAGGCCGCTTTAGAACAACTCCGTGTAACCACACATGATGTAAAAGAACAGATACCCCGCTTTAGCTGAGGTTCCGGTTTATTATATTTAATCATAATATATACGTCGTCGTAATATGTACATAAGTAGAGCCAATGGCTCAGGTATAGTAAGGCCGAAGATGAGCTATGTTCTACGGCCTGTTGGTCTCCTCCTCTGATGTACGTGAGTCCTTATGCTCTCGAATATCGATCAGATAGTATGACCCGTTGGGCAGATTCTTGCTGACCATGAAAGGCCCCTCCCAAAGTGGGGATAGCTTATGCATATCAGTCTGATCTTGGATGAGCCAAAGCACCAAATCTCCTTCCTGAAAGGTTCTGGTTCTGACTCGGCGACTGTGATAACGACGAAGATCCTATTGGTAAATGGCCGATCGGGCGGCTGCTATGTCACACTCTTCATCCAACCGGTCCAAAGCATCTTGCCGTGATGTCTCGTTGTCCGCTTCAATATAAGCCGTCACACGAGGTGAATCATGACGGATATCACTGGGGAGAACCGCCTCCGCTCCATAAACCATGAAGAACAGTGTGTATCCTGTTGATCTGTTGGGTGTTGTATTGATGCTCCATAACACAGATGGTAATTCTTCTACCCAACAACCCGGCGTTCTCTGCAAAGGAACCATGAGCCGGGGCTTGATGCCTCTCAAGATCTCTTGATTAGCCCTTTCTGCTTGACCATTGGACTGTGGGTGTGCCACTGATGAAACATCGAGACGGATATGCTCCTGTTCACAGAACTCCTTCATGGCACCTTTGGACAAATTGGTACCATTATCTGTGATGATACTGTGTGGAAAGCCAAACCGGAAAATCACTTTTTTGATAAACTGAACCGCCGTGGCCGCATCACACTTACTAACAGGTTCTGCCTCCACCCACTTTGTAAACTTGTCAACTGCCACCAGGAGGTGGGTCTTTTTATCTTTGGACCTTTTGAAAGGCCCAACCATATCCAGCCCCCAAGTCGCAAATGGCCAAGTAATTGGAATCATTCTCAATTCTTGAGCCGGTACATGAGCACGTCTTGAAAACCTTTGGCAACCATCACATCGTCTGACCAGATCCTCCGCATCAGCATGAGCAGTTAACCAATAGAAGCCATGGCTAAACGCTTTAGCCACCAGAGACTTTGAACCAGCGTGGTGACCACAATCTCCTTCGTGGATGTCACGCAAAATTTCACGGCCTTCTTCAGGAGACACACAGCATTGAAATGCTCCTGACACACTGCAATGATGCAACTTGTTGTTGACAATAGTCATGGACTTGGATCGCCGGATTATCTGTCGGGCCAGAGTCTCATCCTCTGGTAACTCGCCCCGGTTCTTGTACGCCAGGTAAGGAAGCGTCCAATCCGGAATAACATGAAGAGCTGCCACCAAATGAGCCTCCGGATCAGGAATAGCCAAATCCGCTTCACCAAGGATCTTGACCGACGGGTTGTGCAGCACATCCAAAAAAACATTGGGCGGGACTGGTTCGTGCTGAGAGCCCAGCCGGCTTAAAGCGCCCGCCGCTTCATTTTTCCGCTGGTCCACGTGGTCCACCTGATAGCCTTTAAAATGACCTGCAACAATATCCACCTTACGACGATATGCTGCCATGAGTGGGTCCTTGGAGTCCCAAGTGCCGGACACTTGCTGAGCCACGAGGTCCGAGTCAGCAAAACACTTAACTCGACTTAGATTCATCTCCTTAGCCATCCGGAGACCATGGAGCAAGGCTTCATACTCAGCTGCATTGTTAGTACAAGGGAACTTTAAACGGAGAACATAACAAAACTTATCACCTCGTGGGGAAGTTAATACCACTCCAGCCCCCGAGCCTTCCAATTGCCTGGATCCGTCAAAATGGATGGTCCAATATGTGTGATCCGGATTTTCTTCAGGTTCTTGCATTTCCGTCCAATCATTGATAAAATCAACAAGTGCTTGAGACTTAATCGTCGTCCGAGGCACATACTTCAAATCGTGCGGCCCAAGCTCTATAGCCCACTTGGCAATCCGGCCAGTTGCTTCCCAGTTCTGGATGATATCCCCCAAAGGAGCAGAACTGACCACCGTAATTGGATGCCCTTGGAAGTATTGTTTAAGCTTCTGGTTTGCCATAAAAACTCCATACACTAGCTTCTGCCAATGCGGATACCTTTGCTTGGACTCAATGAGTACCTCGCTGATATAATAGACCGGACGTTGAACAGGATGCTCCTTACCTGCCTCCTTTCGCTCCACCACAATAGCCACGCTGACCGCCCAAGCATTAGCAGCAACATATAGCAGTAACGGCTCCTTGTCAATGGGAGCGGCGAGCACAGGCGGATTGGCCAATTGCCGCTTTAAGTCCTCAAATGCTTCATCAGCAGCAGAACTCCAGACAAACTGATCCGTCTTCTTCAACATGTGATACAAAGGGATTGCCTTCTCACCAAGGCGACTGATAAACCGGCTTCACGCGGCAATCTGGCCTGCTAGGCGTTGAACATCATTGATACACTTCGGTTTAGCCAGGGAGGTGATGGCTATGATCTTCTCCGGATTAGCCTCAATTCCCCTATTGGACACCAGAAAGCCCAATAACTTGCCCGCCGGTACACCAAAGACACACTTGTCCGGATTAAGCATCATCTTGTATGTCCTCAGGTTATCAAAGGTTTCCTTCAAATCACCAATCAGAGTCTCCTTTTCCCTAGATTTAACCACGATATCATCCACGTAAGCATGTACATTACGGCCAATCTATTTGTGTAGACAATTTTGCACACAACGTTGATAAGTTGCCTGGGCACTCTTGAGCCCAAAGGGCATAGACACATAGCAGAAGGCTCCAAAGGGAGTTATGAATGCCGTCTTCTCCTGGTCCTTAACTGCCATTTTGATCTGATGATAGCCAGAATATGCATCCAAAAAACTTAAACGCTCACAACCCGCCGTAGCATCAATAATTTGATCAATACGGGGGAGGGCAAAAGGATCTGCTGGACAAGGTTTATTAAGATCTGTGTAATCCACACACATGCGCCAGGTGCCGTTTTTCTTAAGGACCAGCACTGGATTGGCAAGCCACTCAGGGTGAAAAACTTCAACAATAAAACCAGCTGCTAAGAGCCTGGCTACCTCTTCTCCAATTGCATTGCGTCTTTCTTTGTTAAACCGACGGAGGAACTGTTTCACCGGTTTGTATTTAGGATCCTCATTAAGGGTGTCCTTAGCGAGTTGCCTCGATACACCTGGCATGTCAGAGGGCTTCCATGCAAAAATGTCCCGATTCTCACGGATGAACTCAATGAGCACACTTTCCTATTTTGGATCCAAATTAGCATTGATGCTGAACTGCTTGGACGAATCGCCAGGTACAAAGTCAACAAGCTTATTTTTTGCTGCCGATTTGAACTTCAGGGCCGGATCATGCTCCGTAGTTGGCTTCTTTAATGGAGTCATGTCCGCCAGATCAACATTGTCCTTATAATACTTCAGCTCCTCGGTGGCACAAACCGACTCTGCATAGGCCGCATCTCCTTCCTCGCACTCCAAAGCAATTTTGCGGCTTCCGTGAACCGTTATTGTCCCCTTGTGACCCGGCATCTTGAGCTGCAAATACACATAACAGGGCCGTGCCATAAACTTGGCGTAGGCCGGTCGCCTAAACAGGGCGTGATATGGACTTTGGATTTTCAACACTTCAAACGTCAATGTCTCCGACCTGGAATCATGATAATCCCCAAAGGCCACTTCCAGAGCTATCTTACCAACAGGATATGCTGATCTGCCAGGTACTACACCGTGGAACACCGTATTAGACGGTTTGAGATTTTTATCTCATAGTCCCATACGACGGAAGGTCTCATAGTACAAGATATTAATGCTGCTCCCTCCATCCATGAGCACCTTGGTGAACTTGTAACCTCCCACCTGAGGCGCCACCACCAGAGCCAACTGACCCGGATTATCAACCTGGGGTGGGTGATCCTCTCTGCTCCATATGATTGGCTGTTCAGACCAACGTAGGTAACGGGGTATGGCCGGTTCAACAGAGTTGACCGCCCGCCTCTGAACCTTCCGGTCTCGCTTGTCCAAGCTAGTGGTGAAGACATGGTACTGCCCACTACTCAACTGCTTTGGGTTGCTCTAGTAACCTGACTGTTGCTGCTGTTGGTTGTAACCACCCTGGTTGTTCTGACTATTTTGACCATTATATCCGCCCGGATTACCATTAAATCCTGAACCGGAATTTCCTCCACCGTAACCCGGCCCGGATCCTGAGCCACCGCCGGATCCATGATCATACCGGAAAGCATTATAATTCTTGAACTCCTGCATAATAAAGCAATCCTTCCAAAGGTGGTTTGCTGGCGCCTCCTTCATCCCATGTCTTGGACAGGGCTGGCTTAGCAGATAGTTTAGGCGGTCCGAGTTAGGGTTGGGTGCCCCATTGCGATTTTTCGGTTTATCCTTGCGTTGCTGGCCATTGTCCTGTGTGTTGGTATTAGCCACAAAGTCCATGTTACCATCCGCTTTACGCTTGCCTCCACCACCATTGCCTGTCCGGTGATGCTGATGACCTTTGGAGTTGCTGTTCCTCTTTCCCTTCCCTATCTTGTCATCATCAGATTCCGGATCCTTGGTACTATCAGAATCAACATATTTCACCAAAGCGGCCATGAGGGTCCCCATGTCAGTGCAATGACGCTTCATCCGTCCCAACTTCAGCTTTAGGGGCCCAAACCGGCAGTTGCCTTCTAGGGTTAATACTGCGGTGTCAGTGTTGATGCGGTCTGATGAGTGCAACACTTGTGAAACCCGGTGCACCCAATGAGTCGTTGATTCTCCTTCCTCCTGGACGCAGGCAGCTAAGTCCACTATCGACATAGGTTGTTTACGTGTATCCTTGAAATTGCTGATAAACCGGGCTCGTAATTGGGCCCATGAACTGATAGAATTAGCCGGCAAGCTTTTTAACCAAGTACGTGTTGTTCCTTCAAGCATCATGGTGAAGTATTTCGCACACGCCGCGTCATCCACATCAAGCATCTCCATGGCCATCTCATAGCTCTCCACCCATGTCTCTGGAGGTTGATCCGCCGTGTAATTTGGTACCTTGCACGGGCCTTTGAAATCTTGGGCAGGCGCACATTGCGTAAAGCGGGGATAAGGCAAGGCACCCACAGAGAACTAGAAGTAACACCAGGTTCGATCGAGATAGTTGGACGAACCGGCGTGAGCTGCCGAGCCTGATGTTGTGCGGCTAACTCGGCCTCCCTGCGCGCTCGGGCCCGGTCCACCACTTCCTGAGCGTTATAAGCACCACCCGCCGGGTTGTTGCCACGGGGTGCTCCACGTCGTTCATTACTCGACACTGCCGGTTCATCCATATGTCTGCTATAGCTCCGGCTTGGACGGGGGGTCGAGTGGATCCGGTCGCGGCTGTACGAGTACGCTTCCTATTAGACCAAAGCTGTCCTCAGAAGCTCCTTGACCCGTCGCGTCTCTACTGCCTCCGGTGAGTCACCTTCAATTGGAATGGCCTCCAACCGTGCAGCAGGGGCAACGAGATTGTCCATCGGGTTGGAGTAGTGACCCGGAGGTGTTAAAACAGCCTGAGGTATAACGGTGTTTTGACGAGGCGGGTCCATCTGACGAGGCTGAACCGGTGCACTGGTCCCAGGAGCTTCCGCCCGATTTCCCTCCAGCGGATTGCTGGTTCTTGCTCCTGGAGTGTTGAAAAGGTCTCTGGCCTCGAAAACCGGAGGCAAACGGGATCTGTGCTTCCTCCTCATGACTTCGTGCGATGCGCTTTGGTCCAACATGAGCCTGTAGGCCTGTGCGTCTAAAACGGCCCGCTCTGTGGCCATCCTGGTGTCCTCAGCTGCCAGATCCGCCTTGGCCTGGGTGATATGTTCCTTTATCTTTGCAATCTCCACGTTGTGGACGTCCTGATCCGCCGGATTAGCTTCCGCCATAAGCACAGCCAATGCATCAAATAGCTCTGATAGAACTTGAGCCGGTGGGCGCACAGGGCCTCCTGCCCCGGCAGCCGTCGCCACTGTTGAACCGGAGGTTGTTGCCGCAGCGGTCAAAGAATGAAGCGCTGCTTGTGTGCCGGCCATGAATATTCCAACCCGGTTGGGCAGATCAGAGGGGTCCGGAATACTATCTTGTAGCTGATAAAGAGATTCGGTTTCTCCGGTCGATGACTCATCATCGGAACAAACGACGGTCTCGCCACGAGATTCCGATCCATCCTCATAACTTCCTCCATGGATGACTCCCATGAAGGCACGCTTCATGGCCGGTTTAACCCGGGCGGATCGCGCATGCTGAGCCATCTCGACAAGGTCGGTGCAGATGTCCGGCTCAGGGCCCGTTTCACCGATCTTGCCAATGAAAACGTGAATGCCACCAAAGGGGACCCGGTACCCGTACTCAACTGAGCCGGCCTCGGGGCCCCAGCCTGCGTCGTCAATGTAAAGCTTGCCGCGGTGACTCTTAGTCATCCGGCCTACAGCATAGCCCTCGAGTCCTTTAAAGCGGCCCTCCAAGAACCTGAAACCATCGTGCGATAGCCTCACGGTGGGTGCCAACTGTCATGGTTTTGTCACGGTAGATGTCCTAGAGAAAGGACTTAGTCGTGGAGCCATCGCGACGGGTTAGCTTGAAGGGGTTAAGGCGGACACAGGGACGCAAGAGAGTTTATACTAGTTCGGCCCCTTCGATGAAGGTAAAAGCCTACGTCTAGTTGTGATGGAATTGATGGGGTTTCGATGACTAGGGAGCAAACAAGCTTCGCCTATGTCTCGAGTTGTTGTCTGTCATCCTTGAACCGCCGCCAGGTCGTCCCCTTATATACACGGGTGACGCCCGTCGGTTCACAAAGTCCCAACACCAGTCCATATTCGTATCCGGGTTGGTCTCTCCTTATTCCTAACTTACAATACAAGTTTATATACAAATACCGGTTTACAGCTACAAGTCTTGAACCAACTACGGGCCTTAGGCCCTCATCTGCCTTCTTGGGCTTTAGCACTCTTGAACTACTGATGAAGTTGACCCGGCCCAGATAGGCCGGTTTACGCCCAGCAGTAATACCCCCAACAGGTATCGAGGCATGTATTTGTATTGTTGCCATCAATTATAAAAAGATGGGGTTTTCATCATATTGCTTGAGTTTATCCCTCTACATCATGTCATATTACTTAATGTGTTACTATGTTCTCTTGAACTTAATACTCTAAATGCAGGCAGGAGTCGGTCAATGTGTGGAGTAATAGTAGTAGATGCAGGCAGGAGTCGGTCTACTTAACACGAACCTGATGCCTTTATGCATAATCATTGCCTTGGATATCATCATATGTTTGCGCTTTTCTATCAATTGCTCGACAGTAATTTGTTCACCCACCGTATTATTTGCCTTCATGAGAGAAGCCTCTAGTGAAACCTATGGCCCCCGGGTCTATTTTCCATCATATTTGTTTCCGATTTACTATTTTGCAATCTTTTATTTTCAGATCTATAAATAAAAAAGCCCAAAAATATTTGATCTTTTGTTTAGTTTTATCTATATCTATCAGGTCTCACCTTTGCACGTTGGGTGAAAGTGTTTGATTGTTTGTGCAGGTGCATAGATTGGGGACTTGCTTGTACCTCATACTGGATTGATACCTTGGTTCTCTAACTGAGGGAAATACATAGCTCTCTACTTTGTTGCATCACCCTTTCCTCTTCTAGGGAAAAACCAACGCAACCTCAAGAAGTAGCATAGCTGTGTTGCATCATCCCTTCCTCTTTTGGGAAATACCGACATAGTTCAAGCGACATCAAAAGGAATTTCTGGCGCCGTTGCCGGGGAGACATCATCAACATCTATTAGGTTACTAATCACAAATCTCATTTCCTTGCAATTTACATTATTTGCCATTTGCCTCTTATTTTCATCTCCCCCACATCACAAAAAATTGTCATTTTATTCACCCTCTTCTTCGTTTGCAGTTTTCTCGCCAGGTATGTTTCTGTTTGCAATCTTTCTTGCATAGTCACGATGCCTCAAGCAAATACCAAATTGTGTGATTTTCCCAATACCAATAGTAATGATTTTATTAGCACTCGGATTGCTCCTGCCGCCACTAGTGAAGAATCTAGTGATATTAATGCCGCTTTGTTGAATCTTGTTATGAAATAGCAATTTTCCGGTACTCCTAATGAGGATGACGCGTCCCATCTAAACACGTTCGTAGAATTGTGTAATATGTAAACGAAAAAATGTGGACAATGATATTGTGAAGTTGAAATTATTTCCTTTCTCTTTGCGGGATCGTGCAAAAATTTGGTTTTCTTCCTTGCCTCACAATAGTATTGATTCTTGGGATAAGTGCAAAAATTATTACTAAGTATTTTCCTTAGGACTCAAATCATGAATTTTAAGCAACTTGAGCATGAACATGTTGCGCAATCTTGGGAAATAAGAAAATTGATGCTAAGAAATTGTCCTACTCATGGTTTAAATCTTTGGATGATTATATAAAAAATTATGCGCGATTGAATTTTGTTTCTAGAAATCTTTTAGATTCCGCCGCGGGTGGTAATTTTATGGAAATTACTATTGGTGAAGCTACTAAGTTACTTGATAATATTATGGCTAATTATTCACAATGGCATACCGAAAGAGCACCTACTAGTAAGAAGGTTAATTCGATTAAAGAAATCTTGCACCCAAGGTTGATGAATCAATTAAAGCTTTATATGTTTCTATGGATGAAAGTAAGAAAAGAACCGCTATCCTTAGAGGTAAAAGAGAATTTTTAGAAAGAGCGTTTTCTAATGACTACTTTCATAAAAATGATGATCTTAAAATGATTGATGTTTCTTCCATTGATTCCTTGTTTAGTAAAATTATAATTTATGATAAAGGGACTGAAGAAGAGTCAACTTTAGCTAGAAGGCATCCCGATAATTAGGAGGGTGAAAATCTTGATGAGAAAATTTATAAGAGTGTGTTTGGAGAGGTCAAAACTTTAACTAGTGATGTGCCCACTCTTTAAAATTACAAAGACTTCAATTATGATAATTGTTCTTTGATTTATTGTATTTCTTTGTTGCAATCCATGGTAAACTCACCCCATGCTTATGAACAAAATAAAGCTTTTACTAAACATATCGTAAATGCCATGATAAAAGCTCTAGAAGAAAAGTTGGAATTAGAGATTTCAATTCCTAAAAAATTGCATGATGAATGGGAACCTACTATCAAAGTCAAGATTGAAAATTATGAGTGTTTTGCTTTATGTGATTTGGGTTCTAGTGTTTCGACAACTCCGAAATCTTTATGTGATGTGCTTGGTGTTATCGATATTGAAGAATGTTCTCTTAATTTGCACTTGGCAGATTCTACTATTAAAAAGCCTATGGGAAGAATTAATGATGTTCTTATTCTTGGAAATAGGAATTAGGTGCCCATGAATTTTATTGTTCTTGATACTGATTGCAATCCGCCTTGTCCTATCATACTTTGTAGACCGTTTTTACGCACAATAGGTGCCATGATTGATATGAAAGAAGTGAATATTAAATTTCAGTTTCCACTAAGAAAGGGTATGGAACACTTCCCTAGAACAAGAATTATGCTGCCATATGAATCAATCACGAGGGCATCCTATGGATCTAGAACTAAAGATGGCAATACTTAAATCTATGCATTATGCCTAGCTAGGGGCATAAAACGATAGTGCTTGTTGGGAGGCAACCAATGAATAAATTTTATTTTTGCCTTTTTCTTTCTGTTCTTGAGTGTTTGCACAATTATGGTACTGTTATGATTGTGTGTTTTATGTTTTAATTAGTGTTTCTGCCAAGCAAAGCCTTTGGGATCATGTTTGGTGATAGTTGATTTGATCTTGTTGAAAACAGGAACTTTTGCATCTAGTAAAATAATTTTCATGAATCAAAGAAGCGTGATAAAATTCTGAATACTTTACAAAAGATTGATATACAAATTTCCTATGTTGTCCTAATTGTTCAGAATTTTTGGAGTTACAGAAGTATACGAACTTTTCAGATTACTACAGACTATTCTGTTTTTGACAGATTCTATTTTGTTTGCGTTGTGTGCTTATTTTGATGAATCAATGGATTGTATTGATACGTCTCCAACGTATCTATAATTTTTTTATTGTTCCATGCTATTATATTATCTATTTTGGATGTTTTATATGCATTTATATGCTATTTTATATTATTTTTGGGACTAATATATTAACCTAGAGCCCAGTGCCAGTTCCTGTTTTTCCTTGTTTTCGAGTTTCACAGAAAAGGAATACCAAATGGAGTCCAAACGGAATAAAAACTTCGTGATGATTTTTCTTGGACCAGAAGACAACCAAGAGACTTGGAGATGAAGTCGGAGGAGCCACGAGGCGGCCACAAGGACGGAGGGCGCGCCCCACCCTTGTGGGCCCCTCGTGCACTTCCTGACCTAATTCTTTCGCCTATATACCCATATATTCCAAACCAACAGGGGAAGCCACGAAAACACTTTTCCACCATGGCAACCTTCTGTACCCATGAGATCCCATCTAGGGGCCTTTTCCGGCGTCTTGTCAGAGGGGGTTCGATCACGGAGGGCTTCTACATCAACTCTATTGCCCTTCCGATGAAGCGTGAGTAGTTTACCTCAGACATACGGGTCCATAGCTAGTATCTAGATGGCTTCTTCTCTCTCTTTGATTCTCAATACCATGTTCTCCTCGATGTTCTTGGAGATCTATTCGATATAATACTCTTTTCTGGTGTGTTTGCCGAGATCCGATGAATTGTGGATTTATGATCAACTTATCTATGAATATTATTTGAATCTCCTCTGAATTCTTTTATGCATGATTTGACATCTTTGTAATTCTCTTCGAACTATCGGTTTGGTTTAGCCAACTAGATTGGTTTTTCTTGCAATGGGAGAAGTTCTTAGCTTTGGGTTCAATCTTGCGCTGTCCTTTCCGAGTGACAGTAGGGGCAGCAAGGCACATATTGTATTGTTGCCTTCGAGGATAAAAAGATGGGGTTTTCATCATATTGCTTGAGTTAATTCCTCTACATCATGTCATCTTGCTTAATGTGTTACTCCATTCTTTATGAACTTAATACTCTAGATACATGCTGGATAGCGGCCGATGTGTGGAGTAATAGTAGTAGATGCAGAATCATTTCGGTCTACTTGACACGGACGTGATGCCCATATTCATGATCATTGACACAGACATAATTCCTCTGCATCATGTCATCTCTACTTTTCTACATCACCCTTTCATCTTCAAGGGAAAAACCAACGCAAGCTCAAGAAATAGCAGGAAGAATTTCTGGTGCCGTTGCCGGGGAGATCTACGCCAAGTCAAGCCATACGAAGTACCCATCATAAACTATCATCTCTTGCATTACATTATTCACCATTCGCATCTTGTTTTCCTCTCCCACACTTCTAAAACGATTTTCGAGAAGATTTGCCTTTTCTTTGCCCCTGTTCCGTTCATCTTCTTCGTTTGCCTTTTGGTTGCTCGTTTGCTAGATTTGTTTGCTGCCACCATGTCTGAATCTGGGGAGGTTATTGTTGAAAAGGATAGTAGTAACGATGGGGGAAACTTTGATGCTTTTGCCAATACTAATCCTCACGAAGAATCTACTATCCTGCACACTAAAAACCTTCGCATAGGTAGCGGCAATATTATTGGAAAAGGCGTTATTCAAGATTTCTTTACTTGTGCCAGTGCGCTTCCTACTTTGGGTGGATCTATTCTCCATAAAACTAGCAGTCTTGGGGCGGCTATATCTTTGCTCGTGGTTGAACATAAAGACAATTTCTTCATATGCATCCATCCATACAAAGGATTTTTCTAGAGTTTTCTAATATTGAGCATTCTTTTCTTAAGTGCGCCGCCACTATATTTCTAGCCCACGAGTTTAGATTTATTATGAAAGAAGCTAGTGAAATGTTCGCGCATTATAAAGTAGATGGTGGTCGTCCTCCCATAGAAGGAATTCTTTTTAACCAAGAGGACATAATGCATTTACGTTCTTTAGATCATGTTGCTTATAATGAAAATTTAAGAAAGAGGGTCCCTACCGATGTCTTAGTTGATAAGATTTCCGAGCTTAACGATAATTTTGCTATACAAAACAATGGATTGGGTTTCTCTCTTGGACACAAGCTCATGACTTTTTGCCAAAAGAATGCTTACAATGATGAGTTGGTCATACAATATGAGGGGTCGAAGGAGGAACCAATTCCTCCCGAACTTGATCTTGGGGATTCTTATCCCATTAAATTTAGCCCTTTTGATTACTTTTGCTTACCTCAGAGAAAACTTGCTGCTGAACGAAGGGAGGATGAGATGAGTTTTCAAGATTTACCTTACCATTATTACGATTATACCCAGATCTATTCGTGTTTTATGCCTAGCTAAGGGCGTTACACAATAGCGTTTGTTGGGAGGCAACCCAATTTTATTTTTGTTCTTCCTTTTTAGGTCCTGTTCTGCATTAAATAATTTATATAGCCTCTTGTTAGATGTGGTTTTGTGTTTTAATAAGTGTTTGTGCCAAGTAAGACCTTTGGGATAGCTTACGGTGATAGTTGATTTGATCTTGCTGAAAAACAGAAACTTTTGCGCCCAGGAAATTAATTTCCATTTTTATCAGAACCGCGATAAAATACTAATTTTTCTGAAGAAGATTAATAAAAAATTGCTTAGGTTTTCTTAATTTTTCAGAATTTTTGGAGTTATATAAGTATTCGAGAGTTATAGATTGCTACATACTATTGTGTTTTTGACAGATTCTGTTTTCTATGCGTTGTTTGCTTATTTTGATGATTCTATGGGTAGTATCGGGGGGTATAAACCATGGAAAAGTTGGGAATATAGTAGATATTACACCAATATAAATAAGTAATGAGTTCACAATAGTACCAGAAGTGGTGATTTATTTTTCTTATAATAACAGAGCTTATGAGATTTTCTGTTGAGTTTTGTGTTGTGAAGTTTTCAAGTTTTGGGTAAGGATTTGATGGACTATGGAATAAGGAGCGACAAGAGCCTAAGATTGGGGATGCCCAATGCACCCCAAGGTAATATTCAAGGACAACCAAGAGCCTAAGCTTGGGGATGCCCTGGAAGGCATCCCCACTTTCGTCTTCGTCTATCGGTAACTTTACTTGAGGCTATATTTTTATTCACCACATGATATGTGTTTTGCTTGGAGCGTCTTGTATGATATGAGTCTTTGCTTTTTAGTTTTCCACAATCATCCTTGCTGTACACACCTTTTGAGAGGGACACGAATGAATCATGATTTGTTAGAATACTCTATGTGGTTCACTTGTATCTTTTGAGCTAGGCAATTTTGCTCTAGTGCTTCACTTATATCTTTTTAGAGCATGGCAGTGGTTTTATTTTATAGAAATTGTTGAACTCTCATGATTCACTTATATTAATTTGAGAGTCTTTAAATAGCATGGTAATTTGTTTTGGTTATAAATTTAGTCCTAATATGATTGGCATCCAAGAGGGATATGATAAAAACTTTCATATAAAGTGCATTGAATACTATGAGAAATTTGATTCATTATGATTGTTTTGAGATATAGAGATGGAGATATTAGAGTCGTTCTAGTCAGTAATTGTGAATTTGATAAATACTTGTATTAAAGATTGTGATTCCCGTAGCATGCACGTACGGTGAACCGTTATGTGATGAAGTCGTAGCATGATTTATTTATTGATTGTCTTCCTTACGAGTGGCGGTCAGGGACGAGCGATGGTATTTTCCTACCAATCTATCCCCCTAGGAGCATGTGCGTAGTACTTTGTTTCGATAACTAATAGATGTTTGCAATAAGTATGTGAGTTCTTTATGACTAGTGTTGAGTCCATGTATTATACACACTCTCGCCCTTCCAACATTGCTAGCCTCTCTAGTGCCGCACAACTTTCGCCGGTACCATAAACCCACCATATACCTTCCTATAAACAGCCACCAGACCTACCTATTAGGGCCTTTCCATAGCCATTCCGAGATATATTGCCATGCAACTTTCCATCGTTCCGTTTATTATGAAACATTGATAACCCACAAGTATAGGGGATCACAACAGTTTTCGAGGGTAGAGTACTCAACCCAAATTTATTGATTCGACACAAGGGGAGCCAAAGAATATTCTCAAGTACTAGCAGCTGAGTTGTCAATTCAACCACACCTGGAAAACTTAATATCTGCAGCAAAGTATTTAGTAGCAAAGTAGTATGATAGTAGCGGTAACGGTAGCAAAAGTAATAGTTTTGGTTTTATAGTGATTGTAACAATAGCGACGGAAAAGTAAATAAGCAAAGATCAATATATGAAAAGCTCGTAGGCAATGGATCAGTGATGGATAATTATGTTGGATGCAATTCCTCATGCAATATTTATAACATAGGGTGACACAAAACTAGCTCCAGTTCATCAATGTAATGTAGGCATGTATTCCGAATATAGTCATACGTGTTTATGGAAAAGAACTTGCATGACATCTTTTGTCCTACCCTCCTATGGCAGCGGGGTCCTATTGGAAACTAAGGGATATTAAGGCCTCCTTTTAATAGAGTACCGTACCAAAGCATTAACACTTAGTGAATACATGAACTCCTCAAACTACGGTCATCACCGGGAGTGGTCTCGATTATTCTCACTTCGGGGTTACCGAATCATAACACATAGTAGGTGACTATTGACTTGCAAGATAGGATCAATAACTCACATATATTCATGAAAACATAATAGGTTCAGATCTGAAATCATGGCACTCGGTCCCTAGTGACAAGCATTAAGCATAGCAAAGTCATAGCAACATCAATCTCGGAACATAATGGATACTAGGGATCAAACCCTAACAAAACTAACTCGATTACATGATAAATCTCATCCAACCCATCACCATCCAGCAAGCCTACGATGGAATTACTCACGCGCGGTGGTGAGCATCATGAAATTGGTGATGGAGGATGGTTGATGATGACGACAGCGATGGATTCCCCTCTGCGGAGCCCCGAACGGACTCCAGATTAGCCCTCCCAAGAGAGTTTAGGGCTTGGCGGCGGTTCGTATTGTAAAACGCGATGAATCTTTCTCTCTGATTTTTTCTCCCCGAACACGGATATATGGAGTTGGAGTTGAGGTCGGTGGAGCACCAGGGGGCCCACGAGGCAGGGGGTGCGCCCCCACCCTCGTGGCAAGGGTGTGGGCCCCCTGGACTTGATTCTTTCGCCGGTATTTTTTATTATTTCCAAAAATAATCTCCGTGGATATTCAGGTCATTCCGACAACTTTTGTTTCCGCACATAAATAACACCATGGCAATTCTGCTGAAAATAGCGTCAGTCCGGGTTAGTTCCATTCAAATCATGCAAGTTAGAGTCCAAAACAAGGGCAAAAGTGTTTGGAAAAGTAGATACAACAAAGACGTATCAACTCCCCCAAGCTTAAACCTTTGCTTGTCCTCAAGCAATTCAGTTGATAAACTGAAAGTGATAAAGAAAAACTATTACAAACCCTATTTGCTCTTGTTGTTGTAAATATGTAAAGCCAGCATTCAAGTTTTCAGCAAAGATTATGAACTAACCATATTCATAATAACATTTAGGTCTCATGTTTACTCATATCAATGGCATAATCAACTAGCGAGCAATGATAATAAATCTTGGATGACACCACTTTCTCAGAACAATCATAATATGATATAACAAGATGGTATCTCGCTAGCCCTTTCTGAGACCGCAAAACATAAATGCAGAGCACCACTGAAGATCAAGGGCTGACTGGAAATTGTAATTCATGGTAAAAGAGATTCAGTCACAGTCATACTCAATGTAAACTAATAATAATACATGCAAATGATAGGATTGCTCTCCAACTGGTGCTTTTTAATAAGAGGACGATGACTCAACATAAAAGTAAATAGATACGCCCTTCACAGAGGGAAATATGGATTTGTAGAGGTGCCAGAGCTTGGTTTTGAAATAGAGATGAATAATATTTTGAGTGGTATACTTTCATTGTCCACATAACAACCGAGAGATCTCGATATCTTCCATGCTACACACATTATAGGCGGTTCCCAAGCAGAATGGTAAAGTTTATACTCCCCCACCACCAACAAGCATCAATCCATGGCTTGCCCGAAACAACGGGTGCCTCAAACTAACAACAATCCTGGGGGAGTTTTTTTTTGCAATTATTTTGATTTGATTTGAGCATGGGATTGGGCATCTCGGTGACCAGCCATTTTCTCGTGAGTGAGGAGTGGAGTCCACTCCTCTTGAGAATAACCCGCCTAGCATGGAAGATACAGACATCCCTAGTTGATACATGAGCTATTCGAGCATACAAAACAGAATTTCATTTGAAGGTTTAGAGTTTGGCACATACAAATTTACTTGGAACGGCAGGTAGATACCGCATATAGGAAGGTATGGTGGACTCATATGGAATAACTTCCGGGGTTTATGGAGTTGGATGCACAAGCAATATTCCCGCTTAGTACAAGTGAAGGCGAGAAAGAGACTGGGAAGCAACCATCTAGAGAGCGACGACAGTCATGAACATGCATTAAAATTAATCAACACCGTTGGAATGATTACTTGAAAGATATTGCACCGGTTGAATTAAATGACTTGAATGAGATAACAACCTTGAAAGATCTTGAATGAATGCAGAGTGGAAAACACGAATCTTCGAGATATCTTGAGCACTCTGGAACAAATGAATAGCGAGAAGTGGATGATTAAGAGGTGCACCGGCATGAGAAGGTATTTGCAACGAGGAAAGGATATAATTGGCAAAGCTTGAATTGAATTCATCGGATAAAAGAGAATGAAGAATGATGAACTAGAAGCTCCGTTAGCATCTTCCTGAGAATCACCGGATAAGAACATTGATGGAAAAGAATGGAGAGACTTCATATGAATAAAAGGATACTTGATTAAGAATTCCGAGTCCTCGAAGAAAAAGGGTTGGGTGGGCGGGAAAAACAAAGGCAGCTTGGGACGAATGAAACAAACAACGTCGAGAAGAAATGAGTTGATCTTGCGGATGTTGAAAAAGATCGGATCCACTTGAAGAGAGAACACGCCGGTTGAAAAGGATTAACAAGACAATCTCGATAAACGAGAAGGATTAGTATTCACATCGGAGTATGAGAACACCACTTGGGAAAGGTATGGAATCAACATTTGACTTCGAAGCAACTCGAATACCACAACTGAAAACAAAACAAAGGATTGGCTTGTAGAATAAGCCGGAACAAACATATGATAGAGATTTCGTCCGAAGTTTTCGTGGTGGGACCTACACGGGCTCGATCGTACAGCACCATCATGTACAAGGCAGTGCACATGACATACGAAGCGTCCCCAAGTCGGCATAGCCAAGGACTCTTTAAGACACAACGAGACCACTGTAAAACCGACCGTGAATAGGCGGACCACTAGACGTCGAACCCCAATTTCATATCATACATCCATCGGAAAGAAATCCTAAGAGCTACTTGAATTCCCACTTATAAACTCCCGAAATTTTCCCGGTTATGCAATCAGGTGTTGGGGATACAGGGGAAGCATAATATCTCACCCAAAACTAGCAAATCCTACATCCAGCTGTATCCATCCTTCAACACATAACCAAGAAACCTTCGGAAATCATCTACCTCAACCTTCGAAAAGCATCCGTTATACGAGTTATGGCAATACTCCCGAACTCCCACCCCAGTACTGGGTGGCGTCGAGGTTATCTCACCAATGAACTACATAAAAGAGATTTTCGATGTCAGCGTACTAAACTCAGGTATTCCAGAACTGCAACATTAAAATTATGACAACAACACCTCGGAGCTCAACTCCCCGGGACACTGCCACAAAACCCCTGACAGGAGGCACCAAGACAATGTTCTCGTCACAAAACCATCGGAACGATTCCAAGATACCCGCATGATCCTAAAAATTTTTAGTGAAATTTGAGAAGAGAAGAGTCAAAACTCTACGTCAGGATGCCTTACCAGAGCGATGAGGAGACTGGGAAGTAAAAAGAATTCCTAAACTCTCTGATATATAATTCCTAAATGACTCAAAACATTTTTCTAGACACAACTCGGCCACTAAAAACGATCAAGCAATGAGGCTCCTAAGGTCGGGGAAGGCTCTGATTACCAACTTGTAACACCCTCGATGCGGCTATATCTCCCACGTGTCGAAGCACGACTTAGAGGCATAACCGCATTGAAAGCAATGTCGCAAGTGAGGTAATCTTCACACAACCGATGTAATACATAAGGGAAAGAGATACATAGTTGGCTTACAATCGCCACTTCACACAATTACATGAATAAAGCATTACATCAACCAAATACAATCAAGGTCCGACTACGGAACCAAAATAAAAGAAGAACCCCAAAAGCGACAAGGTCCCCGATCGACCCCAACTGGGCTCCACTACTAATGAACTAGAACGAAACAACACAAAGGACAAGATCTTCATCGAGCTCCTCCTGAGCTTGGTTGCGTCATCTGCACGGTTCAACGGCACCTGCAAGCTGGTTTTGGAAGTATCTGTGAGCCACAAGGACTCAGCAATCTCGCATCATCGCGATCAAGACTATTTAAGTTTATGGGTAAGGTAAAAGGTATGAGGTGGAGCTGCAGCAAGCGACTAGCATATATGGTGGCTAACATACGTAAAAGAGAGCGAGAAGAGAAGGCAAAGCACGATCGATAAACTATGATCAAGAAGTGATCCTAGAACAACCTACGTCAAACATAACTCCAACACCGTGTTCGCTTCCCGGACTCCGCCGGAAAGAGACCATCACGGTTACACACGCAGTTGACTCATTTTAATTAAGTTAAGGTTCAAGTTATCTACAACCGGACGTTAACAAATTCCCATCTGCCCGTAACCATGGGCACGGCTTTCGAAAGTTCAAAACCCTGCAGGGGTGTCCCAACTTAGCCCATCACAAGCTCTCACGGTCAATGAAGGAATAGACCTTCTAGCGGGAAGACCCGATCAGACTCGGAATCCCGGTTACAAGACATTTCGACAGGGTAAAACTAAACCAGCAACACCGCCCGAATGTGCCGACAAATCCCGATAGGAGCTGCACATATCTCTTTCTCAGGGCACACTCAGATTGTCCTAGGTACGGGTAGGCCAGCCCAGAGTTCCCCCTTGTGGTCACCGGCAGCTGACAGGTTGGACCAACACTCAGAGGAGCATTGGCCCGGGGGGGTAAAATAATGATGACCCTCAGGAGCGCGACTCCCAAGGGAAAAGAAAAAGTCTAGGTGGCAAATGGTAAAACCAATGTTGGGCATTGCTGGAAGAGTTTTACTCAAGGCGAAATGTCAAGGGGTTCCCATTATTACCCAACCGCGTAAGGAACGCAAAAATCCGGGAACATAACACCGATATGACGGAAACTAGGGCGGCAAGAGTGGAACAAAACACCAGGCATAAGGCCGAGCCTTCCACCCTTTACCAAGTATATAGATGCGTTAATTAAATAAGATAAATTGTGATATCCCAACAAGTAAACATGTTCCAACAAGGAACAACATCTCCATGTTCCAACAAGGAACAAACTTCAATCTTCACCTGCAACTAACAACGCTATAAGAGGGGATGAGCAAAGCGGTAACATAGCCAAACAACAGTTTGCTAGGACAAGGTGGGTTAGAGGCTTGGTTCAACAATATGGGTGGCATGATAAGCGAGTGGTAGGTATCGCAGCATAGGCATAGCAAAAGAGCGAGCATCTAGCAAGCAAAGATAGAAGTGATTTCGAGGGTATGATCATCTTGCCTGAGATCCCGCAAGGAAGAAGAACGAGTCCATGAAGAAGACAAACGGACGTAGTCAAACAGATCCTCACAACACGACGTTATCGGAACTAACCCGAAGAAGCAACACCGGAAAGAAGCAAACAACATAGTAAACAACCAACACATGAACATGGTATGATATGCGGGATGCGGTATGCGATGCATATGCATGATTTGACAAGGAATGAATGAACCTGGCCTCAACTTGGAAATCCAAGTGTGCCACTGGAAAGATGAGATGAAATCGCTTGAAAACGATATAAAGAACGCCGGAATCGGAGTTACGGTTTGGAAATGGCAAGCGATTCAAATATGACCACGTTCTGCGATTTACAGCAAGTAGTCATCTAAATGCAACAAGATGAACATGCTACAGCACTCAAACATGGCATAAAAATACATGGCAGGGATGCATTCATGATGCTTAACAAAAGTCTAGCACTGAGCTACGGCCAATTCATCCATTAACAGGTTCAAACAAGCATGGCAAAAATGCATATGGTAAACATATCTCAGACTTAGTGAAATTAACACTTGTCTGGAATTTCAGATCAGATAACACTCTTCGGAGCAACAAAACTATATGCTACAGGACCTGAACATGGCAAAGTAAAGCATGGCATGGAGCTACTCAAAGAGCTTAACAAAAGTCCCTTAGTGACCTTGAGCCAAAAGGGATCAGAAAATACAATTGCAAGCATGTGAACATGGCAAAAACATAATCAGTTCTCAGAATTAGTGAAAACTGGAGCATGCTGAAACAGATATCAAGTAGGCATGTTTACGAGCTCGATGCACTCACTACAGAGCAAGGCATGACAATCTAAGCATACACCCCTCAAGAATACACATTATACAAGCTAGGCATGGCAAGAACAATAGCATAGCATGCACGGATCAAACTACAACATCCTCAGCAAAATTGCTAACAAGTAGACAACCTGCCCAGATTTACGAAATAGCAAAAGTAGAGCTCGATTGACTCAAGCTAGGGTGCTCCATAATTGCAAACAAAGACATGGATGGATAGAGCACTACAAGATTAACAAAATATCCTTACTGATCATCCTTAAAAGAGGCACGGATCACTAGGAAACAACATGAACATATGTCATCATGAGAAAAAGAGATCAAGGACTTAGTGGAATTGGTAAGTCCCTGAAATCAGCATTACCAAGTGCCTCACTTTGCAAGCTTGTGCTAGTTATCACACACGTCACAAAAATACATGGGTTGCACCTCTGGAAAGATGGCAAAACCCCTAACAAAACATATGTAGAGCTCAGGGGCATATCATGCACACAATAATCATGGCAAAAATGACAAATATCTAAATGGAGCAGCAGATCTGACAATTATCTCAAGTAGCACTCTTCCAACAGCATTTCGGGCATCAAGATGAACTCAAATGGAAATGATGCAATGGAATCAAATGATGTACTCTCTGAGGCGAACATTTTGATATGCTATATGCTCAAATCGGAGTTACGGATGCGGAGTTACGATGCGACGAACATGAGCATATGAATCTGGGAATTTCAGGGACAGTGAAATTATACCTCCACGAAAGTCAACGCGGGACGGAGGGTTCCGGGACGGAGTGGTGCAGATCTGAGACAGGACGTTTGGTTCGGGGAGTGGTGGATCTGGTCCACCCTCACCAGATCCGGTGACGGAGGGGATCTACGGCGAGGCGGGCGGCGACTCCGGCGAGGGTCGGCGGTGACCGGAGCCAGGTCTGGCGCGGCACTGCGGCGGCGTTCCGGCGAGGGTAGGTGGCGGCGCGAAGCACCCGAGGCGGCGGGGATGAAGGAGAGGCACGGCGGCGCATCGAGCGGGTCCAGCGACCGCGGGCGACATGGAGGCGGCCGGCGCGCGGCGATGCGCGGGCGGCGCGGCGAGCGAGAAGGGCGGCGGGGCGGCGCGCAGCTCGGGACGGCCGGCGAGGCAAGGCGCGCGGCGGGACGGGCCCTGCGCAGCCCGGTTCAGCCCCGGGGCGGGCCGGATTTGGGCCCCGGGTGGCCGGCGCGGTGGGAGGAGGAAGATGGCGACGTGTCGCGCTGCTATTGGCCCGGAGCGGTGGCGCGGCTGATGTGGCGGCCCCTGATTCGTCGGGGTGATGTGGCGGCGGGGTGGACATGTCCGGCCAGCGCGGGGAGGAGTGTCCGGTGGCGCGGGGAGGAGTTTTTAGGGTTTGGACTGCGAGATTTTCGGAGGAAGACACATATTTATAGGTAGAGGGAGATAGGAGAGTCCAAATGAGGTGCGGTTTTCGGCCACGCGATCGTGATCGAACGACCGAGATGATGGAAGAGGTTTAGGTGGGTTTTGGGCCAAATTGGAAGGGTGTTGGGCTGCAACACACACGAGGCCTTTTTGGTCCCTCGGTATCAAACAAAGTCTAAATGGTACGAAACTTGACAGGCGGTCTACCGGTAGTAAACCAAGGCCGCATGACAAGTCTCGGTCCAATCCGGAAATGTTTAACCCCCATACACAAAAAGAGGTAGAAAGGGACACCGGGTGACATAGGAGCGCCGGATTGCAAAACGGACAGCGGGGAAAATGCTCGGATGCATGAGACGAACATGTATGCAAATGAAATGCACATGATGACATGATATGCAATGCATGACACGCAAGCAATGACAAGGCAACGACAACGAATAACTGGAGGACAGCTGGCACATCGGTCTCGGGGCGTTACAGCTGAATCAGGAACGGTGAACTAATCATATTTACAAAAACAAGAGAGGTCGAGTTCATACCAGCTTCTCTCATCTCAATCAGTCCATCATATATCGTCATTATTGCCTTTCACTTGCACAACCGAATAGTGTGGATAATAATAATAGTGCATGTGCATTGGACTAAGCTGGAATCTACAAGCATTCAATTCAAGGGAGAAGACAAGGTAATATGGGCTCTTTGTCAGATCAACAATAATGCATATGAGAGCCACTCAACATTTTCATCAAGGTCTTCTCCTCTCGACCCCTAAAGAAAAGAAAAGAAACAAAACTATTTACACGGGAAAGCTCCCAACCAGCAAAAGAAGAACGAGAAATATTTTTGTGTTTTCCTTTTAATTACTACTACTACAGGCATGAAAAGTAAACTAGCTAAAGGCTACAACTAATTTATTTTTGATTTTTATTAAGGTTTTCAAACGCACAAGAAGAAAGCTTAAAAAGAAAATAAACTAGCATGGATAATACTATGAAAAAGTATGAGCACTAACAACTGGCATGAGTGTGTGAACATGAATGTAATGTCGGTGAGAAATATGTACTCCCCCAAGCTTAGGCTTTTGGCCTAAGTTGGTCTATGGCCATGGCTGGCCTGGTAGATATCCGAAGTTGAAGCTGGGGTCGTATTGAGATGAAGCAGCTACTGCCTGAAGAGCTGCAGCTTGGAGGTGAGCTACCTCCGTCCTCCTCTCGTACTCGTTCGCCTCCTCCATGGTTATAACATATCTCCCTTTTGTCTGAAAGTCAAAGAAAGCAGGAGCAGGGAGAGCAACATGGACGGTGCGCCGTCTGTCAAAGATTAGTCAGTACTGGAGGAACTGTACATTCCTCTCAACAAACTGATGACGAACCATAGCATTATAATCTATATAAGCAAGAGGTAACTCAATATCATTTCCATGTATGGGTATATCAAGATAGTTAGCTACACGAGTTGCATAAATTCCACCAAACAAATCTCCATTTAAACTATTAAGATGCAACCTACGTGAAACAATAGCCCCTGTCGAGGAATTGTCACGACATATGTCCTAGTGTGAGGACTTAGTCGTGGAGCCATCGCAATGAGGTTAGCTTAAAAGGGTTAATCAGGACAAAGGACACGAGGAGTTTATACTGGTTTGGCACCTTACGGTGAAGGTAAAAGCCTAATCCAGTTGTAGGTGAAATTGCTAGGGTTTTGATGAACAGGGAGCGAATACGCTTGACCCGGCTCTCGATCTGTTGTTTCTCATCCTAAGCCGCCGCTGGGTCATCCCCTTATATACACGGGTTGACGCCCTACGACCTACAAAGTCCCGACCGGCTTATACAATGTATCCGGCTTGGTGACCCTTCGTTCCTACCTTACAAAACAAGTATACATACATGGCGGTTTATATCCGTGGGCCTTAAGCCGCCTTCGGGTTTGGGCCCTCTACCAAGCCTATCTATGAACCGCCATATGCTCTTGGGCTTGATTGAGATGAATCATCACAAGGATGACCCGGCCCCTCCTGGGCGGGTCATACCTAATAGTTATATCCCCAACATTAGGCCCCAGGTTGACTTGAACTTGTTCATGTCAATCTTCAACACTTAGAAAAATCATTCCTCCTCTTATTGTGAAGTATTGTAACCCGCCACGACGTCGTGTCCGAAAGTTGCGATAACCCAACATGACGTCATCTGCAATTAATGTTATATAGAATCCAAATCTTAATAAATCTCTTTCTTTACTGACTCTCCGAAAATTGAGGCACCCATGTCGACACATATCCATTTTACTGTTCCTCGATTCCCGCGCCTGTCGTTTGTCCTTCCAAGCCTATAAATAGGGCCACAGAGTCACCTTCCATTCTTCTCCTTTCCCTTCTCGCCTTCTTCCTCCTCGCGACGCATTGACTCGCACGAGCTCCGCCACCGTCAACCTTCATCCTCGACCTCAACTCCGGCCGCTGCATCACCTTGATCAGACCAAAAAACCGCGGTGCCACTCCGCTGCCCTAAAAGCATCAGTAAGCCATCCCTTCTTTCTCCATAGATCTGCCATTAGGTTTCATCGGTGTTCGTCGATGTTCTTCGCTGCCCTTCTTTCTCTTTGTTTTGATCCATGGATTAGATCCGAAAACCACACGAATCTTGTGCGGTAGTAGTTTTAGCACATGTTTCTAATACTAGAATATATCCTCACCGCAACAGATCTCTTCTAGGGCTCCTCTGCTTTTCCACTGTCGCCTCTATATATTTCGAATTTATTCCCTTTTCTGGACAATGATAGATCCACATTTATAGCCTCAATCCGTAGAACCTGTTTGTCCTAATACTTAGCAAATTTTTACTCTTGGTAAATCTTGAATGCCTTTAGTCATGGCGGCTTATTCTGTCAGTTTATCGTTACTTCATATATCATTAGCCCTGACTTAAGCCACCATTATGAACATGCATTGCAATTGTTGACTTGTATCCCACCAATTAATTTGAGCCGGCAAATTATTTCTTGTCTTTAGGTTGTCCTTTCACCATGCCGCGCCAATTAATTTGACCTGTAATTGGGTTCCCTCCACCGTTACTAAGAGCACCTTGAAGGATTTTGTCACCGTTGGATATTTGCCGGATAAGAGTGTCATGCATTACCGTGCTCCTGACCCAGGCAAAGAGAGACCTCAGCCAAAGGACGGTGATGTTATCGTATTTACTGATCATATGAACCGGGGCTTCTCGCCACCCGGCTCTAAATTCTTTAGAGATATCCCGCACTTCTTCAAGCTCCATCCGCAAGACACTGGACCCAATTCCATATCAAACATCTATAACTTCCAAGTCTTTTGTGAGGTATACCTTCAAGAAGAGCCTAGTGTTGAGCTTTTCAGGGAATACTTCTACCTGAACCGGCAAAATGAGTTCACAAATGGGCCTAGTTTGGAACTTGGCGGGGTTTCAATTCAACGCAGACGAGATGCCATCTTCCCTCAAGTAGCTCTACCAAGCCATCCCAAGGAATGGAACCAAACATGGTTCTACTGCAAAGATATCTCGCCATTTGATGAAAATCCGTTGTCAGGTTATCGCGCTGAGCGTCTCGACTCAAATTACCAACTCACTGATAAACTTACCATTGCCGAATGCAAGAAACTTGTCCCTACAATATGTTCAAGCCTTGCTAGGAAATGACTTAACTGGAGTCGACTTAATCCGCTGTTGGGTCGCCTGGCGGATCATACCCTTAAGACGTCGATCCGGCTTGATGTGTACATATACCGGAGGAACAGATGATCCCTTACGCCATAGCTCTCTATGACTGACTGAAGAGGGCATCATTGAGATGGCAACCACACTTGTAAATAGCAAATATGAAGACTGCAGCAAAGTGGGTTTGAATCCTTTCTACAAGCTTAACCCGGTGCCAGAGGTAAATCTTTTGATTTCTTTTTCCTTCGGAACTTAAACATTGCATGAACTCCAATATGTTATCCTTCCATAGGCTAAATCTGGCTTCTGGAAGGCCAAATATGACCATGAGGCTGCCAAAAAGGCTAAAGATGCTGCGAGAGCCGCCAAAAAGACCATCAGGAGGTCTAGGAAGAAACCAAGTGCCTCTGAATTACTGAAGTTGGATGAAATCTCTGAGTCGGAGGTAGCCCTTGACTCTCTTGGCTTGTTTTTTAACAACCTTATTGACACTGACTATTGCCAGGATGACACGAGAGCCAGCCAAGCAGTCGAAGAAGAGGTAACTACTATTTCCTCCGACTCAGAACCTTTACCAAGGCAGAAACTTCGGCGGGTAACCCGGAAAGTAAGGTTTTCACACCCCTTGGCTTATTTAGATCCTCATTTTCTCTTAAAATGACAACAACATGAGAGCCGCCACCAGACCCGGACCAGTGAAGGTGAAGATTTATCCTCCGGTTTACCAAACACTCGTCGGAAACACCAAAATGAGGTTCTTTTTAACCTTAACTCTTGTATTTACCAACGAGTTACTGTCGTTAATCACTCAATTTTGATTCCATCTTTGCGGGAGATTTCCCGTTCCTCCTCTGGCGATTCATCGCAGACTCAACTGCCGGCTTTCAAGACTGCCCCTGAGTAATATTAAGTATCTTTCTTCTATACCTATATATCTTTATCATTATACTGACTTGTCCAAATTCTTTTTAGCGGTCAAGCAAAACCCAACAAGAAAGCAAAGGCAACAAAGCCGGCCGAGGGTCCGAAAGCCACTGAACCGGAATAGCCAACCATTGCACCAGAACATCCTGAATAGCCAGAAGATCCTACTCTCAATGCTCAACCTGAAATACCCGAGCCGCCTCTTAACGAAACCACTATTGATCCGTCAAGTATTGAACCGTCAAGCTCAGCTAACCTGCCAGAGACTCATGGTGATGACGTTTTAATCACTGGCACCGGATTTACTGAACCGGGGAATCCAACTGTACTAGCGAGACACTTTGCCAAACAAGAAGTCATGGAAAGACGGAAAGTGAAGTTTGACGTCTCCCACTATGCTCAACTGAGTACTATTGAAGTATTATCTGGTTATGTCAGTCAAGTGCATTCCAGCCATGACTTGGAGATGAAATGGTTAAACAAATGCACCATAAGTATGAGGTACATCACTCGGCTTATATATATATATATATATGCCAGCCCCCAAGTCTTCTGATTATGATAAACTTGAATAATCTGTAGACTTGAAATATTTACAAGCTTCTATCCTAGACTCCCTCCAAGTCCTGCTTAAAAACTTAAACCAGATGCTGATGGCAGCATAACTTTGCATTTGTAGTCCCCAAGGGCCGGTTTAATCAGTATGAATGAGCCGGTCCTATTAATCATTGTGTAAAAGAACAGAACTTAACTACAATGCCCCCATGAGTCGGCTGGGACCGTCAACAGCACACTCGGCTCATCCTTAGGAAGAAACAAGCAATATGCATTAGCCCCCAAGTGCCAAGTGTTGTTGCTTGCAAAGCACTTGGGACTTTAGAAAAGCCGATTCCTTTGAAAAATTGCGTTGACAGACATTAGCCCCCAAGTGCCAAGTGTTGTTGCTTGCAAAGCACTTTGGACTTGTATTGTTTTAATCCGCCATGAAACTTGACGAACTTGTGTTGTTTGCAGGCTGCTACCACTAAATTGGAAACTCAATTGTCCTAGGCCAAGACCCGGCTGGCGGCTCAGGAGACTGAGACCAAAAAGGCTGAATCAAAATTTCAGTTTAGTGTGTCTGAAGCTGAAAAATTGAAGACCGGCTTTACTGCAGACAAAGAGGCTTGGGTTAAGGAAAAGACTACCCTGATTCAGCGTGCTAAGAAGGTAGAGGCGGCTCTTGAAGAAGTGACCACTGAACTCACCAGTTTAAAGAACTGTGTGTCTCAGATGGTTTCTGCTATCTTTGGTGAGTCACCTTGTTATTTATCCAAAGGAAGTATTTGCCGTCATAATGTAAGCCGCCCCTTAACCAATTTGTTTACACTTTTTCAGGTCCCAGGAGCAGTAATCTGAGCCAAGACACACTAGTGAAGCTCAAGGCGGTTTATACGCTTGTTGAGCAATTATACACTGGAGCTCAGCGGACTCTCGCTACTATCCCCCAACAAATCAAGGACCAAATCTGTTAAGTGATGTCTTGAAGAAACTCTCCATCTTACCCACCAGGTTTTAGGAAATCAAACGGTCTTGTGCTAGAGCCGGAGCTGTAACAACCTTGAGCCGTGCCAAAGCCTAGGTACCTGAACTAGACCTGGCAGATGTAGCTAGCGGGTATCCTAGTCTCAAGGAAGATGGAACCTCTTTTGACCAACAAGACTTTGCTGCCTGTGTCAAAGAGATTCGCCCACATGCAACAATCATTGCTGAAGAGACTAACCTCACCAAGTATCAGCCAGGTTACAATGCAGATAATTAGAAGATGTTGACTCCTTCATATAAAGTGATGGACTTAATTCCGCCCATTCGTAAGAACACTTTCACCCCTGATATTGATCTGTCTGATCTGATTGACGACGAAGCTGAATTCGTCGCCTTGCGTGGCTTTGACTGGTCCAAACCCAACTTGCAGATGGTGGAGGAGGAAGACGAACCGAGAAGGGATGAATCGCAACCTTCGAGTCAGCCAGGCCGAGATTCATGAACCGGAGCCGGTTTATCATCTGCCGATTGCGAGACTTAAAAACAATTCTCCTTTTGGGCACCAAGCGCCTTGTAATAGGCTAGCTTTAAACTCTTATTTTGCTATGCCATCGTGCATATTTTGCTGTTCATGATACCATTTATCCGCCATGCGAAGATATGCCATATATGTTTTATGATATTATCAATTTTGAATCTGTTCCTGCATACAACAGGTGAAAAGTGTCCTCGCGGTTTACCGCTGGACGGGTTATGATGCCTCAATATAAACTATCATAATTTATAACCAAGGCTGGACTGAATAATAACCATATATGATTAAAAATATGTCATACCTGTGATATCTGATCACATTTGTTGGTCTACCAAGCCAGTGCAGTAAGGGCAATAACTCAAATTTTTGAGTACTGGTAATTATCAGAGATTGCCATCTTATGAACAAAGATGGAGCGGGTTAATAAACACCAGATATTATCTTTATTTTATACTGGCAACTTATAGTCGAAAACCAGTCCGGGTTAATAAACACTGGTGATTTATAATCATAAAGCTTTATAAGTCTTATCAAATAAACCTCAAAAAGAAAGAAACTATAGAATAAAAAACCAACGAGAAACAAGGCTTTTCACGGGCTGTCAGGCTGAAAAACGAGGCTTTTCATGGGCTGCCAGGCCACTGAGTTAAACCGTTTTACAAACCTTATAAGATGTACCTCACATTAACGAATCGTCGTTTTAACTTTGACAAGTTCAGGGTATGCATAAGATTGACTTGTCAAACGTTCGGCGGGTCATTCCAGGATTACCTGGGCAGAGTGGCTTACTTAAAAAGGCAGGATAACCCGGGGTTTTAGGTGAATACACCAGGCTTCCAAGCCTGGCTTTTAAGCCTATTACAAGGGTTATACAAACTCTTTGTTCTTTAGAACAAAAAAGCCCCCAAGCAATATTTTGAGTCGTGCTCAAGGTTCACCTATGTTTGAGTTGTGCTATTGCAACAGACTCTCTTTGGTCCCTTTAACCTGGGTAGCAAGCCCCCAGGTTTTTTTATGTGGCCTATAAGCCAGATCAAAGGGTGATCATAACTTTGTTGTATAAAGAAGAAGCCCCCATGTGATCAAAAACTCATTATTTAAAGAGGAAAAATGACATAGGCCCTGCTTTAGCAGGGATGATGGCTTTATTATATTGATCATAATATATACATTGTCAAAATATGTACATTGGAAGAGCCGGTGGCTCAAGTGTAGTAAGGCCTAAGGTGAGCAATATTCCAAGGCCGGCGGGTCTCTTTCTCCGACGTGCGTGAGTCCTTGTGGTCTCGAACATCGATAAGGTAATATGACCCGTTGTTCAGATTCTTGCTGACCACAAAGGGTCCTTCCCAAGGTGGGGATAACTTGTGCATGACCGTCCGATCCTGGATAAGCCGGAGCACCAGATCGCATTCTTGTAAAGTTCTGGTGTTAACCCGGCGGCTGTGATAACGACACAAATCTTGCTGGTAAATCACCGAACGAGCCACTGCGATGTCACGCTCCTCATCCAATAGGTCAAGTGCTTCCTGACATGCTTTTTCATTGTCAGCTTCAACATAAGCCGCCACCCGAGGTGAGTCATGACGGATGTCACTAGGGAGAACCGCCTCTGCTCCGTAAACCATGAAGAAAGGTGTGTATCTCGTAGATCTGTTAGGGTGGTATTGATGCTCCAAAACACGAAAGGTAACTCCTCCACCCAACAACCCGGTGTCCTTTGCAGGGGAACCATAAGCCGGGGCTTGATGCCTTTCAAGATCTCTTGATTGGCTCTCTCAGCTTGACCATTAGATTGGGGGTGAGCCACTGATGACACATCAAGCTGGATGTGCTCACGTTGACAAAATTCTTCCATAGCACCTTTAGATAGATTAGTGCCACTGTCTGTTATGATGCTGTGTGGAAAGCCAAAATGGAAGATCACCTTCTTCATGAATTGAACCATCGTTGCTGCATCACACTTACTAACTGCCTCTGCCTCTACCCACTTAGTGAACTTATCAACCGCCACCAAAAGGTGGGTCTTCTTATCCTTGGATCTTCTAAAAGGTCCAACCATATCAAGCCCCCAAAATGTAAACGGCCAAGTAATTGGAATCATCCTCAATTCTTGAGCCAACACATGAGCTCGTTGTGAAAATTTCTGACATCCATCACACCTGCGGACAAGGTCCTTTGCATTAGCATGAGCTGTTAGCCAATAAAACCCATGATGAAAAGCTTTAGCCATGAGAGATTTTGAACCAGCATGATGACCACAGTCTCCTTGATGAATCTCACGCAAGATATCATAGCCCTCCTTTGGAGAAACACAATGTTGAAACGCCCCTGTGACACTGCGATGATGTAGCTCTCCATTAACAATTGTCATTGATTTAGACCGCCGTGTTATCTTCCTGGCTAAGGTTTCATCCTCAGGTAACTCGCCCCGGGTCATATAAGCCAAATAAGGGACTGTCCAATCCGAAATTACATGAAGAGCCACCACCAACTGAGCCTCCGGGTCAGGAATAGCCAAATCCTCCTCTGTAGGTAACTTGACCAACGGGTTATGCAAAATGTCAAGAAAAACATTAGGCGGCACCGGCTTACGTTGAGATCCCAACCGGCTTAAAGCATCTGCCACTTCATTTTTCCTCCGATCAACGTGCTCAATTTGATAACCCTTGAAGTGACCAGCAATAACGCTCACCTCTCGTCGATAAGCCGCCATGAGTGGATCCTTGGAATCCCAAGTACCAGAGACTTGCTGAGCCACCAAATATGAGTTGCCAAAGCACCTAACCCGGCTTAACTTCATTTCCTTAGCCATCCGAAGATCGTGGAGCAAGGCCTCATATTCAGCTGTATTATTAGTGCAAGGAAACATCAAACGGAGAACATAACAGAATTTATCACCTTGAGGGAAAGCAAGCACAACTCCAGCCCCCGAGCCGTCCAATTGCCTGGACCCATCAAAGTGAATAGTCCAATACGTGTTATCTGGCTTTTCCTCAGGCATCTGCAGCTTTGTCTAGTCATTGATGAAATTCACCAACGCTTGAGACCTGATGGCCGTGTGAGGCATATATTTCAAACCTTGAGGACCAAGCTCAATAGCCCACTTGGCTACCCTACCTGTGGCTTCCCTGTTCTGAATGATGTCCCCTAAAGGAGCAGAACTAACCACAGTGACAGGATGACCCAGAAAATATTGCTTTAACTTCCTACTGGCCATGAACACCCCATATACAAGCTTCTGCCAGTGCAGATATCTCTGCTTGGACTCAATAAGCACCTCACTGATGTTGTAAACAGGCCAAAAACACACTTGGCCGGGTTAAGCATCATTTTATAAACCCAGAGATTATCAAAGGTTTCCTTCAAATCATCTATCAATGTCTCCTTCTCTCTGGACTTCACCACAATATCATCCACATAAGCATGAACATTACGCCCAATTTGATCATGAAGGCAATTTTGCACACATCTCTGATAAGTTGCCTGGGCACTCTTGAGCCCAAAGGGCATAGACACATAGCAGAAGACTCCAAAGGGAGTTATGAAAGCCATCTTCTCTTGGTCCTTAACTGCCATCTTGATCTGATGATAACCAGAATAAGCATCCAAAAAACTCAAATGCTCACAACCCGCCGTAGCATCGATAATCTGATCAGTACGAGGGAGAGCAAAAGGATTAGCCGGGCAAGCTTTGTTTAAATCCATGTAGTCTACACACATACGCCAAGTGCCGTTCTTCTTAAGTACCAGCACTGGGTTAGCCAACCACTTAGGGTGGCAGACTTCGACGATGAACCCAGCTGCCAAGAGCCGGTCCACTTCCTCTCCAATGGCCTTCCGCCTCTCCTCGTTAAACCGACGAAGAAACTGCTTAACTGACTTAAATTTTGGATCAACATTAAGAGTGTGCTCAGGGAGTTCTCTCGGTACACCCGGCATGTCTGAAGGCTTCCATGCAAAGAAGTCCCGGTTCTCACGGATCAACTCGATGAGCGTGCCTTCCTATTTCGGATCCAGATTAGCACTGATATTGAACTGCTTGGATGAATCGCCAGGAATAAAATCAACCATCTTAGTATCATCTGCCGATTTAAACTTCAAAACTGGATCATCCTCTGTAGTTGGGTTTTTCAAAGATGTCATATCTGCCGGATCAACATTGTCCTTATAGAATTTTAACTCCTCCGCTGCACAAACTGACTCAACATAAGCCGCATCCCCTTCTTCGCATTCAAGAGCTATCTTATGGCTCCCATGCACCGTAATGGTTCCCTTGTGACCTGGCATCTTGAGCTGTAGATACACGTCACAAGGCTGCGCCATGAACTTGGCATAAGCCGGTCGTCCAAACAGAGCGTGATATGGGCTGTGGATCTTGACCACTTCAAAGGTCAACATCTTTGACCTAGAGTCATGATCATCTCCAAAAACAACTTCCAGAGCTATCTTACCAACTGGATATGCCAACTTACCAGGCACCACACCGTGGAAAATAGTGTTTGACAGTTTAAGATTCTTATCAGTCAATCCCATGCGACGGAAAGTTTCATAATAAAGGATATTGATGATGCTCCCTCCATCCATGAGTACCTTGGTAAACTTATACCCTCCGACCTGAGGTGCGACCACCAAAGCCAAATGACCCGGATTATCAACCCGGGGCGGGTGATCTTCCCGACTCCACACGATGGGCTGCTCAGACCAACGCAGATAACGAGGAACCGCCGGCTCAATAGCATTGACTGACCTCTTATGAAGCTTCTGGTCACGCTTAGATAAGCTAGTGGTAAAGACATGATATTGCCCACTATTCAACTACTTCGGGTTGCTCTGATAACTACACTGTTGCTGCTGTTGACCCCCCTGATTACTCTGCTGATTGTAACCACCCTAGTTGCTATGATTACCTTGATTTCCTTGGAAACCAGAATTAGAACCGCCACCACCATAACCCGGTCCATGAGAGCCGGATCCTGAACCGCCACCTGGCCCATGATTGTCTTGAAAAAGATTGGAATTCTTGTAATCCTTCATAATATAACAATCCTTCCAGAGGTGCCCGGACGGTCTTTCTCGCGTACCATGTCTTGGGCAGGGCTGATTTAACATCTGTTCAACATTGATAATGGATCCTTCGTCCCGTGGGGGTGGTTTACCCTTACGACGCTGACCATTATTCTGTGCATTGGTGTTAGCCATAAAGTCAAAACTATTATCAGCTTTGCGCTTACTGTTGCCTTCCTGGTTTGCTGGGTTATGCTGCTGCCCCTTGGCGTTGCTACTCTTCCTTCCCTTCCCCGGCTTTTCGTCATCATACTCGGGGTCCTTGGTACTATCAGAGTCGGCATACTTAACCAGAGCCACCATGAGTGTCCCCATGTCATTGCAATGGCATTTGAGCCGCCCCAGTTTCTGCTTCAGGGGCGTGAAACGACAATTGTTTTCCAACATCAACACCGCTGAGTCGGCATTGATGCGATCCGACGAGTGCAGGATTGTTGAGACCCGGTGCACCCAATGGGTTGTCGACTCACCTTCTTCTTGGACACAGGAGGCTAAATCCACAATTGACATGGGCTGCTTACATGTATCCTTGAAGTTCTGGATGAACCGGGCTTTTAACTCGGCCCATGACCCGATGGAATTGGCAGGGAGCCCCTTCAACCAAGTGCGGGCCGTTCCCTCCAACATCAGGGGGAAATACTTAGCACACGCAGCCTCGCTGACATCTAACAATTCCATGACCATCTCATAACTCTCAACCCATGCCTCAGGACTTAAATCGGCTGTGTAGTTAGGCACCTTACAAGGACCCTTGAAATCCTTGGGCAGACGCTCATTACGTAGCTCCGGTACTAAGCATGGAACACCCAAATTTCTAAAGGTCACACCTGGCTCCACAGAAGTTGTTGGACGAACCAGAGTAGGTTGACGGGCCGCATGCTGGGCCGCCAGCTCGGCCTCTCGACGTGCTCTTCCTTGATCCACTACGTTATGAACATTAGCATCTCTGCCCGCCGGGTTATGTCCACGAGGCGGGTTATGGTTCTGTCCACTGCTTCACATAGCTGGCTCATCAATATGTCTGCTGTAACTCCGGCTCGGGCGAGGGGTGGAGTGAATCCTGTCATGACTGTAAGAATAGGCCTGCTGCTGGGTCGGTGTTGTCTGAAGAAGCTCTCTAGCCATCCGTGTTTCAACCACTGTCGGCGACTCACCATCAACCGAGAGATACGCCAATTGTGACGCCGCAGTGATCATGTTGTCCAAAGGGTTAGAATAATGAACCGGTGGCGTCGGCATGTGCTGCGATAGGTTATTGTTCTGAATAGGCAGGTCCGTTGTGCGTGGCTGAACCGGCATATCTGTCCCAGGTGCGTCGGCCCGGTTTACCCCTGCCGGGTTACTGGTCCCTGCTCCTGGCGTGTTAAAGATATTTCTTGCCTCATAAACCGACAGCAGATGAGTCTGATGTCTCCTCCTCATAACCTCGTTTGAAGCGTTCTGATCTAGCATGAGCCAGTAAGACTGTGACTAAATTCATTGCGCCTGAGCATCCAAAGCAGCCCACTCCTCGGCCATCCTGGTGTTCTCTGTGTTTAACTCCTCTTTGGCATGTGCTATCTCGTCATGCAACTTCACGACCGCCACATTATGCTGATCTTGATCCGCCGGGTTAACCACCGTTGTTAACAGCGTTACCACCTTATCTAGTAAGTCAGTTAAAACCTGAGCCGGCGGGCGCTCAGGGCCTCCTGCCCCGGCAGCCATTGCCGCTGCCGACCCAGAAACCAGCTCTGCTGCTGTCGATGAGTGTTGTACGGGCTGTGTACTGGCCATGAAGATTGCAACCCGGTTCGGCCGCTCACAGGGGTCCGGAATACTATCGCCATCGGAACAGCCCCCAAGCCGGCCCTCTTGTAGTTGATACAATGATTCAGTCTCACCAGTGGATGACTCACCATCAGAATAGAGGACGGTCTCACCACCAGATGCTGATCTATCCTCAGGTTCCGCTCCATGGATAAATCTCAGAAAGGCACGATTCATGGCGGGCTGAACCCGGGCGGGTCTCGCACACTGAGCCGTCTCGATGATGTCGGTGCAGATGTCCGGCTTGGGGCCTGGTTCGTCGATCTTGCCGATGAAGACGTGAATTCTGCCGAAGGGGACCCGGTACCCATACTCAATTGAGCCGGCCTCGGGGCCCCAGCCCGCATCGTCGATGTAGAGCTTGCCGCGATGACTCTTGGTCATCTGGCCCACGGCGTATCCCTTGATCCCTTCGAAGTTACCCTCTAAGAACTTGAAACCATCGTGCGATAGCCCCACGGTGGGCGCCAACTGTCGAGGAATTGTCACAGCAAATGTCCTAGTGTGGGGACTTAATCGTGGAGCCATCGCAATGAGGTTAGCTTAAAGGGGTTAATCAGGACAAAGGACATGAGGAGTTTATACTAGTTCGGCCCCTTACGATGCAGATAAAAGCCTAATCCAGTTGTAGGTGGAATTGCTAGGGTTTCGATGAATAGGGAGTGAATACGCTTGACCCGGCTCTCGATCTATTGTTTCTCTTCCTAAGCCGCCACTGGGTTGTCCCCTTATATACATGGGTTGATGCCCTGTGGCCTACAGAGTCCCGACCGGCTTATACAACATATCCGGCTCGGTGCCCCTTTGTTCCTACCTTACAAAACAAGTATACATAAATGGCGGTTTACATCCATGGGACTTAAGCCGCCTTCGGGTTTGGGCCCTCTACCAAGCCTATCTATGAACCGCCATATGCTCTTGGGCTTCATTGAGATGAATCGTCACAGGGATGACCCGGCCCCTCCTGGGCGGGTCATACCTAATAGTTATATCCCCAACAGCCCCCAAGTTGTATTGTTTATCACCCAATACCGCACTCTTGAGGACACTAAGATCTGGAACGCACATGTGACATGCCTCATCCTTACCATTAATGCATCTACCTATAAAGAGAGCAAAATAATGTATGGCAGGAAAATGAATGCTCCCTAAGGTAGCTTGTGTTATTTCTCTAGATTCCCCCACAGTGATATTAGCAAGAAATTCTTTAAATTCAGATTTGCGAGGTTCACTAATATTACCCCACCGCGGGAGTTTACAAGCAATATTAAAATCTTCTAAGTCCATGGTATAATATTTATCATAGAGATCAAATAGGACAGTGTGAGAATTGTGCGATGATGTAAATTTAAACCTTCTCACAAAGGAATCAGTTAGGTGATAATATTGGGGGCACTTATCTGACACGAAGCCCTCAAGTTCAGCATTACGCACATACGCGTCAAATTCCTCCTTAATTCCTGCTTGGACCATAAAATCTTCTGTCGGCCATTCACAAGGCCGCACTTGAGCTTCTCTTGGCAGTTCATTGTCCGGCTCACATATCGCGGGCATGGGTCCTTGCTTCCTTGAGGAACCACCTTGGTACATTTTCCTAAACATATTTCTTCCTCTGAAAAATTTCTGAAATTTTTAGTGACTCAAAATAAAAGTGAACCAAACTTAACAATATTGATAGCAACTACTCCTACAAGTGCATAGAGGCCATATCATGCATTAAAACTACTTGGGACCATATAAATTTGACATGCAAGCTCAGGAACAGTGTCACCTAAGCAGCAAAAATTTGCAATAAATAAAGCACTAGAACAAAAACTAATTGGACTATTGGAGGAGTCACATACCGAAGAACAATCCCCCAAAGCAGTTTTGCGAATGGAGCTTTGAGCAAGGAGATCAAAAATGGCAGCAAGATGAGCTAGAACTCGGGTTTGAGCTGGTGGATGATTTTTTCTAGAGGAAGACGAAGTGTGTGGGTGCAAGAATAAGTGGAGGGGGCCCACATGGGGTCCACGAGGTAGGGGGCGCACCTAGGGGGTAGGGCGCGCCCTCCACCCTCGTGGGCACATGGTGAGGCCCCCTGGTGTGTTCTCAGTGCCAATAATTCTTAAATATTCCAGTAAAATCATATTAAATTTTCAGGGCATTTGGAGAACTTTTATTTTTGGGGTATTTTTTTACTGCAAGGATAATTCAGAAAATAGACAGAAAATACTATTTTTACTTTATTTAATCTAAAATAACAGAAAGTAAAAGGAGGGTACAACGAGTTGTGCTTTCTAACTTCATCCATCTCATGCTCATCAAAAGGAATCCACTAACAAGGTTGATCAAGTCTTGTTAACAAACTCATTCTGAATCACATGAAACCAGAGAAATTCCGAGTAACACTAGGTTACCTCAACGGGGATATGCACGTCCCCAACAATAAGAATATCATATTTCTTCTTGACAGTAGGAAGAGGAAATTCAAAACCTCCAATAGTAATTGTTGGAATTTTTCCAATAGAATTGATACTGTGGACTTGAGGTTGTTTCCTCGAAAAGTGTACCATGTGCTCATTACCATTAACATGAAAAGTGACTTTGCCTTTGTTGCAATCAATAACAGCCCCTGCAGTATTCAAAAAGGGTCTACTAAGAATAATGGACATACTATCATCCTCGGGAATATCAAGAATAACATAGTCCGTTAAAATAGTAACGTTTGCAACCACAACAGGCACATCCTCACAAATACCGACAGGTATAGCAGTTGATTTATCAGCCATTTGTAAAGATATTTCAGTAGGTGTCAACTTATTCAATTCAAGTCTACGATATAAAGAGAGAGGCATAACACTAACACCGGCTTTGAGATCACATAAAGCAGTTTTAACAGAGTTTCTCTTAATGGAGCATGGTATAGTTGGTACTCTTGGATCTCCTAGTTTCTTTAGTATTCCACCTTTAAAAGTGTAATTAGCAAGCATGGTGGAAATTTCAGCTTTCGGTATTTTTCTTTTATTAGTAACAATATTCTTCATGTACTTAGCATAAGGGTTCATTTTAAGCATATCAGCCAAACGCATACGCAAAAAGATAGGTCTAATCATTTCAGCAAAGCGCTCAAAATCCTCATCATCCTTTTTCTTGGATGGTTTAGGAGGAAAAGGCATGGGTTTCTGAACCCATGGTTCTCTTTCTTTACCGTGCTTCCTAGCAACAAAGTCTCTCTTATCATAACGTCGATTCTTTGATTGTGGGTTATCAAGATCAACATCAGGTTCAATCTCTACATCATTGTCATTGCTAGGTTGACATCAACATGAACATCATCATTAACATTATCACTAGGTTCATGTTCATTGCCCGATTGTGTTTCAGCATCAGAAATAGAAATATCATTGGGATTCTCAGGTGTGTCAACAACAGGTTCACTAGAAGCATGCAAGGTTCTATCATTTTTCTTTTTCTTCTTCTTAGAAGAACTAGGTGCATCAACATTAGTTCTCTGAGAATCTTGCTCAATTCTCTTAGGGTGGCCCTCAGGATACAAAGGTTCCTGAGTCATTTTACCCCCTCTAGTCATAACTCTAACAACATTCTCATTTTTCTTATTATTCAATTCATTGAGCAAATCATTCTGAGCTTTAAGTACTTGTTCTACTTGAGTGGTAACCATAGAAGCATGTTTACTAATAAGTTTAATTTCACCTTTAACTCTAGACATATAATCACTCAAGTGTTCAATCATATAAGCATTACATTTCAATTGTCTACCAACATAAGCATTGAAGTCTTCTTGTTTAACCATAAAATTATCAAACTCATCCAAGCATTGGCTAGCAAACTTAGTAGATGGGATTTCACATTTATCAAATCTATAGAGAGAATTTACCTTTACTACCTGTGTCGGGTTATCAAGACCATGCATTTCTTCAATAGGTGGTAAATTCTTAACATCTTCAGCTTTAATACCTTTTTCTTTCATAGATATCTTTGCCTCTTGCATATCTTCAGGACTGAGAAATAGAATACCCCTTTTCTTCGGAGTTGGCTTAGGAGTTCGTACAGGAAGTGTCCAATCATTTTCATTACTCAACATATTATTCAATAGCAATTCAGCTTGATCAACAGTTCTTTTCCTGAAAACACAATCAGCACAACTATCCAGGTGGTTTCTGGAAGCATCGGTTAGTCCATTATAAAAGATATCAAATATTTCATTTTCTTGAGAGAATGATCAGGTAAAGCATTAAGTAATTGGAGAAGCCTCTCCCAAGCTTGTGGGAGACTCTCTTCTTCAATTTGCACAAAATTATATATTTCCCTTAAGGCAGCTTGTTTCTTATGAGCGGGGAAATATTTAGCAGAGAAGTAATAAATCATATCCTGGGGACTACGCACACAACCAGGATCAAGAGAATTAAACCATATTTTAGCATCACCCTTTAATGAGAACGGAAACAACTTAAGGATAAAGTAATAGCGAGTTTTCTCATCATTAGTGAACAGGGTGGCTATATCATTTAATTTAGTAAGATGTGCCACAACAGTTTCAGATTCATAGCCATAAAAAGGATCAGATTCAACCAAAGTAATTAACTCAGGGTCGACAGAGAAATCATAATCCTTATCGGAAATAAAGATAGGTGAAGTAGCAAAAGCAGGGTCATATTTCATTCTAGCATTCAAAGACTTTCCTTTAAGCTTAGCTAATAATTTCTTAAGATCATATCTATCATTGCAAGCTAAAAAGTCTCTAGCAGTTTCTTCATCTATAGCATAACCCTCAGGCACAACAGGCAATTCATATATATGGGGAGAATCTTCATCATCACTTTCATCAATATTATCAGTTTCAATAATTTCATTCTCTCTAGCCCTAGCAAGTTGTTCATCAAGAAATTCACCTAGTGGCACAGTATTATCAAGCGTAGAAGTAGTTTCATCATAAGTATCATGCAAAGCAGAAGCGGCATCGTCAATAACATGCGACATATCAGAATGAATAGCAGGTGTAGGTGTGACAAGTTTACTCAAAACAAAAGGTGAATCAAGTGCAGAGCTAGATGGCAATTCCTTACCTCCCCTCGTAGTTGAGGGAAAAATCTTGGTTCTTTTATCTTTCAAGTTCTTCATAGTGATTAGCAGATATAAATCCCAAGTATATCAAAGAATAGAGCTATGCTCCCCGGCAACGGTGCCAGAAAATAGTCTTGATAACCCACAAGTATAGGGGATCGCAACAGTTTTCGAGGGTAGAGTATTCAACCCAAATTTATTGATTCGACACAAGGGGAGCCAAAGAATATTCTCAAGTATTAGCAGCTGAATTGTCAATTCACCCACACATGGAAAACTTAATATCTGCAGCAAAGTATTTAGTAGCAAAGCAGTATGATAGTAGCGGTAACGGTAGCAAAAGTAATAGTTTTGGTTTTATAGTGATTGTAACAGTAGAAACGGAAAAGTAAATAAGCAAAGATCAATATATGAAAAGCTCGTAGGCAATGGATCAGTGATGGATAATTATGTCAGATGCAATTCCTCGTGCAATAGTTATAACATAGAGTGACACAGAACTAGCTTCAGTTCATCAATGTAATGTAGGAATGTATTCCGAATATAGTAACACGTGCTTATGGAAAAGAACTTGCATGATGATAAGTCTCCAACGTATCTATAATTTTTGATTGCTCCATGCTACTTTATCTACTGTTTTGGACTATATTGGGCTTTATTTTCCGCTTTTATATTATTTTTGGGACTAACCTATTAACCGGAGGCCCAGCCCAGAATTGCTGTTTTTTTTTGCCTATTTCAGTATTTCGAGGAAACAGAATATCAAACAGAGTCCAAACGGAATGAAACCTTCGGGAACGTGATCTTCTCACCGAACGTGATCTAGGAGACTTGGACCCTACTCCAAGAAGTTTCCGGGGAGGTCACGAGGGTGGAGGGTGCACCCCCCTGGGCGCGCCCCCCTGCCTCGTGGGCCCCTCGGAGCTCCACCGACGTGCTCCTTCCTCCTATATATACCTACGTACCCCCATTAGACCAGAGACGGAGCCAAAAACCTAATTCCACCGCCGCAACTTCCTGTATCCACGAGATCCCATCTTGGGGCCTGTTCCGGAGCTCTGCCGGAGAGGGCATCCATCACGGAGGGCTTCTACATCAACACCATAGCCCTTCTGATGAAGTGTGAGTAGTTTACTTCAGACCTTCGGGTCCATAGCTAATAGCTAGATGGCTTCTTCTCTCTTTTTGGATCTCAATACAATGTTCTCCCCCTCTCTCGTGGAGATCTATTCGATGTAATCTTCTTTTTCAGTGTGTTTGTTGAGACCGATGAATTGTGGGTTTATGATCCAACTTATCTATGAATAATATTTGAATCTTCTCTGAATTCTTTTATGTATGATTGAGTTATCTTTGCAAGTCTCTTTGAATTATCCGTTTGGTTTGGCCAACTAGATTGGTAGTTCTTGCAATGGGAGAAGTGCTTAGCTTTGGGTTCAATCTTGCGGTGTCCTTACTCAGTGACAGAAAGAGTTGCAAGGCACGTATTGTATTGTTGCCATCGAGGATAACAAGATGGGGTATTTATCATATTGCATGAATTTATTCCTCTACATCATGTCATCTTGCTTAAGGCGTTACTCTGTTTTTAACTTAATACTCTAGATGCATGCTGGATAGCGGTCGATGAGTGGAGTAATAGTAGTAGATGCAGGCAGGAGTCGGTCTACTTGTCACGGACGTGATGCCTATATACATGATCATACCTAGATAACCTCATAACTATGCTCAATTCTATTAATTGCTCAACAGTAATTTGTTCACCCACCGTAGAATATCTATGCTCTTGAGAGAAGCCACTAGTGAAACCTATGGCCCCCGGGTCTATTCTCATCATATCAATCTCCATTACTTTATTTTACTTGTTTTGCTTTTACTTTTCACTTTGCATCTTTATACCAAAAATACCAAAAAATATTATCTCTATCAGATCTCACTCTCGTAAGTGACCGTGATGGGATTGACAACCCCTAAGCGTTGGTTGCGAGTTGCTACTGTTTTGTGCAGGTACAAGGGACTTGTGCGTGACCTCCTACTGGATTGATACCTTGGTTCTCAAAAACTGAGGGAAGTACTTACGCTACTGTGCTGCATCACCCCCTCCTCTTCGGGGAAAACCAACGCTAGCTCGAGACGTAGCAAGAAGGATTTCTGGCGCCGTTGCCGGGGAGGCCTACGCAAGTCAAGTCAAGATTTACTCTCCCGTCAACGAGCCATTTCTAGCGCCGTTGCCGGGGAACCCTACGCAAAAGTCAACATACCAAGTACCCATCACAATCTCTATCTCTCGCATTACATTATTTGCCATTTGCCTCTCGTTTTCCTCTCCCCCACTTCACCCTTGCCATTTTATTCGCCCTCTCTTTCCCAATCTCCTCCTCTTTTTCCCTTTGCCTTTTGTTTGCTCGTGTGTTAGTTTGCTTGCTTGTTCGTCACGATGGCCTTACCTAATTTTGGCGATCTTCACCTTAAAAGGCTAGAAGATATCGAAAACGATGTCAGGAAGTTTATGGTCTTGCAATTTGAGCATAATAATTTCTTTAGAAACGAGCTTAAGGAACAACAGAGTTTTATGAGTTATATGAGTAAAGAGCTCGATGATATGTCCAAAGAATTTGATGGTGTAAGAGCCCAAATTGCTCATCTTGAAAAAATGACCGCTGAAATTTCGGATATGCAAGCCACCTTAGTCAATAAGATGGCCGCTAAACCGAATAACTATGAGAATCAAGATGAAGATCTAAAAGTTATTGATGTGTCCCCTATTAAATCGTTGTTTTGCAATGTGAATCTTGATGAATCTGATTATGATCTTCCCTTACCTAGAAGGCGTTCTAGAATTCTGAGTTTTTAGATCCTGATGATGAAATTGATAACAAAGGGATTGAAAGAAATAAAAATCTAGATATTGCTAAACCCACTATTTTGGATCTCAAGGAATTTAACTATGAAAATTGCTCTTTAATTGATTGTATTTCCTTGTTGCAATCCGTGTTAAATTCTCCTCATGCTTATAGTCGAAATAAGGCCTTTACCAAACACATTGTTGACGCCTTAATGCAATCTTATGAAGAAAAGCTTGAGTTGAAAGTTTCTATCACTAGAAAACTCCATGATGAGTGGGAACCTACAATTAAGATTAAGATTAAAAATTATGATTTTCATGCTTTGTGTGATTTGGGTGCTAGTGTCTCTACTATCCCCAAAGCTTTGTGTGATTTGCTAGATTTCCGTGACTTTGATGATTGCGCTCTAAACTTGCATCTTGTGGATTCCACTATTAAAAAGCCTATGGGAAGAATTAATGATGTTCTTATTGTTGCAAATAGGAATTATGTGCCCATAGATTTTATCGTTCTTGATATAGATTGCAATCCTTCATGTCCTATTATTCTTGGTAGACCTTTCCTTAGAACGATTGGTGCAATTATTGATATGAAGGAAGGGAATATTAAATTCCAATTTCCCTTAAAGAAGGGCATGGAACACTTTCCTAGAAAGAAAATAAAATTACCATATGAATCTATCATGAGATCCACTTGAATTGCCTACCAAAGATGGCAATACCTAGATCTATCCTTGCTTTTATGCCTAGCTAGGGGCGTTAAACGATAGCGCTTGTTGGGAGGCAACCCAATTTTATTTTATGTTTTTTGTTTTTGGTTTTGTTTAGGAATAAATAATCCATCTAGATTCTGTTTAGATGTGGTTTTATCTTTTAATTAGTGTTTGTGCCAAGTTAAACCTATTAGATCTTCTTGGAAGATAGTTATTTGATCTTGCTGTAATTTCCAGAATCTTTGCGCTCAGTGCCCGAATTGTCAAAAATCACCAGAACGTGATAAAATAGTGATTCCAATTGCTGATGATCAATAAACAAATTTCCCAGGTTTTCTAATTTTGGTAGAATTTTTTGGGTTCCAGAAGTTTGCGTTAGTAACAGATTACTACAGACTGTTCTGTTTTTGACAGATTCTGTTTTGCGTGTGTTGTTTGCTTATTTTGATGAATCTATGGCTAGTAAAATAGTTTATAAACCATAGAGAAGTTGGAATGCAGTAGGTTTAACACCAATACAAATAAAGAACAAGTTCACTACAGTACCTTAAAGTAGTCTTTTGTTTTCTTTCTCTAACGGAGGTCACGAGATTTCTATTGAGTTTTGTGTTGTGAAGTTTTCAAGTTTTGGGTGAATTCTTTTGATGGATTATGGAACAAGGAGTGGCAAGAGCCTAAGCTTGGGGATGCCCATGGCACCCCCAAGATAATCCAAGGACACCAAAACGTCAAATCTTGGGGATGCCCCGGAAGGCATCCCCTCTTTCGTCCACTTCCATCGGTAATTTACTTGGAGCTATATTTTTATTCACCACATGATATGTGTTTTGCTTGGAGCGTCTTGTATTATTTGTGTCTTTGATTGTTAGTCTACCACAATCATCCTTGCTGTACACACCTTTTGAGAGAGCCATGTATGAATTGAAATTTGTTAGAATACTCTATGTGCTTCACTTATATCTTTTGAGCTTGATAGTTTACTCTATGTGCTTCACTTATATCTTTTTGAGCGTGATAATTTTTACTCTAGTGCTTCACTTAGATCTTTTAGAGCACGGTGGTGGTTTGTTTTAAAGAAACTTGATCTCTCATGCTTCACTTAGATTATTTTGAGAGTCGTTAATAGCATGGTAATTTGCTTAATGTTAATATACTTGGTATTCAAGATATGTGAAACTTTCTTTTTAGTGGGTTGAATACTAAGATAAGTTTGATGCTTGATAATTGTTTTGAGATATGGAGGTGATAATATCATAGTCGTGCTAGTTGAGTAGTTGTGAATTTGAGAAATACTTGTGTTGAAGTTAGCAAGTCCCGTAGCATGCACGTATGGTTAAAGTTGTGTAACAAATTTGAAGCATGAAGTGTACCTGGCTTGTGCATCCTTATGAGTGGCGGTCGGGGACGAGCGATGGTATTTTCCTACCAATCTATCCCCCTAGGAGCATGCGCATAGTACTTGATTTTTGATGACTTCTAAATTTTTGCAATAAGTATATGAGTTCTTTTGACTAATGTTGAGTCCATGGATTATACGCACTTTTACCTTTCCGCCATTTGCTAGCCTCTTCGGTACCGTGCATTGCCCTTTCTCACATTGAGAGTTGGTGCAAACTTCATCGGTGCATCCAAACCCCGTGATATGATACGCTCTTTCACACATAAACCTCCCTATATCTTCCTCAAAACAGCCACCATACCTACCTATCATGGCATTTCCATAGCCATTTCGAGATATATTGCCATGCAACTTCCATCATCATCATCATCATCATGACATGCTTTACTTTTGTCATATTGCCATTGCATGATCTTGTAGTTGACATCGTATTTGTGGCAAAGCCACCATGCATTATTTTTCATACATGTCACTCTTGATTCATTGCACCATCCCGGTACACCGCCCGAGGCATTCATATAGAGTCATATCTTGTTCTAGTATCGAGTTGTAATCATTATGTTGTAATCGATAGAAGTGTGATGATCATCATTATTAGAGCATTGCCCAATCAAAAAAAGAGAGAAAGGCCAAAAAGAAAAAAAGAAAGGCCAAAAAAAGAGAAAATAAAAAGGGCAATGCTACTATCTCTTTTTCCACACTTGTGCTTCAAAGTAGCACCTTGTTCTTCATGTAGTGAGTCTCATATATTGTGCTTCAAAGTAGCACCATGATTTCATATAGTGAGTCTCATAAGTTGTCTTGTTCATACTAATGGGAATTTTTCATTATAGAACTTGGCTTGTATATTCCAATGATGGGCTTCCTCAAAATGCCCTAGGTCTTCATGAGCAAGCAAGTTGGATGCACACCCACTAGTTTTCTTTTGTTGAGCATTCTTAGCTCTAGTGCATCCGTTGTATGGCAATCCCTACTCCTTGCATTAACATCAATTGATGGGCATCTCCATAGCTCATTGATTAGCTTCGTTGATGTGAGACTTTCTCCTTTTTTGTCTTCTCCACACAATCCCCATCATCATATTCTATACCACCCATAGTGCTATGTCCATGGCTCGCGCTCATGTATTGCGTGAAGGTTGAAAAAGTTTGAGATTATTTGAGTATGAAACAATTGCTTGGCTTGTCATCGGGGGTATAGAAGTTGGGAACATCTTTGTGTGATGAAAATGAAGCATAGCCTAACTATATGATTTTGTAGGGATGAACTTCCTTTGGCCATGTTATTTTGAGATGACATAATTGTTTGATTAGTATGCTTGAAGTATTATCATTTTTATGTCAATATGAACTTTTGTCTTGAACCTTTCGGATCTGAATATTCATACCATGATTAAGAAGATTTACATTGAAATTATGCCAAAGTATCACTCCGCATCAAAAATTCTCTTTTTATCATTTACCTACTCAAGGACGAGCAGGAATTAAGCTTGGGGATGCCTGATACATCCCCAACGTATCTATAATTTTTGATTGCTCCATGCTACTTTATCTACTGTTTTGGACTATGTTGGGCTTTATTTTCCACTTTTATATTATTTTTGGGACTAACCTATTAACCGGAGGCCCAACCCAGAATTGTTGTTTTTTTCCTATTTCAGTATTTCGAGGAAACAAAATATCAAACGGAGTCCAAACGGAATGAAACCTTCGGGAACGTGATCTTCTCACCGAACGTGATCCAGGAGACTTGGACCCTACTCCAAGAAGTTTCCGGGGAGGTCACGAGGGTGGAGGGCGCGCCCCCCTGGGCGCGCCCCCCTGCCTCGTGGGCCCCTCGGAGCTCCACCGACGTGCTCCTTCCTCCTATATATACCTACGTACCCCCATTAGACCAGAGACGGAGCCAAAAACCTAATTCCACCGCCGCAACTTCCTGTATCCACGAGATCCCATCTTGGGGCCTGTTCCGGAGCTCCGCCGGAGAGGGCATCCATCACGGAGGGCTTCTACATCAACACCATAGCCCTTCCGATGAAGTGTGAGTAGTTTACTTCAGACCTTCGGGTCCATAGCTAGTAGCTAGATGGCTTGTTCTCTCTTTTTGGATCTCAATACAATGTTCTCCCCCCTCTCTCGTGGAGATCTATTCGATGTAATCTTCTTTTTGCGGTGTGTTTGTTGAGATCGATGAATTATGGGTTTATGATCCAACTTATCTATGAATAATATTTGAATCTTCTTTGAATTCTTTTATGTATGATTGAGTTATCTTTGCAAGTCTCTTTGAATTATCCGTTTGGTTTGGCCAACTAGATTGGTAGTTCTTGCAATGGGAGAAGTGCTTAGCTTTGGGTTCAATCTTGCGGTGTCCTTACTCAGTGACAGAAAGAGTTGCAAGGCATGTATTGTATTGTTGCCATCGAGGATAACAAGATGGGGTATTTATCATATTGCATGAATTTATTCCTCTACATCATGTCATCTTGCTTAAGGCGTTACTCTGTTTTTAACTTAATACTCTAGATCCATGCTGGATAGCGGTCGATGAGTGGAGTAATAGTAGTAGATGCAGGCAGGAGTCGGTCTACTTGTCACGGACGTGATGCCTATATACATGATCATACCTAGATAACCTCATAACTATGCTCAATTCTATTAATTGCTCAACAGTAATTTGTTCACCCACCATAGAATATCTATGCTCTTGAGAGAAGCCACTAGTGAAACCTATGGCCCCCGGGTCTATTCTCATCATATCAATCTCCATTACTTTATTTTACTTGTTTTGCTTTTACTTTTCACTTTGCATCTTCATACCAAAAATACCAAAAATATTATCTCTACCAGATCTCACTCTCGTAAGTGACCGTGAAGGGATTAACAACCCCTAAGCATTGGTTGCGAGTTGCTACCATTTTGTGCAGGTACGAGGGACTTGTGCGTGACCTCCTACTTACGCTACTGTGCTGCATCACCCCCTCCTCTTCGGGGAAAACCAACGCTAGCACGAGACGTAGCACATGACATCTTTTGTCCTACCCTCCCGTGGCAGCGGGGTCCTATTGGAAACTAAGGGATATTAAGGCCTCCTTTTAATAGAGTACTGGACCAAAGCATTAACACTTACTGAATACATGAACTCCTCAAACTACGGTCATCACCGGGAGTGGTCCCGATTATTGTCACTTCGGGGTTACCGGATCATAACACATAGTAGGTGACTATCAACTTGCAAGATAGGATCAAGAACTCACATATATTCATGAAAACATAATAGGTTCAGATCTGAAATCATGGCACTCGAGCCCTAGTGACAAGCATTAAGCATAGCAAAGTCCTAGCAACATCAATCTCAGAACATAGTGGATACTACGGATCAAACCCTAACAAAACTAACTCGATTACATGGTAAATCTCATCCAACCCATCACCGTCCAGCAAGCCTATGATGGAATTACTCACGCACGGCGGTGAGCATCATGAAATTGGTGATGGAGGAAGGTTGATGATGATGATGGCGACGGATTCCCCTCTCCGGAGGCCCGAACGAACTCCAGATCAGCCCTCCCGAGAGAGATTAGGGCTTGGCGACAACTCCGTATCGTAAAAACACGATGAATCCTTCTCTCTGATTTTTTTCTCCCCAAACGTGAATATGCAGAGTTGGAGTTGAGGTCCGTGGAGCACCAGGGGGCCCGTGAGGCAGGGGGCGCGCCTAGGGGGTAGGTGCACCCCCACCCTCATGGACAGGGTGTGGGCCCCCTAGCCTTGATTCTTTCGGCAGTATTTTTATATGTTCCAAAAATATTCTCCGTTGATTTTCAGGTCATTCCGAGAACTCTTATTTCTGCACAAAAATAACACCATGGCAATTCTGCTGAAAATAGCGTCAGTTCGGGTTAGTTCCATTCAAATCATGCAAGTTAGGGTCCAAAACAAGGGCAAAAGTGTTTGGAAAAGTAGATACGATGGAGATGTATCACACGTTCCATCATTGTCATATTGCTTTGCATGATCATGTAGTTAACATCGTATTTGTGGCAAAGCCACTGTTCATAATTCTTTCATACATGTCACTCTTGATTCATTGCACATCCCGGTACACCACCGGAGGCATTCATATAGTCATATTTTGTCCTAGTATCGAGTTGTAATTCTTGAGTTGTAAGTAAATAAAAGTGTGATGATCTTCATTATTAGAGCATTGTCCCTTGTGAGGAAAAGGATGATGGAGATTATGATTCCCCCACAAGTCGGGATGAGACTCCGGGTGATAAAAAAATAGAGGCCAAAAAATGAGAGAAGGCCCAAATAAAAAAATGAGAGAAAATGTTGGATTCGGGGTTCCGCGGTCCCTTGAGAGGTTTGAACACTGGGGTGCGTGCGAATGACTCCCTTTTCCCAACCTACCGGCTCAACGATCCTACGGCCTAGCTCGACGAACCCAAGGGACAAGAGACACAGCGGTTTATCCTAGTTTGGGCCACATTACAGTGTAATACCCTACTCCAGCTTGGTGGTGGATTGCCTCAAAAGGCTAAGGATGAACTAGTGCAATGGATGAACAACCTCAGGAGGTGAGGTGTTCTTGAGCTCGATGAGCTAGTGAGGTGGTCAAGATGGAATGGATCTGATCTCTTCGTCATTCTCTTCTACGGTGGTGGCTAAGTCCTATTTATAGTGGCCTTGGTCCTCTTCCCAAATGTAGGTGGGAAGGGATCCCACAATGGCCAAATTTGAAGGGAGACTACTAGTACAAGCTATCCTGACAAAAGTAGTCTTCGCCTGCAAAAGGCTCTGGTGGTGACGCTGCGGTGGGCTCCGCGATGACCTCCGTCCTGCCGTCCTGGCGGTCTTGGTCTTGTTGCACAGATATGGAAACCTTTGCTTGATTCCTCAAGACCCCGCGTCTGCGCTTGCCTCCTTAGCACCAAATGGGAAACTGGTACAGTGCGCCCGCTGGCGCTCTCCTGGCCTTGGTTGTCATGGCTCACGTCACGTGAACCTCGCGAGGTGCACCCTGCATTGATATCTCCACTCCTCGGGAGCTAGCCTAGTGAGGCCGCCCCCCAAGGAGGTCTTGGTGTCGTCCGCCTCGCGAGGCTTGGCCCCTCACGAGGGTCTTGGGTTGTTGTTGCTGAAAAAGGGTCATACCGGGTCGTCGATGGGGCCACACCGTGGGCCGCATTCAGGCAAGTCTGGGTACCCCCGTTCCCAAGACACTGACAGTAGCCCCCGGGCTCAAGGCACGCTCGAGCTTGGCTTCAAGGCGAAGCCAAAAGGGCAAGGGCGGAGCGTCACGGGCCCTAACCGTCTACGGCCTTGGTCGATGTGTGGCGATTGATGGGACATGGACACCTCCTCTTCGCCACGCTGCATCGGTAACCGTTCGACTTGACGAGACCCTGCCGCTTGCAGAGGAAAACCATCATTACGTGCAATTGTGGAGGCCGGCGGTTGGCCTCCTCCCGGCTATAAATGAGGGAAGGGGCGGAGCCCCCTTGCTCATCACTGTCTTCTTGCAGTCCGCTTCTTCTTCTTCTTCCTAGTCTCTCCATCTTGTTGGTTTGTCGTAGCACCCATGGCGCCAACGCGGAAGCTCTTCGCTGCTGAGAAAGGGAAGGCCCCCAAGGAGGGACCCGGTTCGCTGCCGCCTAAGAGGGGGCGAGGCCACCCCCGCAAACATGTCGCGACCCCTGCGGTGACACCTCAGGGGCGAGGGCGCGCCTTGGGCGGTCGTGGCAGCGCTTCTTATCGTGGTGGGTGCCGCTGGGGGCGAGGCAGCCCTGGAATGGAGGGAAGGTGTGCCCTGGTCACCCGACCTCCCCGGCCGCGCTTCCACTCGGTTGAGGTGCTCATGTAGTTCATCGTGTGGTTTGAGAGGCCAGCCGGCACCTGGCTCTAGCTTCCGCGCTCCCTCGCCGGTGAGCTGTCGGCTATGGGTCTTGACGGCCTCTGGCTGCAGGCCGACGGCTGCTGCAGTAAGGCCTTGTAGGTTGCGGTCGAGATCTCCAGCGCAGGCAGCATGGCCCTGACTTGTGGCTGGCAGACGTTTGCCCATGCGTGTGGCCTGAGCTGGAGGTGCACCCTCCACTTCAAGTACGACGGCGTCGTGCCCCTCTTCATGAGGGTGTTTGGGGAAGATTGTCTCCATGTAGGGTGATGCCCCGAAGATAGAGGTCGCGACGACGAGCTCGGCCTTGACGACGGTCGTGACGATGCTGAGGGCGAGCTCGCCCTTGGTGACGGTCGCGGTTCGTCCAGCGGCAGTGGCTCCTTCTCCAGCGAGAGCACCAACAGCGATGGATACGACCAGCCACCACACCGCCAGGCTCGCTTTGAGGACGGCGGTGGGTCGTCTCGACGCCATGCTCCAGTAAAGCGTGAGGAAGGCTCGGGCTGAGCTGAGTCCGGGAGGCCCTTGGAACCAGGCCTCGCGAGCTGCTGCGGTCACTCGGGTCGCTTTTCTTTAACATTTCCTTTCTTCCTTCATTTGAAAAAGAAAGCAGCGGGCCCTGCAAGGGCGTGTAATGAACCATGGCATTTGTGCTGCTATGCTACATTTACTGTTCCAATGTTATGCTGCGGTGTTCGTGCTTCAAATGGGTAGGGTAGGATAACCTTAGCTTGATATACCCGCGGTGCTCTTTCGTTTCGTGATGGCGCGTCCTCCATCATCTCGTGAGGTCCCCTTACCGCTGGCTCAGGGGTTGCTGGCCTCAGGAAGCATCGTGAAGCTACAGAATCATTAGAAAGTTTTATCGGGTGTCATGTTCTCCCTTGGGTGAGTCCTCAGGCGCGAGTTAGTTGCGGCTTAGTGCATCACGTCGCGGTACCCGGGGGCACGGACTTAAGGAGATGCGCCAACCACAACCTAGGTCGAGAGTGGCTCGCGAGGATAGAAAAAAGGCAAGGCCCTGGGGGACAGGGCTGTGGCGAAGTATGTTCGTGGCGCGGGACGGGCCTGACATGCACGCACATACAGCCCCGGCGCGTGATACGCGCGAGGAAGAGCGACGGGCAACTGCCACCCCTCCTGGGCCGTGACCGGCGGTCAAGAGAAAAGGCGAGAGGAAAATCCAACTTAGCAATCCAAAATGCGAGAACTCCAACTTCCACTAAGAAAAATCTCAAACCAACTACAAAAAGCAAGCAAATGAACAGCCGCGTCCGGCACCTAGTCTAGTCTTCTCACCAGCACAGAGCTAAGTGTTGCCATTTGGAGGGAGCCCCCGAGACCCAAGGGCGGCTCTCTGGAGACTCCGGCGCATGTACAGCCCCACTCATTATTACGTGAGAGTGTCACGAGCGGAAACCTTCACAGGCACTGGGCCTTGCTTCATGGGTAGAACATCCGGAGGTGCTGGATGTTCCAGGCGTTCTGGATGGGGATCCCGTCATGCATCTCCAGGCGCGCGGCGCCAGGCCTGGAGAGGCGGGCGACCCTAAACGGTCCCTCCCACATGGGTGAAAGCTTATGCAGCCCTTCCCTGGAGATCACTCGCCGTAGGACGAGATCACCCACCTCGAGCGTCCTGGAGCGGACACTGTGGTAGTGATACCTCCGCAGCGCCTGCTGGTACCTCGTCGCTCGGAGCGAGGCTTGACGGTGACATTCCTCCCCCAGCACGTGTGGCGTCCTGGAGTACCTCGTCAAATGCCAAGACCCGCGCGGAGCGATGCCTGACCTCGCGTGGGAGAACCGCTTCAGCTCCATAGACGAGGAAGAATGGAGTCTCGCCGGTCAGCTTGGTCGCGGTGGTGCGGACGGACCACATCATAGACTAGAGCTTATCAAGCCAGCCCCTGCTGCAGGCCTCGAGCTTCTTCTTGAAGGTTCTTGTCTTGAGGCCTCTCAAGACCTCCGTGTTGGCGTGCTTAGCCTGGCCTTGCTCCTCAGGTGTGCTACTGAGGCATAGCATATATGCGTTCTAAGGTTAGCACAATATGTTTTGAAAAGATTGCTAGTGAACTGTGAGCCGTTGTCGGTGATGATACTATTAGGGACCCCGAAGCGGCTCATGAGGCCCTTGATGATCTTGACCGCCGAACCTGCCGGGATGGTGCAGACGGCTTCCACCTCCGCTCATTTGGTGAACTTGTCGATGGTGACATAGAGGTAGCGGTAGCCCCCGGGCGCTCGAGGGAACGGACCCAAGATGTCCAGCCTCCAGACTGCCACGAGAGCGGGATGGTCTGAAGGCCCTGAGCAGGCTGGTGGATTTGCTTGGCATGGAACTGGCAGGCTTCACATGATCTCACCAGCTCGGCGCGTCGCTGAGTGTCGTGGGCCAGTAGAACCCGCTGCAGAACGCCTTGCCCACCAAGGTGCGCGATGACGAGTGATGTCCGCAGTCTCCACCATGTATGTGAGCTAACAGCTCACACCCCTACTCCCTGGAGATACACCGCAAGGAAACATTGTTCGGTTGTTTTCGGTATAGCTCACCATCCCGAATGCAGTAGGCTATGGCCTGCAGAGCCACGCGCTTGGCGTCTTCTTCCTTCTCCAGCAGGGTCCCCTAAAGCAGGTATGCCTTGAATTCTTCGGTCCAGCACCCCTACTGAGGCTCGAGCGCTAGGAGCAGGCGCGCTCCTGAAGCCGGGCCACATGCGGGGGTTCCCGAGGTTGGTGCTGGTGGGAGCTCCTCATGAGGCAGTGTCGGCTCCGCGACTGGAGGGGCCACCGAAGGTTTGAAGAGCCGCTCCTCGAAGACACCAGGCTCCTGAGGCAGTCGCTTGGATGCTCTCTTGGCGATGTCGTCGGCTTCCTTATTCATGCCTCGGGGCACGTGCTGCAGCTCCAGGCCCAAGAATTGTTTCTCCATCTTGTGTACCTCCGCCAGGTATGCCTCCATGTGTTCATCCTTCGGCTCGTACACTTTGTTGGAGAAGTTGTCGAGGAGTTGGGAGTCGCCCTTGATGGTGAGGAGCTTCACACCCAAAGCGGTTGCGGCCTTGAGGCCGGCGATCAAGCCTTCGTACTCTGCGATGTTGTTGGAGACCTTTTCGCCGTGCTGGAAGCAGAGCTGCACGGCATAGTAGAGCTTGTCCTGAGTAGGCGAAACGAGCACAACTCCGGCCCCTGCACCCTGCTGTGCGAAGGCGCCATCAAAGTACATGACCCAGCCGTCTGGTACTTCGCTCCCCGGCGAGAGCGATCAGTCCTCGCCTGCTTCCTGTCCTGGGGCATCAGTCCATTCCGCCACAAAGTCAGCGAGCATAGCTCCCTTGATGACCCTGGTGGTGCTGAACTCCAGCTGAAATGCCTGCAGTTCGATGTTCCACTCGGCGACCCTTCCTGCAGCATTGGGGCTTCGGAGCACCCTCACTAGTGGGTAGGCAGAAACGACCTTGATGGGGTGGCCTTGGAAGTAGTGGCGCAGCTTGCGCGAGGCGATGAGAAACGCGAGCAAGAGCTTCTACGGCATGGGGTAGCATGCCCGCGCATCCCGCAACACTGTGCTGACGAAGTATATTGGCTGCTCGATGAGGGAGGAGCTGTCGGTGCAGTCCGAGACCTCCTAGGGCTGAGGCGCCTCCTGAGGCTGGCAGACCTCAGGAGCTTGGCCGCCCGTTGGCGCAACCAAGGCCTTAGGAGCGCCGCCTTGAGGTTGCGTCGTCTTGACCGAACTCATGGAGTCGTGTGGCAGGTCCTTGGGCTGGCGTTCTTCCCTGACGGCCACAAGAGCCGCACTGGCGGAGTGAGGCTTGGCGGCCAAGTAAAGCACCAGGGGCTCGAGTGGACGCGGTGCCACATCACCGGCAGGCTGGTGAGGTATATCTTGAGATCTTGGAATGCGGCGTCAGCCTCCGGGGTCCACTCGAACAGTCCCTTCTTCTTCATCAGCTTAAAAAACGGGAGGCCGCGCTCCCCTAGCTTGGAGATGAAGCGCCCTAGCAAGGTCACACAGCGCGCCAGCTTCTGCATTTCCTTAAGGGTCTATGGGGGACTCATCCTTTCTATCGCCTTGACCTTCTCCGGGTTCGCCTCAATCCCCTTGTGTGATACCAGAAAGCCCAACAGCTTGCCGGAGGGGACGCCAAACACGCATTTCTCCGGGTTGAGTCATAATTCCACCTTGCGCAGGCTAGCGAATGTCTCTTACATGTCCTCGATGAGGGTTCTCGCCTCCCGAGACTTCACCACTATGTCGACGATGTAGGCCTCAGCGTTCCTCCCGAGCTACCTGCCCAGAGCGATGTGCATCAGCCGCTGGAAGGTTGCTCCGGCATTATGCAGCCCAAAGGGCATGCCGGTGTAGCAGTACACCCCGCACGGGGTTAGGAAGGTCGTCTTCTCGACATCTTGTACCGCCATCTTGATTTGGTGATACCCTGAGAATGCGTCTAAGAAGCACAGTAGGTCGCACTCCGCGGTGGAGTCGATGATCTGGTCGATGCGTGGTAGCGGGAAGGGGTCTTGAGGGCACGCCTTGTTGAGGTTGGTGAAGTCGACGCACATGCGATCTTTCCCCCCTTTCTTGGGCACAACGACCGGGTTTGCCAGCCACTCTGAGTACCGTACCTTGCGGATAACACCAGCTTCCTGCAGTTTGCGTGTCTCCTGGACGATGAAGGACTGCTTCTTCGTGGACTGCCATCGTGCCTTCTGCTTTACTGGGCGTACATTGGGGCACACATTCAGGTGATGCTCGATTACTCCCCTTGGGACTCCAGCCAGGTTCTTGGGCTCCCATGCGAACACTTGTTCCCGCGCAAGAAATCGACCAGTGCCTTTTCTTGGTCCGGAGCGAGGTTGGCACCAATTGTGAAGGTGGCTCCTGATGCCCCATCTTGGTCGATCGGCACCTACTTCATCTCGGCCCAGTCTTGAGAGAAAAATCGCTTCTTTTTTGCTGGCGTAGCCCTCGGAGCCCCAGGGTCCCTTCCTCCACCGGCCGCGTGGCAGCCGCGGTCCTGAAGGCGAGCTTGAGAGCCGCTAGTGCTTCCTTGGTATCCCCGGCCACCGTGAGGACGCCGCTGCTTCCTGGCATCTTCATGAGGTTGTAGGTGGGGTGGGTTGCCGCCATGTACTTGGCTAAGGCCGGGTACCCGAGGATAGTGTTGTACAGGAGGCCGATACGGGCGATGTCTAAGTCGATGAGCTCGATGCGGTAGTTGTCGCGGGTGTCGAAAGTGACCGGGAGGCGGATCAGTCCCAGGGGGCTGGTGGAGCCGTTGACGACCTCGGAGAACGGCTTGCTGGGGCAGAGCCGGCTGTGTGATACGTGAAGCAAGCCAAAAGCTTCCACAGAGAGCAAGTTGAGCCCAACCCCGCCATCAATAAGGGTCTTGGTTACCACCACGTTATAGACGGTGGGGGTGCAGAGCATCGGTAGCGCGCCTGCGCTCGCGGTGGTCACAGGACGATCTCTTGAGTCAAAGGTGAGGTCGACCACAGGTGCCGCCCATCCAGGAGGAGCTCCCTTTTGTACGCATGCAACACCCGCTTGACGAAAGAACTGCTTGATATGGCGGTCCGTGTTGGGGAACGTAGCAGAATTTTAAAATTTTCTACGCATCACCAAGATCAATCTATGGAGTCATCTAGCAATGAGGGAGAGAGGAGTGCATCTACATACCCTTGTAGATCGCGCGCGGAAGCGTTCAAGAGAACGGGGTTGATGGAGTCATACTCGACGTGATTCAAATCACCGATGACCTAGTGCCGAACGGACGGCACCTCCGTGTTCAACACACGTACGGTTGGGAAGACGTCTCCTCCAACTTGATCCAGCAAAGGGGAAGGAGAGGTTGATGAAGATCCAGCAGCACGACGGCGTGGTGGTGGATGCAGCAGGATCCCGGCAGGGCTTCGCCAAGCGCAAGGGGAAAGGAGAGGTGTTACGGAGGGAGAGGGAGGCGCCAAGAGCAAGGGTGTGCGGCTGCCCTCCCTCCCCCTATTTATATAGGGGCCTTGGGGGGGGCGCCGGCCCTGGAGATGCAATCTCCAAGGGGGGCGGCGGCCAAGGGGTGGCGCAGGGGAGGCCCAAGGGGGGCGCACCAGCCTACCAGGGGCTGGTTCCCCTCTCACTTCATCCCATGGGGCCCTCTGGGATAGGTGGTCCCACCCGGTGGACCCCCAGGACCCTTCCGGTGGTCCCGGTACAATACCAGCGACCCCCGAAACCTTCCCGATGGCCGAAACTGCACTTCCTATATATAAATCTTTACCTCCGGACCATTCCGGAACTCCTAGTGATGTCCGGGATCTCATCCGGGACTCCGAACAACTTTCGGATTACTGCATACTAATATCTCTACAACCCTAGTGTCACCGAACCTTAAGTGTGTAGACCCTACGGGTTTGGGAGACATGCAGACATGACCGAGACGCCTCTCCGGTCAATAACCAACAGCGGGATCTAGATACCCATGTTGGCTCCCACATGCTCCACATGATCTCATCGGATGAACCACGATGTCGAGGATTCAATCAATCCGTATACAATTCCCTTTGTCAATCGGTACGTTAATTGCCCAAGACTCGATCGTCGGTATCCCAATACCTTGTTCAATCTCGTTACCGGCAAGTCACTTTACTCGTACCATAATGCATGATCCCATGATCAACCACTTGGTCACATTGAGCTCATTATGATGATGCATTACCGAGTGGGCCCAGAGATACCTCTCTGTCATACGGAGTGACAAATCCCAGTCTCGATTCATGCCAACCCAACAGACACTTTCGGAGATACCTGTAGTGTACCTTTATAGTCACCCAGTTACGTTGTGACATTTGGCACACCCAAAGCACTCCTACGGTATCCAGGAGTTGCACAATCTCATGGTCTAAGGAAATGATACTTGACATTCGGAAAAGCTACAGCAAACGAACTACACGATCTTTGAGCTATGCTTAGGATTGGGTCTTGTCCATCACATCATTCTCCTAATGATGTGATCCCGTTATCAATGACATCCAATGTCCATAGTCAGGAAACCATGACTATCTTTTGATCAACGAGCTAGTCAACTAGAGGCTCACTAGGGACGTGTTGTGGTCTATGTATTCAGACATGTATTACGATTTCCGGATAACACAATTATAGCATGAATAATAGACAATTATCATAAACAAAGAAATATATTAATAACCATTTTATTATTGCCTCTAGGGCATATTTCCAATAGTCTCCCACTTGCACTAGAGTCAATAGTCTAGTTACATTGTGATGAATCGAACACCCATGCAGTTCTGGTGTTGATTATGTTTTGCTCTAGGGAGAGGTTTAGTCAATGGATCTGTCAGGACCGGATTTTCGGGATATTAATTTCCCAAATGCGGCCCTTGTGCTCACCAGCCCCAGGATTACTGTTAGCTGATGAGACACCAACTTGTTACAGAAACTCCAAGCAAAATACAAAATATGCAGTACAAGACCATTCTGGCCTGTGGGTACAACAATTGGTTTCTAGTGGTTGACGGCGGAAGCGGTTTGCAGGTCACCAGTGTCTATGGGACTCCATTCCCCACAGGAACAGCTGACCAGGATAACTCCTATCTTTGCGAGGCTGCTATCTCCATTGTGTAGGTTCCGGGGCTGTCATTACAATGGTCCTCTCCACGCAAGAAATCTGGCCAAGACAATAGCCAGGGACAAGCCAGTGAGTACTTTGAATGTACTCGCAAACACTAAGAACACAGGTATAATATAGCCACTGATAATCATGCTTTAAAAATATTATGTGATCACTTCGTCAGTTATGAAATAAGGTTCATGATGCACGCAAGTAGATCATTTAAATAAATCATGAGTAAACAATCAGGGTGAAAAATATAATGCACCGATCGGGTGTCTGAAGCGACGCCTCGAAAGGATAATAATATGAAGCATGCCTCAGTCGGGCGTCTGAGTGACACCACAGAAAGGGCTTATATATAATAGGAATAACAAGCATGCCACAGTCGGGCGTCTGTGCGACACCACATAAAGGGCTTATAAGTAAATGGAATGACAAACATGCCACAGTCGGGCATCTATGCGATGCCACATAAAGGGCTTATATGTAAATGGAATAACAAACCTGCCACAGTCGGGCGTCTGAGCGACACCACATAAGGGGCTTATAAATAAAAATAATCACAGTGAATATCCAGGAGGTGGTACCGTCCCAGGGATATTCATTGTTTCAAACAATGCAAACGGTTAATCCATAATGATAATAATCATAACCATCATATATCACAGGTCATAATCAATATTCTGGTTTAGTAGTTTCTCCTCCGAAGACCGACACTAAGACCGACACTTGACCCATCCCAGACTATAGTCCTTAACCATGGACACGGCTATTCGAATAGGTTTAATATCTTTGCAGAAGGTGTACTCTTTACCCACGAGTAACGGATTTCTTTAGTTCATCGGAACTAATTCCGTCTACGGTCTTTTAGTCGAAAACACGCCTGACTTGCACACACCAGCTTTTACTCATGTCTGGAATCACCCATAACACATGTTAAGCAAAACTCTAAGTGGGGAGGCTACAACCTCGCGTAGCATGGGATCAAATTTCTATCGCGCGCTCTAAGGGGTGCCCCCCTCTCGGTCCCAACCGGAAACACCCATGCCCCCGGACCAGGTGGCATGCCTACCGGTTGCAACCGGTATCTTCCACCATGGCCTCTCTGTACGGTGTGTGCTAAGACAGGGGTTGACAACTTACTGAACCGTACCCTACCTACGGCAGGGGCAAGTGGCAGCACGAAACAAGTATGGGGGTTACTGGAACAAGACTCGATCTACGGCCGACTCAGGATGCTTAAGTATTTCCTGCATGGTTAGCTCAAGAATTATATTTCACAGCCATCAGACACAACCACCACTTACCATACTTCCCCCTGCCCTACCGGTCATAACTGTCTCGACGAGGGACAAGCTCGTGTCTACACAAGACAGAGACTTTCCCGGGTCCTTCCCGGTAGACATGAGAGGCATATGAGGGTGATTGCTATCACAAGCTTATCCATTTCCAACAGCAAGAATTTTCATTTATGCACTCAAGGTGTATGATCATATCGTCACATAAAAATAACCAACGCTTCATGTCGAGGTGGTGTTATAACCATATCGAACAACCCACAAAACATTATGCCAGGGTTCAGAATGCTTGCCTTCAAGGTGTGGAGAGTCAGGGTGCATTCCAAAACTTTGAAAGTTTTCTTCTCTCTCCCACAATTCCTATTTTTGGAAATATTTAAATTAACACATAGTTTAAAAATAGTACAAAAAAGTTGCTTGGAAAATTTTGAAATAAATATGAAAATAAACTAGACAATATTTGGGAAACAAAAGAAAAAGAATCAAGTCATTTGGATTCATATTTAAAAAGTTATAGTCAGTCAAAGTTTTGGTCAAATCTGTTTTTTTTAATAAAATAGAAAAGAAAACGTTTCAAAAGGGAAAACGCTTTCGGGGTAGCGAAGACGTACTCTGGGGTTTACGTCTTCACTTATCCAGCGTGGACCGGCTCGTGGTCACTGACAGTGGGTCCAGCGGGCCCACTGGTCAGGTTTGATTGGTCTCCACTCCCTCCCCTTTCCTCTGCCCGAGCGGGGGCGGGACTTCGGCGATCGTCGCCGGCGAACGGGGGCTCCTCGAGGGCATCCGAGGCCAGGGATGGATCCACTACTCCTAGGCGGTCCTCCCGGTGGTCGACTAGCTGGCGGGAACGGAGGGAATCGCCGGCGGCGAGCTTCGCGGCGGAGAGAGCTTTGGGCATGATTGGGAGATTTGACTCCAGTGGCTCCCGATCAAAATTGAGCTCGGGGGTGGACTTGCGAGAGGAAGAGAAGTCTTCTGGTGGAGAGAGTGGAGAGGGGGAGGCCCTGGTGGAGCCGGAGTGGCCGAGACAATGGCGGCGGCTGTGGTTGCCGGAGACGGGGAAGAAGGCTTCTTGCCGTTGCTTGCGGGCTAGGGGAATTCTAGGAGGATGGCTTGAGGCTGCCTGCGTGCCTGGACGAGCTTGGGGACTCCTATTTATAGGTGGACGAGGTCGGTTCGCGGCGGCCGTGGATAAACTCGTCGGCGACCGCCGTTCTGTAGATGTAGAGGGATGTGGCGGTGACGAATGCTTGCGGACAAGCTTGCGGATGAGCTCGGGCTGTTCCACGAGCGAGCTGGCGCGCTGGGATGGCTCGGGCGGTGCTGCCATGGCCGGGGCCTGCTGTGGCCGGACACTTGCGGCCACGGCCGACCTGACGGCGGCCCTATGGAGTGCCAGGGGTGGCTCTGCAGCGAGGGGAGGGGCCGGGGCGTCGACTGGGAGAGGGGAAGGGCCAGGGCAAGCGCGGGGCGTCGGCAGCGGGACACGGCGACTCGCATGCACGCACGTGCAAAACGCGCGCTCTGGGCGTGCTCAGTGCACGCACACAATGTGTTTGCCGAAATGCCAGCGTGTGTTGGCGGGCATAGGGGAGGCTGGGGGTTAGCAGGCCTGGGTTAGGGTTAGCTATGAACTTAGTAGACATGCCAGTATGTACAGGGAGGCAAGATCACCGTGCAAAACAAAAATCATGCCAAAACTAGACATGCACACCAGGTGTTTGACAGAATGCCAATGGTATCTAGGCAATTCTTGGGGTGGCCCAAATCTCCAGATCAGAGTCTCTTTGGATGAATAAGAGAGTGGTGAAGTTAGTTTGCCAAAAGCTCTAACTTGTTAGTGTAAGTTTTGCCAAACTTCAGTTCTGGCCAGGAGAAAAAGGGCATTGATTCATGAACCAAAAATGCTCCAATGAGTCCAACCTCCTGGACTTAAGAGTTTGGTATGGAGTATTCCATACTACAAGCAGGAGGAAGCTCATGGCCACTAGAGCAAAATTTAATAGGGATGCAATACAAATCACCAAGCTGGACCAGAATGAAAAAGAGGTTGATTCACTCACATTTTACAAAGAACATCAATGGGTTTTTGCATAAAGTTGAATAATATACTCCTATGAACATCCCATAATTTTGGTGGAGGCTAGAAAGAAATATTAAAATGGGTTGTAGTGCAAAATTGCCCACTGGACCAGATTTGAAAAATTGGTCTAGAGCTCAAAATATTAAATGAATGAAATATGTTTTTGCATAAAAGTGATTTAAAAACATCACATGACATCTCCAAATCTTGGTGAAAATTGTAAATAAATTTATCAAGTGGTTGTAGTTCAAAAAGGCTCCAAAACAAATGAAAAATCATTTTAATGAATAAAGCTCAGAGAGAAATAATTGTGCAAATAAATTCCACTGATAATAGAAATGTTTTCTTGAGAGGTTAAACAAGTCCAATAATATTTTTGGAAAGTTTTTTCACTTGAGGTAAAAACTCCATAATAAGTAAAAGAATGGCTCTGAAATCAAAAGAAAATCCAGAAAATTAAAAGTTTAAATTTCCTGGCAAAATTTTAATTTATAAAACAAGGTTAAAATTTTGGGGTGTCACAGGATCTGCCACATTCAGGTCCGTATGTACTTTACAAATCTCTATGTCTCCATTTTGAACACTTTCACGAATGGAGTTGAAGCGGCGCTTGATATGCCTGGTCTTCCTGTGAAACCTGGGCTCCTTGGCAAGGGCAATAGCTCCAGTGTTGTCACAGAAGAGAGTCATCGGGCCCGACGCATTGGGTATGACTCCTAGGTCCATAATGAACTCCTTCACCCAGACTGCTTCTTGTGCTGCCTCCGAGGCTGCCATGTACTCCGCTTCACATGTAGATCCCGCCACAACGCTTTGCTTGCAACTGCACCAGCTTACTGCCCCACCATTCAAAATATACACGTATCTGGTTTGTGACTTAGAGTCATCCAGATCTGTGTCGAAGCTAGCATCAACGTAACCCTTTACGACGAGCTCTTCGTCACCTCCATAAACGAGAAACATATCCTTAGTCCTTTTCAGGTACTTCAGGATATTCTTGACCGCTGCCCAGTGTTCCATGCCGGGATTACTTTGGTACCTTCCTACCAAACTTACGGCAAGGTTTACATCAGGTCTGGTACACAGCATAGCATACATGATAGACCCTATGGCTGAGGCATAGGGGACAACACTCATCTTTTCTCTATCTTCTGCCGTGGTCGGGCATTGAGCCGTGCTCAATCTCATACCTTGCAATACAGGCAAGAACCCCTTCTTTGACTGATCCATTTTGAACTTCTTCAATATCTTGTCAAGGTACGTACTCTGTGAAAGACCAATGAGGCGTCTCGATCTATCTCTATAGATCTTGATGCCTAATATATAAGCAGCTTCTCCAAGGTCCTTCATTGAAAAACACTTGTTCAAGTAGGCCTTTATGCTTTCCAAGAATTTTATATCATTTCCCATCAACAGTATGTCATCCACATACAATATGAGAAATGCTACAGAGCTCCCACTCACCTTTTTGTAAATGCAGGCTTCTCCATAAGTCTGCGTAAACCCAAACGCTTTGATCATCTCATCAAAACGAATGTTCCAACTCCGAGATGGTTGCACCAGCCCATAAATCGAGCGTTGGAGCTTGCACACGTTGTCAGCATTCTTAGGATCGACAAAACCTCCCGGCTGCATCGTATACAATTCTTCCTTAAGGAAACCATTAAGGAATGCCGTTTTGACGTCCATTTGACATATCTCATAATCATAGAATGCGGCAATTGCTAACATGATTCGGACGGACTTCAGCTTCGCTACGGGTGAGAAAGTCTCATCGTAGTCAACCCCTTGAACTTGTCGATAACCCTTAGCGACAAGCCGAGCTTTATAGATGGTTACGTTACCATCTGCGTCTGTCTTCTTAAAGATCCATTTATTTTCTATGGCTCGCCGATCATCGGGCAAGTCAGTCAAAGTCCATACTTCGTTTTCATACATGGATCCTATCTCAGATTTCATGGCTTCCAGCCATTTGTCGGAATCCGGGCCCGCCATCGCTTCTTCATAGTTCGAAGGTTCACCATTGTCTAACAACATGATTTCCAAGATAGGGTTGCCGTACCACTCTGGTGCGGAACGTGTCCTTGTGGACCTACGAAGTTTAGTAGCAACTTGATCTGAAGTTTCATGATCATCATCATTAACTTCCTCTCTAGTCGGCGCAGGCACCTCAGGAACATTTTCTTGAGCTGCGCCACTTACCGGTTCAAGAGGTAATACTTCATCAAGTTCTACTTTCCTCCCACTTATTTCTTTCAAGAGAAACTCTTTCTCTAGAAAGGACCCATTCTTGGCAACAAAGATCTTGCCTTCGGATCTGAGGTAGAAGGTATACCCATCAGCTTCTTTGGGGTATCGTATGAAGACGCATTTTTCCGATTTGGGTTCGAGCTTTTCAGGTTGAAGTTTCTTGACATAAGCATCGCACCCCAAACTTTTAGAAACGACAGCTTAGGTTTCTTCCCAAACCATAGTTCATACGGTGTCGTCTCAACGGATTTCGATGGAGCCCTATTTAAAGTGAATGCAGCAGTCTCTAAAGCATAGCCCCAAAATGATGGCGGTAAATCGGTAAGAGACATCATAGATCGCATCATATCCAATAGAGTGCGATTATGACGTTCGGACACACCATTACGCTGAGGTGTTCCAAGCGGCGTGAGTTGTGAAACTATTCCACATTTTCTTAAGTATGTGCCAAATTCGTGACTCAAGTATTCTCCCCCACGATCTGATCGTAAGAACTTGATTTTCCTGTCATGTTGATTCTCAACCTCACTCTGAAATTCCTTGAACTTTTCAAAGGTCTCATACTTGTGTTTCATTAAGTAGACATACCCATATCTATTTAAGTCATCAGTGAGGGTGAGAACATAACAATAGCCACCGCAAGCCTCAACACTCATTGGACCGCACACATCAGTATGTATGATTTCCAATAAGTTGGTTGCTCGCTCCATTGTTCCTGAGAACGGAGTCTTGGTCATTTTACCCATGAGGCATGGTTCGCACGTGTCAAATGATTCGTATCAAGAGACTCCAAAAGCCCATCTGCATGGAGCTTCTTCATGTGTTTGACACCTATGTGACCAAGGCGGCAGTGCCACAAGTATGTGGGACTATCATTATCAACCTTACATCTTTTGGTATTCACACTATGAATATGTGTAACATTACGCTCGAGATTCATTAAGAATAAACCATTCACCATCGGAGCATGACCATAAAACATATCTCTCATATAAATAGAACAACCATTATTCTCGGATTTAAATGAGTAGCCATCTCGAATTAAATGAGATCCTGATACAATGTTCATGCTCAAAGCTGGCACTAAATAACAATTATTGAGGTTTAAAACTAATCACGTAGGTAAATGTAGAGGTAGCGTGCCGACGGCGATCACATCGACCTTGGAACCATTCCCGACGCGCATCGTCACCTCGTCCTTCGCCAGTCTCCGCTTATTCCGCAGCTCCTGCTTTGAGTTACAAATGTGAGCAACCGCACCGGTATCAAATACCCAGGAGCTACTACGAGTACTGGTAAGGTACACATCAATTACATGTATATCACATATACCTTTGGTGTTGCCGGCCTTCTTGTTCGCTAAGTATTTGGGGCAGTTCCGCTTCTAGTGACCACTTCCCTTGCAATAAAAACACTCAGTCTCGGGCTTGGGTCCATTCTTTGGCTTCTTCCCGGTAGCTTGCTTACCGGGCGCGGCAACTCCCTTCCCGTCCTTCTTGAAGTTCTTTTTACCCTTGCCTTTCTTGAACTTAGTGGTTTTATTCACCATCAACACTTGATGTTCCTTTTTGATTTCCACCTCTGCTAATTTCAGCATTGAATATACCTCAGGAATGGTCTTTTCCATCCCCTGCATATTGAAGTTCATCACAAAGCTCTTGTAGCTCGGTGGAAGCGACTGAAGTATTTTGTCAATGACCGCGTCATCCGGGAGATTAACTCCCAGCTGAGTCAAGCGGTTATGCAACCCAAACATTTTGAGTATGTGCTCACTGACAGAACTATTTTCCTCCATCTTACAGCTGAAGAACTTGTCGGAGACTTCATATCTCTCGACCCGGGCATGAGCTTGGAAAACCATTTTCAGCTCTTCGAACATCTCATATGCTTCGTGTCTCTCAAAACGCTTTTGGAGCCCCGGTTCTAAGCTGTAAAGCATGACGCACTGAACGAGGGAGTAATCATCAGCACGTGACTGCCAAGCGTTCATAACGTCTTGGTTCTCTGGGATGGGTGCGTCACCTAGCGGTGCTTCTAGGACATAATCTTTCTTGGCAGCTATGAGGATAATCCTCAGGTTCCGGACCCAGTCCGTATAGTTGCTGACATCGTCTTTCAGCTTGGTTTTCTCTAGGAACGCGTTGAAGTTGAGGACAACGTGGGCCATTTGATCTACAAGACATATTGTAAAGATTTTAGACTAAGTTCATGATAATTAAGTTCATCTAATCAAATTACTCAATGAACTCCCACTCAGATAGACATCCCTCCAGTCATCTAAGTGAAACATGATCCGAGTTAACTAGGCCGTGTCCGATCATCACGTGAGACGGACTAGCCAACATCGGTGAACATCTTCATGTTGATCGTATCTTCGACTCATGCTCGACCTTTCGGTCTTCCGTGTTCCGAGGCCATGTCTGTACATGCTAGGCTCGTCAAGTCAACCTAAGTGTATTGCGTGTGTAAATCTGGCTTACACCCATTGTATTTGAACTTAGAATCTATCACACCCGATCATCACATGGTGCTTCAAAACAACGAACCTTCGCAACGGTGCACAGTTAGGGGGAACACTTTCTTGAAATTATTACAAGGGATCATCTTATTTAAGCTACCGTCGTTCTAAGAAAATAAGATGTAAAACATGATAAACATCACATGCAATCAAATAGTGACATGATATGGCCAATATCATTTGCTCCTTTTGATCTCCATCTTCGGGGCTTCATGATCATCGTTGTCACCGGCATGACACCATGATCTCCATCATCATGATCTCCATCATCGTGTCTTCTTGAAGTTGTCTCGTCATCTATTACTTCTACTACTATGGCTAACACTTTAGCAATAAAGTAAAGTAATTACATGACGTTTATGTTGACACGCAGGTCATAAATAAATAAAGACAACTCCTATGGCTCCTGCCGGTTTTCATACTCATCGACATGCAAGTCGTGATTCCTATTACAAGAACATGATCATCTCATACATCACATATATTATTCATCACATCCTTTGGCCATATCACATCACAAAACACTTGCTGCAAAAACAAGTTAGACGTCCTCTAATTGTTGTTGCAAGTTTTACGTGGCTGCTATAGGTTTCTAGCAAGAACGTTTCTTACCTACGCCAAAACCACAACGTGAATTGCCAATTTCTATTTACCCTTCATAAGGACCCTGTTCATCGAATCCGATCCGACTAAAGTGGGAGAGACAGACACCCGCCAGCCACCTTATGCAACTAGTGCATGTCAGTCGGTGGAACCAGTCTCATGTAAGCGTACATGTAAGGTCGGTCCATTCTGCTTCATCCCACAATGCCGCCGAATTAAGATAAGACTAGTAACGGCAAGATAATTGACAAGATCGACGCCCACAACTGCTTTGTGTTCTACTCGTGCATAGAAACTATGCATAGACCTAGCTCTGATACCATCATTGGGGAACGTAGTAGAATTTTAAAATTTTCTACGCATCACCAACATCAATCTATGGAGTCATCTAGCAACGAGGGAGAGAGGAGTGCATCTACATACCCTTGTAGATCGCGCGCGGAAGCGTTCAAGAGAACGGGGTTGATGGAGTCGTACTCGACGTGATTCAAATCACCGATGACCTAGTGCCGAACGGACGACACCTCCGCGTTCAACACACGTACGGTTGGGAAGACGTCTCCTCCAACTTGATCCAGCAAGGGGGAAGGAGAGGTTGATGAAGATCCAGCAGCACGACGGCGTGGTGGTGGATGCAGCAGGATCCCGGCAGGGCTTCGCCAAGCGCAAGGGGAAAGGAGAGGTGTTACGGAGGAAGAAGGAGGCGCCAAGAGCAAGGGTGTGCGGCTGCCCTCCCTCCCCCCTCTTTATATAGGGGCCTTGGGGGGCGCCGGCCCTGGAGATGCAAACTCTAAGGGGGGCGGCGGCCAAGGGGTGGCTTCCCCCCCAAGCCAAGTGGGGGGCGCCCCCACCCCTAGGGTTTTCCAACCCTAGGCGCAGGGGAGGCCCAAGGGGGGGGGGCGCACTAGCCCACCAGGGGCTGGTTCCCCTCCCACTTCAGCCCATGGGGCCCTCAGAGATAGGTGGCCCCACCCGGTGGACCCCCGGGACCCTTCCGGTGGTCCCGGTACAATACCGACGACCCCCAAAACCTTCCCGATGGCCGAAACTGCACTTCCTATATATAAATCTTTACCTCCGGACCATTCCGGAACTCCTCGTGACGTCCGGGATCTCATCCGGGACTCCGAACAACTTTCGGATTACTGCATACTAATATCTCTACAACCCTAGCGTCACCGAACCTTAAGTGTGTAGACTCTACGGGTTCGGGAGACATGCAGACATGACCGAGACGCCTCTCCGGTCAATAACCAACAGCGGGATCTGGATACCCATGTTGGCTCCCACATGCTCCATGATGATCTCATCGGATGAACCACGATGTCGAGGATTCAATCAATCTGTATACAATTCCCTTTGTCAATCGGTACGTTACTTGCCCGAGACTCGATCGTCGGTATCCCAATACCTCATTCAATCTCGTTACCGGCAAGTCACTTTACTCGTACCGTAATGCATGATCCCGTGATCAACCACTTGGTCACATTGAGCTCATTATGATGATGCATTACCGAGTGGGCCCAGAGATACCTCTCCGTCATACGGAGTGACAAATTCCAGTCTCGATTCGTGCCAACCCAACAGACACTTTCAGAGATACCTGTAGTTTACCTTTATAGTCACCCAGTTACGTTGTGACGTTTGGCACACCCAAAGCACTCCTACGGTATCCGGGAGTTGCACAATCTCATGGTCTAAGGAAATGATACTTGACATTCGGAAAAGCTACAGCAAATGAACTACACAATCTTTGAGCTATGCTTAGGATTGGGTCTTGTCCATCACATCATTGTCCTAATGATGTGATCCCGTTATCAATGACATCCAATGTCCATAGTCAGGAAACCATGACTATCTTTTGATCAACGAGCTAGTCAACTAGAGGCTCACTAGGGACATGTTGTGGTCTATGTATTCACACATGTATTACGATTTCCGGATAACACAATTATAGCATGAATAATAGACAATTATCATGAACAAAGAAATATAATAATAACCATTTTATTATTGGCTCTAGGGCATATTTCCAACAGTCCGAGTGCGGCGCCTGAGAACCTCCGAGGAGGGCTGCGACGGCGCATGGCGCCGGTGCCGTGAAATGCGCGACGAAGAGGCCGCACAGCTCCTCCCAGGAGGCCATTGAAGACTCCGGCAGGCTGAGAAGCCAGGTGCGCGGTACGCCATTGAGGGCCATGGGGAACTAGTTTGCCTTGACCTTGTCGTCACCGCCTTCCGCCCAGACGGCCTCCACATATGCCTGGAGGAAGCGTGTCGGGTCCGCCGCGCCGTCGTACCGAGGCGGCAGGGCTGGCCTGAACTTGGACGACCACTACTCTCGCCGCCAAGCAGGGGTGAAGGCTCGAAGGCCCTTGGCACCTCCGCGCAAGCCGGTCGATCGAGCCAGAGGGGCGGCGCCTGCCATGGAAACCAAACGAGGAGACGAAGCAAGCAGAAGGACGGAGCGACGGAGAGGCAAAGCTTCGACGCACCCCTACCTGGCGCGCCAAATGTCAGATTAGGGGTTCCGCAGACCCTTGAGAGGTTCGAACACTGGGGTGCGTGCGAAGGACTCCCTCTTTCCAACCTATCGTCTCAACGATCCTACGGCCTAGCTCGACGAACCCAAGGGACAAGAGACACAATAGTTTATCCTGGTTCGGGCCACCTTGCGGTGTAATACCCTACTCCAGCTTGGTGGTGGATTGCCTCAAGAGGCTAAGGATGAACTAGTACAGTGGATGAACAGCCTCGGGAGGTGAGATGTTCTTCAGCTCGATGAGCTAGTGAGGTGGTCAGGATGGAATGGATCCGATCTCTTCGTCTTTCTCTTCTACGGTGGTGGCTAAGTCCTATTTATACTGGCCTTGGTCCTCTTCCCAAATGTAGGCGGGAAGGGATCCCACAACGGCCAAATTTGAAGGGAGACAACTAGTACAAGCTATCCTGACAAAAGTAGTCTTCGCCTGCAAAAGGCTCTGGTGGTGACGCTGCGGCGGGCTCCGCGATGACCTCCGTCCCGCCGTCCTGGCGATCTTGGTCTTGTTGCCCCGACATGGAAACCTTTGCTTGATTCCTCGGGACCCCGCGCCTGCGCTTGCCTCCTTAGCACTAGAGGGGAAACTAGTACACTGCGCTCACTAGCGCCCGCCTGGCCTTGGTCATCATGGCTCACATCACGTGAACCTCGCGAGGTGCACCATTGATATCTCCGCTCCTCAGGAGCTAGCCTAGTGAGGCCGCCCCCTAGGGAGCTCTTGACGTCATCCGCCTCGCGAGGCTTGGCCCCTCGTGAGGGTCTGGGGTTGTTGTTGCTGAAACTGGGCCATACCGGGCCGTCGATGGGGCCACGCCATGGGCCGCGGGCAAGCAAGTCTGAAACCTCCGTTCCTAGGACTCCGACAAAAAGAGAGAAGAGACAATGTTACTATCCTTTTTACCACACTTGTGCTTCAAAGTAGCGCCATGATCTTCATGATAGAGAGTCTCCTATGTTGTCATTTTCATATACTAATGGGAATTTTTCATTATAGAACTTGGCTTCTATATTCCAGTGATGGGCTTCCTCAAATTCCCTCGGTCTCTATGAGCAAGCAAGTTGGATGCACACCCACTTAGTTTTTTGTTTGAGCTTTCATAAACTTATAGCTCTAGTGCATCCGTTGCATGGCAATCCCTACTCACTCACATTGATATCTATTGATGGGTGATACGTCTCCAACGTATCTATAATTTTTTATTGTTCCATGCTAGTATATTATCATTCTTGGATGTTTCAGAATCATTTTATATCATTTTTGGGACTAACCTATTGACATAGTGCCAAGTGCAAGTTGCTATTTTTGCTTGTTTTTTACATCGCAGAAAATCAATATCAAACGGAGTCCAAATGCAGCGAAACTTTTTGTGGATTTTTTATGGACCAGAAGACACCCAATGGGCCGGAGAAGCACCTGGGGGTGCCCCGAGGGGGGCACAACCCACCAGGGTGCGCCTGGGCCCCCAGGCACCCCCGGGTGGGTTGTGCCCACCTCGGTGGCCTCCCGCACCACCTCTTTGCTCCATAAATACCCCAATATTCCAGAAACCCTAGGGGAGTCGACAAAAATCAATTCCAGCCGCCACAAGTTCCAGAAACCACAGATCCAATCTAGACACCATCATGGAGGGGTTTGATACGTCTCCAACTTATCTATAATGTTTTATTGTTCCATGTTGTTATATTATCATTCTTGGATGTTTTATAATCATTTTATATCATTTTTTGGTACTAACCTATTGACATAGTGCCTAGTACCAGTTGATGTTTTTTGCTTGTTTTTTACATCGCGGAAAATCAATACCAAACGGAGTCCAAACGCAGCGAAACTTTTTATGGATTAGAAGACACCCAATGGGCCGGAGAAGCACCTAGGGGGTGCCCCGAGGGGGGGGGCACAACCCACAAGGGCGCGCTTGGGCCCCTAGGCGCGCCCAGGTGGGTTGTGCCCACCTTGGTAGCCTCCCGCACCACCTCTTTGCTCTATAAATACCCCAATATTCCAAAAACCCTAGGGGAGTCAACGAAAGTCAATTGCAGCCACTGCAAGTTCCAGAAACACCAGATCCAATCTAGACACCATCATGGAGGGGTTCATCATCCTCATTGGTGCCTCTCCGATGATGCGTGAGTAGTCTTTTGTAGACCTTTGGGTCCGTAGTTAGTAGCTAGATGGCTTCCTCTCTCTCTTTTGATTCTCAATACAATGGCCTCTTGGAGATCCATATGATGTAACTCTTCGTGGTGTGTTTGTTGGGATCGATGAACATTGAGTTTATGATCAGATCTATATTTTTATCCATAAAAGTTATTTGAGTCTTTTGATCTCTTATATGCATGATTACTTATAGCCTCGTATTTCTTCTCTGATATTTGGGTTTTATTTGGCCAACTTGATCTATTTATCTTGCAATGGGAAGAGGTGCTTTCTGATGGGTTCGATCTTACGGTGCTCGATCCCAATGACAGGGGAACCGACACGTATGTATCGTTGCTATTAAGGATAACAAGATGGGGTCTATTTCTACATAAATAGATCTTGTCTACATCATGTCATCGTTCTTATTGCAATACTCCGTTTCTCCATGAACTTAATATACTAGACGCATGCTGGATAGCGATCGATGTGTGGAGTAATAGTAGTAGATGCAGGCAGGAGTCGGTCTACTAATCTTGGACGTGACGCCTATATAATGATCATTGCATGGATATCGTCATGATTATTTGAAGTTCTATCAATTGCCAAATAGTAATTTGTTTACCCATTGTTTGCTATTTTTCTCGAGAGAAGCCACTAGTGAAACCTACAGCCCCTGGGTCTCTTCTTTATTATATTTTCCTTCGTGATCTATTTTTATTTGCTTTTATTTTTAGATCTATTAATCCAAAAACCCAAAAATATCTCACTGAATTTTATTTGCTTTTATTTGCATTTATCAGTCTACTACAATTTTTATCCCGTCTACTTGCCAATTTCTGGCGTCGTTACCCGAAAGGGACTGACAACCCCTTTAATACGCCTGGTTGCGAGTATTTTTTATTTGTGTGTAGGTGATGTTCACGAGTGTTGTGTGGTTCTCCTACTGGTTCGATAACCTTGGTCTTATCACTGAGGAAAATACCTACCGTAGCTGTGCTGCATCATCCCTTCCTCTTTGGGGAAATACCGATGTAGTTCAAGCCGCATCAGGGTTCATCATCCTAATGGGTGCCTCTCCGATGATGCATGAGTAGTTCTTTGTAGACCTACGGGTCCGTAGTGATTAGCTAGATGGATTTCTCTCTCTCTCGTTTGGTTCTCAATACAATGGTCTCTTGGAGATCTATTTGATGTGTGTTTGTTGGGATCCGATGAACTTTGAGTTTATGATCAGATCTATGTTTTTATCCATGAGAGTTATTTGATATCTTGTATGCATGGTTACTTATAACCTCATATTTTTTTCTTCGAATCTTTGATTTAGTTAGGCCGACTACATCAATTTTTCTTGCCATGGGAAGAGGTGCTTTGTGATGGCTTCGATTTTACGGTGCTTGATCCCAGAGACAGAAGGGGAAACGGCGCATATGTATCGTTGCTATTAAAGATAACAAGATGGGGTCTATTTCTACATAAATAGATCTTGTCTACATCGTGTCATCGTTCTTATTGCATTACTTCGTTTCTCCATGAACTTAATACACTAGATGCATGCTGGAAAGCGGTCGATGTGTAGAGTAATAGTAGTAGATGCAGGCAGGAGTCGGTCTACTAATCTTGGATGTGATGCCTATATAATAATCATTGCCTGAATATTGTCATGAATATTTGAAGTTCTATCAACTGCCCAACAGTAATTTGTTTACCCACCGTATGCTATTTTCTCGAGAGAAGCCACTAGTGAAATCTACGGCCCCCGGGTCTCTTCTTTATTATATTTGCCTTCGCGATCTATTTTCATTTGCTTTTATTTTCAGATCTATTAATCCAAAAATACAAAAATACCTTGCTGCAATTTTTATTTATTTATTTTATCTCGCGTTCCCGCAAGACCTATTTATCCAATCTACTGCAATTTTACCTATCTTTTTACCCGTGAGGGATTGACAACCCCTCTCTTACGTCAGGTTGCAAGTATTTGTTCTTTGTGTGCAAGAGATGTTTATGTGGTGTTGCGTGGTTCTCCTACTAGTTCGATAACCTTGGTCTCATCACTGAGGAAAATACCTACCGTAGTTGTGCTGCATCATCCCTTCCTCTTTGGGGAAATACCGATGTAGTTCAAGCCGCATCAAAAGGAATTTCTAGAGCCGTTGTCGGGGAGACATAATCAACAGCTACCAGGTTCCTAACCACAAATCTCATCTCCTTGCAATTTACATTATTTACCATTTGCCTCTCGTTTTCCTCTCACCCACTTCACAAAAAATTGCCGTTTTATTCGCCCTCTTTTCTCGTTCGTCGTTTTTTCATCATATCTGTTTTTAGTGCAATCTTGTTGCGTAGTCACGATGACTCAAGAGAACACCAAGTCGTGTGATTTCTCCAATACAAACCACAATGATTTTATTAGCACTATGATTGCTCCTCCCGCCACTAGTACGGAGTCTTGTGATATTAATGTCGGTTTGCTGAATCTTGTTATAAAAGATCAATTTTCTGGTACGCCTAATGAGGATGCCGCGTCCCATCTTAACACATTCGTGGAATTATGTGATATGCAAAAAAAGATGTGGACAATGATATTGTGAAGTTGAAATTATTCTCGTTTTCTTTGCGAGATTGTGCAAAATTTTGGTTTTTCTTCTTTGCCTCGCAATAGTATCGGTTCTTGGGATAAGTGCAACGATGCCTTTTGTTACTAAGTATTTTTCGCCCGCAAAAATTATTTCCCTTAGATCCTAGATCATGAATTTCAAGCAACTTGAACATGAGCATGTTGCACAATCTTGGGAAAGGATGAAATTAATGCTAAGGAATTGCCCAACTCATTGGTTAAATCTTTGGATAATCATACAAAAAAATTATGCGGGGTTGAATTTTGTTTCTCGTAATCTTTTGGACTCAGCCGCGGGTGGTACTTCTATGGAAATTACTTTGGGTGAAGCCACCAAATTGCTTGATCATATTATGGCAAATTATTCACAATGGCATACCGAAAGAGCTCCTACTAGTAAAAAGGTTAATTCGGTTGAAGAAATTTCTTCTTTGAGTGAAAAAGTTGATGCTCTTATGAAATTGGTTGCTAATAGAAGTGCTCCTATTGATTTTAATGATGTGCCTTTGTCTAGTTTGATTGAGCAAAATAGTGATGCCATGGATGTGAATTTTATCTCGCGAAACAATTTCAATAACAATGCTTATAGAGGTAATTTTAATCCTAGGCCTTTTCCTAGTAATTCCTCTAATAATTATGGTAATCCTTCTTACAATAATAATAATAGGAACACCTCTGATTTTAAGAATAATATTAAAGAATTTATCAATACTCAAAAGGTTTTCAATGCTACAATAGAAGAAAAGCTGAATAAGATTGATGATATGTCTAGAAGTATTGATAGAATTTCTCATGATGTAGAAAATCTCAAGATTAAAATTTTTGTGCCTAAGGTTGAGGAATCAATTAAGGCTCTTTATGTTTCTATGGATGAAAGTAAGAAAAGAACCGCTATGCTTAGAGGTAGAAGAGAATTTTTAGAAAAAGAAACATTTTCTAGTGATTGCTTTCATAAAAGTGCTGAAGATCTTAAAATGATTGGTGTTTCCTCTATTGATTACTTGTTTAGTAAGATTAAGATTCATAATAAATGGACTGAAGAAGATTCAACTTTAGCTAGGGTGAAAATCTTGTTGAGAAAATTGATAAGAGTGGGTTTGAACAGGTCAAAACTTTAACTAGTGATGTGCCCACTCTTTTGGATTACAAAGACTTTAATTATGATAGTTGCTCTTTGATTGATTGTATTTATTTGTTGCAATCCATATAAATTCACCCCATGCTTATGAACAAAATAAAGCTTTTACTAAACATATTGTTGATGCTATGATGAAAGCTTTGGAAGAGAAGTTGGAATTAGAGATTTCAATTCCTAGAAAATTACATGATGAATGGGAACCAAACTATCAAAGTCAAGATTAAAAATTATGAGTATTTTGCTTTATGTGACTTGGGTGCTAGTGTCTACAATTCCGAAATCTTTATGTGATGAGCTTGGTCTTACCGATATTGAAAGTGTTCTCTAAATTTGCACTGGCGGAATCTACTACTAAAAAACCTATCGGAAGAATTAATGATGTTCTTATTCTTCCAAATAGGAATTATGTGCCCATAGATTTATTGTTCTTGATATTGATTGCAATCCGTCCTGTCCAATTATTCTTGGTAGATCATTTCTACGTATTACTGGTGCCGTGATTGATATGAAAGAAGGCAATATTAAATTTCAATTTCCAGTAAGAAAGGGTATGGAACACTTCCCTATAACTAGAATTAAGCCACCTTATGAATCAATCATGAGGGCATCATATGGATCTAGAAACAAAGATGACAATACTTAGATCCTTCGAATTATGCCTAGCCAGGGGCGTAAAACGACAACGCTTGTTGGGAGGCAACCCAACGAATAAAATGTATTATTGTCTTTTTCTTTCTGTTCTTGAGTGTTTACACAAGTATGCTACTGTTATGATTGTGTTTTTTGTGTTTTAGTTAGTGTTTGTGCCAAGGAAAGCCTTTGGGATCATGTTGGGTGATAGTTGATTTGATCATGTTGGGATCATGCTTGGTTCTCCGACTGGATTGATACCTTGGTTTCATAACTGAGGTAAATACCTACCGTAGATATGCTGCATGATACGTCTCAAACGTATCTATAATTTTTTATTGTTCCATGCTATTATATTATCTGTTTTGGATGTTTTATATGCATTTATATGCTATTTTATATTACTTTTCGGACTAACCTAATAACCTACAGCCCAGTGTCAGTTCCGGTTTTTCCCTGTTTTTGAGTTCCGCAGAAAAGGAATACCAAATGGAATGAAACCTTCGCGATGATTTTTCTTGGACCAAAAGCAAACCAGAAGACTTGGAGATGAAATCGGAGCAGCCACGAGGCGGCCACAAGGACGGAGGGCGCGCCCAGGGGGTAGGGCGCGCCCCCACCCTTGTGGGCCCCCCTACACCTCCTGACCTAATTCTTTCGCCTATATATTCCCAAATATCCCCAAACCACCAGAAGCATCCACAAAAACACTTTTCCACCGCCACAACCTTCTGTACCCGTGAGATCTCATCTCCGGACCATTTCCGGCACCCTGTCGGAGGGGGATTCGATCATGGAGGGCTTCTACATCAACTCTATTGCCCTTCCGATTAAGCGTGAGTAGTTTACCATAGACCTACGGGTCCATAGCTAGTAGCTAGATGGCTTCTTATCTCTCTTTGATTCTCAATACCATGTTCTCCTTGATGTTCTTGGAGATCTAATTGATGTAATACTTTTTTGCGGTGTGTTTGTTGAAATCCGATGAATTGTGGATTTATGATCAGCTTATCTATGAATATTATTTGAATCTCCTCTGAATTCTTTTATACATGATTTGATATCTTTGTAATTCTCTTCGAACTATCGGTTTGGTTTGGCCAACTAGATTGGTTTTTCTTGCAATGGGAGAATTGCTTACCTTTGGGTTCAATCTTGCGGTGTCATTTCCCAATGACAGTAGGTGCAACAAGGCACGTATTATATTGTTGCCATCGAGGATAAAAAGATGGGGTTTCATCATATTGTTTGAGTTAATTCCGCTACATCATGTCATCTTACTTAATGTGTTACTCTGTTCTTAATGAACTTAATAATCTAGATGCAAGCAGAAGTCGGTCGATATGTGGAGTAATAGTAGTAGGTGCGGAATCATTTCGGTCTACTTGACACGGACATAATGCCTATATTCATGATCATTGTCTTAGATATCGTCCTAACTCAGCGCTTTTCTATCAATTGCTCGGCAGTAATTTGTTCACCCACCATATTATTTGCTATCTTGAGAGAAGCCTCTAGTGAAACCTATGCCCCCCGGGTCTATTTTCCATCATATAAGTTTCTATTTTCCATCATATTAGTTTCTCATTTACTATTTTTGCAATCTTTCACTTTTCGATCTATAAACTAAAAATACCAAAAATATTTACTTTATCTTTTATCTATCTCTATCAGACCTCACCTTTGCAAATAACCGTGAAGGGATTGACAACCCCTTTATCGCGTTGGGTGCAAGTAGTTTGATTGTTTGTGCAGGTATTCGGTGATTTGTGTGTGGTCTCCTACTGGATTGACATCTTGGTTCTCAAACTGAGGGAAACACTTATCTCTACTTTCCTGCATCACCTTTTCCTCTTCAAGGGAAAAACCAACGCAAGCTCAAGAAGTAGCACTGCATCATCCCTTCCTCTTTGGGGAAATACCGACGTAGTTCAAGCGATATTAGCTCACGACGCCCGTGTTCACAAGGCTGGCGACGAGCTCCAATGGCTGGAGGCTACACGCACCTGCTAGCGAGGCTCCTCATGGTGCTAGCGTCATCCATGGGGCCGACCGGGGCCTAGGGCAAGGACGTGCTAGTGCTCGACCTTGCCAGAGCGCACTAAGGCCCATGGGGATAGGCCGTTTGTAGTTGCCTTCCAGATTGGCGACCGGATTGAACAGAGGAGGGCTCATGCGTGGCGAGCAAGGAGGGGAGGGAGGGTCAGTGGTAGCTCGGCACTCCTGTTGGGAAACGTTGCATGGAAAAACAAAAAAACTTCTACGCTCATGCGAAGATCTATCCATGGAGATGCATAGCAATGAAGGGAGAGTGCGTCTACGTACCCTCATAGACCGAAAGCAGAAGCGTTTGACAACGCGGTTGATGTAGTCGAACTTCTTCTAGCTCCGACCGATCAAGCACCGAACGCACGTCACCTCCGAGCTCTGCACACGTTCAGCTCGGTGACATCCCTCGCCTTCTTGATCCAGCAAGGTGTCGAGGTAGTAGATGAGTTCCGTCAGCACGACAACGTGGTGACGGTGATGGTGAAGTGATCAACGCAGGGCTTCGCCTAAGCACCGCGAGAATATGACCGGGGGTGTAAACTATGGAGGGGGCGGTGTACACGGCTAACAATTGACGTTGTGTGTTCTAGGCGCCCCCTCCTCAAGTGGGGCCGAATCCCACTTGGGCTCCTGCCCTGGTTCGCGCCCCCTTCCTTGTATAGGCGCCAGGGGAAGGAAGGGGGAGGTGGCACCCCCCCTTTCCTTTCTCCCTTGAGGAGGGGAAGAAAGGAGGGACTTGACCTCCCCCCTTTCCTTTCCCTAGGACTGGCCGGCCTGATGGAGGGGCGCACCAGCCCCTTGTGGGCTAGTTTGTCCCTCCCTTGGCCCATTAAGCCCATATCTTTGCCGGGGGTGCCAGGAACCCCTTCCGGTGACCCTATATGTACCTGATACCCTCCAGAACACTTCCGGTGTCCGAATACCATCGTCTTATATATCAATCTTTACCCCTCGACCATTTTGAGACTCCTCATCATGTCTGTGATCTCATTCGGGACTCCGAACAACATTCGATCACCAAATCACATAACTCATACTCCCTCCATTCCACAATGTAGTGCTTCCTCTATCTCCGTGCTTCAACTTTGACCGTAAATTTAACTACCAAGACCGATTGCGGCGGGAGCAAAAGTTATATCAGTGAATGCGTATTCGAAAGAAGTTTTTAATTATGTAATTTTTTCTCCCGCCACAGTCGGTCTCGTTCGTTAAATATATGGTCAAAGTTTGACCTCGGAAAGCGCGGGCGCACTATATTTTGGAATAGAGGGAGTATAATACTATATCATCATCGAACGTTAAGCGTGCGGACCCTACGGGTTCGAGAATTATGTAGACATGACCGGGACACCTCTCCGGTCAATAACCAATAGCGGAACATGGATGCTCATATTGGCTTCTACATATTCTACCAAGATCTTTATCGGTTGAACCGTAATGACAACATACACAATTCCCTTTGTCCATCAGTGTGTTACTTGCCCGAGATTCGATCGTCGGTATCATCATACCTAGTTCAATCTCGTTATCGGCAAGTCTCTTTACTCGTTCCGTAATACATCATCCTGCAACTAAATCATTAGTCACTTTGCTTGCAAGGCTTCTTATGATGTGTATTACCGAGAGGGCCCAGAGATACCTCTCCATACTCGGAGTGACAAATCCTAATCTCGATCTATGTCAACCCAACAAAGACCTTTGGAGATGCATGTAGAGCATCTTTATAATCACACAGTTACATTGTGATGTTTGATAGCACACAAGGCATTCTTCGGTGTCCGGGAGTTGCATAATCTCATAGTCGAAGAAATATGTATTTGACATGAAGAAAAGCAATAACAATAAACTGAACGATCATTATGCTAAGCTAACGGATGGGTCTTGTCCATCACATCATTCTCCTAGGTTGACTCATGGCCATGGTTAGGAAACCTTAACCATCTTTGATCAACGAGCTAGTCAAGTAGAGGATCACTAGGGACACAGTGTTTGTCTATGTATTCACACATGTATTTGGGTTTCCGATCAATACAATTCTAGCATGAATAACAAACATTTATCATGAATAAGAAAATATAAAATAACAACTTTATTATTGCCTCTAGGATATATTTCCTTCAACTCCGGTGACGAGCTCGACGGCGGGAGTAGTTTTGGCCGTCGAGTGCGCTGCAAGAGAAGAGTGTGGGCGGCGATGGACTGTTGCACACAACAAGCTCGAAATAATGCACAAGAGGGTGAAGTGTATGTGTCTACTGATGGGTGGGCCCCTTGTTAATTTAAGGTTCCGGTAGACGACATTAGATTTTGGTGCCACGTCAGCCCTAACAGCATGCCTAGCCTGTCATATATCGCATCAAACTTCTCTCAATCGAGGGTTTATTGCTTTCAACAAACAATTATTTAAAATCAATGTTTTCGGTAAACTTGTACTAAAACAATGGTTTTGGCAGATGCAATTGTGGTGGTTTTTGGCGATTTAATCAACATAGGGTGAGGGTGAAGCGACTCATAGTGAGAGTTTGGAGCTTAAGAGCATCTCCACTCGCCCCCAATAGGCCCCCGGGCTCCTTTGTTATCGCTGGCTCGGAAAAATCAGCCCAGTCGCACCCCAGAAGCCCAAATTTCGCCGGTTAGGGCCGAAATTGGCGCCGCGGACCCAGGCCGAACCCAGGGCCAGTCCTCAGATTTGAGGGGCCCGGGGCGAAAACAAAACTCGGGACCTGGGGCGAAAACAAAACTCGGGGCCCTTTATGCATCTTGCAGGGTATGATTATTTTTAAACACATGTTACCCTTAAATTTTATTAAATTTTATCAATGGAGTGAGTACAACCCAGCATGTCGACCTAGTTTCCTGATTTAGTTGTATATGGTTATATTAATTCTATCTTATTTTAGATTTTGCCAAGAAAACTGCATGCATTGTATATTTCACTATATAGTTTGCCACACACAAAAAAAATACACAGAGCACACATACGTGGGCCCCCCTATGTATCGGGGGCCCGGGGCAGCCGCCCCTGCCCACCCCCCCCCCATCCGGGCCGGGCCTAGCCGAACCCGACACGCTGGGGGCGTCGAGGGAAATGAATTTGGTGCAAAAACTGGTGGACCCGCCAAGTCAGCGATTGGGCGACATCGGGAACCTTCGCCGTCCTCATTGGCTCGGTTCCCACGGAAATCAATGCGAAGGTTGCCGCCAGTCAGCCTTCCCTTGATTCACGAGCGACGCAGTGAAGGCGCCCCGCCTCGCATCCCGCCATGCGTCCACATTGCGGGCGCCCGCTCGCCGCTATAAAAAGCACCCTCCCTCGCCGATGGCCGCACACTTGCCACAACCCCTCTCTCTCTCTCTCTCTCTCTCTCTCTCTCTCTCTCTCTCTCTCCTCTCTCTCTCCGCCGACGCCCCTCTCTCCTTCGCCGCAACGCCCTCTCTTCCCCCATCTCAAGACGTGACCGATGGTCGAGCGTTTCCCCGGCGACGGAGCGGCGGCCAATGGCTTCGGTGTCGCTATCTCCATGAGTGGAAGGTGCGCCTCCTCCACGAGGCGGACTACCTGGAACGGGCCGACATGTGCGTGCTGGGCTCGTGGAGGCTCAGCACCGAAGGAGTCCCCCTGCCCCCGCCGCCCACTAGCGCTGACCGCGGTGCCGAGATCACGCGGATCCGATCGACGTTGCCGAAGGAAGTGCGACAGCAGGCGAGATACGCCCCCGACAACACCAACCTATGGACGGCGTACTTCAAGCGCCGCCACGCCGACCAGCTCGTGTCGACAAACGGCGCTCCGGCACCATGGGGGTGGCACAACTCCGACGGCCGTCGCCAATGGTGGGGAGTCCCTGGGTGCACTCTCCACGCCGTCCTCGAGCACATCGAGGGTGGAAACCCGCCGCGGATGGTGTACCCGGCGTCATCCTTCTCGCCCCGGAGCAGTAGCTCGTGGCTGCCGAGGCGCATGGCGGGCGCGTCCTCGTCTTCCTCCGACTCCCACTCCCCCGGCACCCCGCCGCCGCTCACCGCCGTCTAGGCCGAGCCCTAAGAGACGCCAAAGCGCAGGCGCAATGGGAACCTCGTCATAAACGAGGGCCGTCGTCGCCAACCTTCTCCTCCCCGCGGCCATATTCGCCTGGTCAGCCGAAGAAGGAGCCGAAGACGTCGCCTGCCGTCGTCAAGCAAGAGCACATCTCCATGGCCGCTGACCTCGAGACTAGCCTGAAGTGGGCGCGAGACGACTACGTCCGGGAGGAAATGGAGTGTCAGCGCCACGCCCTCGAGGAGATCACCGCTCAGCGCCGCGACCGTGACGAGGACGACATCGTCATCCTCAACGACGGCGATGAGGAGGCGTCGGCGCCGTCCAACCCCATCCGCCTCGGCGACCCAGGCCAGGGCTGCAGCAAGGACGGCGGCGTCCAGGACGACGACGACGATGACTACACCAGCTTCTACAAGCTCCTCGACATGTAGAAGGCTCGGGACGGCGGCGGCATAGTTTTAGGGTTTAAACATGTCTTTTTTAAATTATGTACAAATATGAATGAATGTCGTCCAAATTCTTCAAATTTTAGCTGAACTACATTTCAAAAAAGGGCGTCTGAGGGCCAACTTGGGGCGGCGAGTGGGAACTCGACCGCCCCCATGGCGAAAATAACGTCGGCTCGCTCCCCGGGAGGCGCTATTTCAGTCCGTGGGGCGCCGAACAAGTGGAGATGCTCTAAATGCTCTGACTTAGTTAGATTTAGTGTGGGAACAGTGGTTCCTTGGAGTATAGTGATTGGGAACAGTTGCAATACAGGTTGGCTCGATTCTGATACAATTGATATTGCCCGAGCATTATCTCTGAACCATTCCCTCAAAAATTATGGACGCCAATAAGTGCCACACGTGTGGGCGTTAGAGGGTCTGCCCACACATTTTGTGTGATGTATAAGAGGAACAACTCACACACCTACGTGTGGGCAAAACAAGTAATGCCCACATATCTCTTTTTTCCCTCCCGATCCCTCTCACACGCGTGCATGTGGGCGAAATAGATAACACCCACACGCCCCTTCATCAGGCCTCATACCTCGTGGTCCCGCACGCCCCGCGTGACAGTCACCGCGCGTCCCGCAGTTGCCATGATCCAGACCCTCGTCCATGTTCATTTAACTGTAGTTGCCATGTCGCTGAATTTCGTTGCCATGTCAGACAACTACAGTTACCATGGTTGCTCAACTGCAGTTGTCATGTATGGTCTGGTCTACTGTAGTTGCCATGATTTCAAAACTTTAGGGGTTGCCACTCACTAACACTAGGCAAGTTGTCGTGTAGCACTAACAAAAAGGCATGGCAAAAAAGCATGTTCGGGTAAAAGAAAGAGTTGCCGTGAGTTCACAAGCACACTAGGGCAGTTACCATGTAAAGAGAAAGAGTTGCCATATACTTACGTGCACGCTAGGGCAGTTGTCATGTACCATGCAAAAAAAAACATGGCAACTCGGGTAAAAGAGAGTTGTCACCTGCTTACAAGCAAAACTAGGGCAGTTGTCATGTACCCTGCAGAAACACATGGCAACTGCCAGCTTTGGGTGTGAGTGAGGAGACGGGTGTGTGGTCGAAGTGATAAACACCTACACACCAGCCCCCTCTGCGTGCGTGAAAACTGGTGTGTGGGCGAATTGTTAAACACCCACACATAAGCTCCCGTGTGGTGAAAAAAGACATGTGGGCGACCAGATGAATGCTCACACATCAATTTAGTCCTACGTGGCACACAAAAACTGCCAGAACGCGCCAAGATTCATGCAGAATTGGTTGGACGAGAATTCATGTGTGTGGGCGAGTTGCCAGACGCCCACACGTGTAGGCGTTAGTGTTTTCAAAAATTATCTCTGAACCATTGGTTTCGAGCTCTCTGAGAATATATGGTGTCCGGGACCGGTTCCGATACAGACCGGAGCGGTTCCGATACAGGCCGATACTGCGGGGACAGCTTCCTACGCGATAGTGGTATATGCAGCTTGACTTGTATATCTGATATTATCTGGAGACTGATCATGGCTTTCTGTGTGATTCTATGCGGCTTGACTTGTATACCTTAGATCTCGGGTCCCAACAGATTCTTTGAAGATCCATGGCGCACTCATCAACCTTACCACAGACGTCGACTCCAAAGTGGCATAAAGATTTCTTTCATTGCATTTCGCGGCAAGCGTTGTAAAAGCAATCCCAAGCAATCCCATCAGACAGATTTCATTGCATTTCTTTGACCTGAGCCAACCTTTCAGAGTTCGCACATATGTTGCTCAAGTTGGCCAGTCTGAGAAAATCCACGGTGGTTACTAAAATATTTTATTAACACTTCCCCCAGTTTTCGTTGTGACTATTCAGTTTCAAAGATACTGAAAAGTCTGAATGTTGTCGAATAAAAGTCACTGCTCACCAATTCGGGTGCATTTTCTCTACTGGGGGCGATAACTGGTCCCTTGGCTGTTTAAATAAAAAACACAGGGTACGCTCCCCCACTCAGGCTTCTGCAGACCATAAAACAAACGGAGCTCTAATCATAAATATTCACACGGCCAACAGAAGGTGTCGAACAATTGAACTGCAATTGAGATGCTTGTAAGAACTACTCCCTCTGTTCCTAAATACAAGTCTTTGTAGAGCTTCCACTATAAACCACATACGGATATAAATAGATGCATTTTAAGTGTAGATTCATTCATTTTGCTCCGTATGTAGTCCACCTAGTGGAATCTCTACAAAGAATTATATTTAGAAACGGAGGGAGTATATAAATCTAGCTAACAAAATTGAGCTTGTTAACTATCTATCCTTGAGTAGAATTGTTTCCTGAAGACTTATATTTAGGAACGGAGGGAGTATATAAATCTAGCTAACAAAATTGAGCTTGTTAACTATCTATCCTTGAGTAGAATTGTTTCCTGAAGACGACTACCTCAACAGCTGATGATGGTGATTTGGAGTTACCGAACCGGGCATTGCACCAGCACTGAACATAATGTTCGGCGCCTGTGCAGCTTGCTGAGTCTGGATAGCCGAAAACGGTGAGCGAGGCCCAAACGAGAGCATCCGTGGCCGCCGCTGCACGGACGGCATCTGTGGATGCACATGCACATGCCCATGCCCCTGCCCCTGCCCCTGCATGTTATTAGCGTATGCCGCTGGTACCGTGGCTTCAGCCATGGAGCGTGGCATGGCCAACGGTCTAGGGCTTATATTCGTTGGATTGGGTGACATAGTGCTACAGCCACTGGTGGGCAAACTAGTTTCCAGGCGATTTGAGCAGGCTCGCATCGCCTGGATACGGCCAGCTGAAATCCTCTGTCTCGCTCTATCCACTTGCTCGCATTCCTTCAAAAGCAAGGTCTCAACTTCAGCAAACTGCTTCAACTTTAACTCCAGCCTCTTCAACTGCAAGTTCAGTAATTGCAGATGGTATCAAAACAAATATGTAAGCATCAAAACTTCCAAAGTGCCTAGGAACTAACTGTGATACTCCATCCGTTCCTAAATATTTGTCTTTCTAGAGATTTCAACAAGTGACTACGTACGGAGCAAAATGAGTGAATCTACACTCTAAAATATGTCTATATACATCCGTATGTGGTAGTCCATTTGAAATCTCTAAAAAGACAAATATTTAGGAACGAAGGGAGTAGATGGTAAGAAAATATTGATCATGAGTTTAACTTTCTACCCTGGTTTCAGGACATTAAAATGTAGGCATGAGGACAAAAACCTTCAAAAACTCTTTAGATTTCACCATCGAGCAACTTCTAGACAATTAATACAGCTAAATGATTATTGCATAGGAACATACCTGTATTGGGTAACCAGAGCGACCGAGGTATAATCTTTTAGGACTTCTGTGCCAAGTTCGACTATTAACAGATTTAGATGTGTTTTGTTCACTGGCTATCCCTGGGTGGGATATAGAGGGCCAGTTTTTAGTTTGTTACCACCTGTTTCGTTGAGAGGATGATGGATAGAGACAACCACATATATGGAATATACCCTCCAGATGCTGGTTGAGCAGACATGGAAATTTTGCTGAATCAGGACAACCACCCGCACTCGCTCCGCTCGTCGCCGCTTGCCTCACATGGCTCGCTCCGCTCGTTGCCTCACGTGGAACTTTCTTTTCCTGTTACATCACACACTACCCCAAAACCAAACCATATCTCTTCTCCCATTTCTCTCGTGCGGCGGCGGCAGGACCTAGGGCGACGCTGGTGGCTGGACATCAGCGGCGAGGGAGATGCATGTTCACTGGACATCTTCACTTGCAAGTTGTTGGTGCCATAGGAGCAGGAAGAGTCTCTAGATGGAGGACATCTTGGGAAAGCACACATTGTCGAGCCGAAGAAGAGCACAGGGTGGGTTCATAAGAGAACGTATCATAGTGAGCTCAGATGCCAAGAAGAAAAGGGCTGAACAATTGTGACAGTGATCCTCGGACACACAATATATACTAGTCATATGTAGCATCTGAACTGTTTGTATCATTGAGTAGCAAAATTAGGCTTATATAGAGAGTTTGAGTAGATGCCAGTCTATGCCTGGTCCATTATTAATATTAAAAAAAGGCGTAATAAGTGCCGAGAGCTCCCACACAAGGTGGGGTCTGGAGAAGGGAATTTCTAGAAAGCCTTACCATGCATAATAATTCTGCAAGGGGGCTGGTTCGAACCCAGGATCTCCAGTGCCACAAGTAGAGAGACTCTGCGTGCACCATGCCCGCCCTTCTGGTCCATTATTAATATAATGGGAAAAAGAATCAAAGCTAACTTGTATTTTGAAGTGATGATTTTGACATGTGGGATTTTCTAGTGATGTATTGTGTTTTTGAGTGGCTAGAATGAGAAAGAAAGGAAGAAGTGAAGCCACACACGCATGGATATTCTTTCATGCTAAACTTTTCCTGTGTTGCAATTGCATGTGGGCTAAATTTTTTTTTTTTGAACAGTCACCGGGGGGGAGAGCTTCCCCACCTGAATATATTACCACTCAAAGAGTTCAGGGGAATACAGGCAAATTATTGTTACAAGTTCAGCTAGAAGGGATTGCAGAGGAGAGAAAATTTAGCCACTGTCTAGCCGAGTTGCTGTCATCAGTTTTCTTTAACCGTAAGACCCAGAGAGAGAAGTCTGCTACAATATTTCTTAGCGTTAATCTGTGAGAGTGATCATCGTTCCTGAACACGAGAGCATTTCTTGAGTCACAGAGCTTCCAAGTTATGGTCAAGGCCACCGATGGCCAGATGTTGGGGTTGAAGCCCTGAATCGGTGGGTGTTGGGGAAGAGCAGTGAGGGAGGTCGGAGCAGACAGGCCCAAGCTGGACCAAACTTGTGTAGCAAAGGAGCAGGTGGAAATGAGATGAAGAGCATCCTCATACGGGTCTTGACATCGAGGGCAAGCTGCGGATTGAGCCACATTTTTGTGAAACATGTTGGCCTTCGTATTTAGCCGATCGCGGAGGAGAAGCCAAGCGAAAATTTTGACTTTGATCGGAACCTTAGAGGCCCAAACAAAATCATGGTGTGGATTGAAGGAGTCATCAGCAACAATGGAAGAGTAAGCGTTCTTGGCAGAGAAAGGAAGCCCATGTGTGAGGGACTGCTCGTCTGGTCGGTCCACCTGCTGGAAATCCTGCAACAACAACAACACACAGTCCAACTCTCGAGCAGCAGCATTAGTAAGACGGTTCCGCAGGTTCGATAATAAGCTGGTTTGCTAAAGTGTAGCCACTAGAACCTTGTCATCTATGGAGTGGAGTATAGGTGGGGGGAAACTTTTTGTAGAGGTGATTCAAGAATCCATTTATCTAGCCAAAAGAAGGTGGAGAAGCCGTTGTAGGTGATCACGAAGGAGTGCTCAATTAGGAGAGGTAGGTTTTTGTTTATAATCTTCCAAAGGAAAGAGGGCCTAGGAGTTTTTGTTGCAATCCCAAGTGGATATTGGTGATGATACCACTGGGTCCAGGGGATGTTTGGGTGTTGCAAAATTTTGAAAGAAAATTTCATAAGCAGGCAGTGGTTCTGAATTTCAAGATTTTTAATGCCTAGACCACCAAGTTCCTTAGGCCTGCAAACGTTTTTCCACGCGACCAGACACTTTGCACCAGTGCAAGTTTCTTCGTTGGACCAGAAGAAAGCTCTCCGGATGGTGTCGAGCTTAACTAGGATAGACTTCGGTAGGCGGAAAACGGACATGAAGTAAATAGTTAAGGAATCGAGGACAGCAGAGAGCAAGGTTAGTCTTGCTCCACGTGAGAGCAGACGCGCGACCCAACCAAAAAGGAGTTTTCGAAAGCTATCTAAGATAGGGTCGAAAGCTGAGAGTGGTAGTTTGGTAGGGGAAAGAGGGAGGCCTAGGTAGATTAACGGGAAGGAGGAGAGCTTACATCCAATGGGTTGCAGCGATGTTATTTTGGATGAGGTCATCTGTGGCAATGGTGAGAAGCGAGGTTTTTTGGAAGTTGATGACTAGGCCAGTCGCTAGGGCGAAATCATGCAGGGTGTTTTTGAGGATAGTGGCTGCTGCGACGCTAGCGGCAGCAATAATTAGTGTGTCATCGGCGTATTGTAGGGTTACTGGTGGTTCATTCGAACGGAGGGGGTGACATAGTTCGTTTTGCCGGAAAGCCTGTGCGATCAGTCTTTGAAGGACATCTGCGACGATGATGAATAAATACGGCAAGAAGGGGTCACCTTGTCGAAGGCCAGCTCTACATTGGATCCAGGACCCCGGAGTGCCATTGAGGAGAATAGCCGTTTTGCCAGTATGGAGAATGTTTTGGACCCATGCACAGAAGATGGGAGGGAAACCTCTTGCTTGTAAGATCGATATTAGAGAGGACCAAGAAATGGAGTCAAAAGCTTTTCTGAAGTCGAGCTTGATGACCATGGTGGGAGCCTTTCTTGTGTGACAAGCGCTGAGAATATCAGCAGCATAAATAAAATTTTCAGCAATATTGCGCCCATGGAGAAAACCTGTTTGGTCGTAGTGAATGAGCAGTGGGATGAGGGGTTTCACCCTGCTTGTAAGAACTTTGGCCACCCCCACTTTTGGGGTACAGTTTTGCAGAGAGATTGGTCTAAATGCATCGGGGGAGGTTGGGGCTAGGGTTTTTGGAGGGAGGACCATGAATGCTCGGTTAAAGCGATCGAGAGAAGCTGTTTGATCATGGAAAGCAGAAAAGAACGGGAGGATGGAGTGTTTGATTTCGTGCCAAAATTTTCTAAAGAAAATAGGCCCAAATCCGTCTAGGCCAGGGCTAGTGTTTGTGTTCATGGAGAGAAAGGCTTGATGAATTTCCTCCAGGGAGAACGGAGCAGCAAGATCACATAGCTGGGGTAGAGTTGCCGGATAGAGCTGTAGTAAGTTGAAGTTCCAGGTTGCAGTTTTTGTAGTACCGATGAGTTTTTGGAAATAATTTTTTAGGATTGCAGCTTTGTGTTCGTGCAGGAAGATTTCAAAATCATTGTGGATGAGCAACGGGATTTTATTTGAGCGAGATCGTTGTGTGGCAGAGGCGTGGAAGAACCTGGTGTTTTCATCGCCGTCGACGGCCCCCCTGATCTTACCCCTCTGTTTCCAGAAGGAAATCTTCTGTTTAATAGCAGCTTGTAACAGGTTTGAAATTGTGAGCCTAAGCTTTAGTTCCAGAAGGGAGAGGGGGGCAAGTTCCTCACTTAGGTCGAGGGCCAGAATTGCAAGTTTGCAATTTGCCTCCCGTTGGTAGATGGGCCTAAGAGTTTTGGCCCAAGATTTGAGGGCAGAACGTGTTTTTTTCAGATTTTGAGTGAGAGAAGTCGCGGGGTCCAGTACAGGCCCATTGTTGTTATGTTCAATGGGCTGCCAAGTGGTTTGCACTATGGTTTTGCAGGCCTGGAGGGAGGTCCAGTAACGTTCAAAGCGAAAAAGGCGGGAGGAAGGGATAGATGTGGACACAGTAACCAGTAGCGGAACGTGATCGGAGGCGAAACGAGAGAGAGAGGACAGGTGAGTGTTGGGAAAGAGCGCATCCCAGGCGAGGTTAATAAGAACCCTATCTAGCCGTACAAGCGTAGGGGATGCCCTCTTGTTTGACCACGTGAATGGGCGATCAAGAAGAGGGAGCTCAATGAGAGCAAGTTGATCAATAGTATCATTGAAGGCATCTGCTTCAGATCGGCGAAAGTTATTATTGTTCTTTTCATTGGGGAAGCGAATCAGATTGAAGTCACCGACGAGGAGACAGGGGGATTGTGGTGGTGGTTCAGTTTGTTTAAGCTCATCCAGGAAATCTCTTTTTAGATCCCTTTGCGAGGGCGCGTAGACGTTGGTGATATAGACGGCGTGTTGCGAGGCAAGGCAAGAGAGGGTGAGAGGGGAGGTAAAACGCCTATGGTCACAGCTGAGAAGTGTAAAACAGCGTGAGTTAGTGGCAGAGAGAATGCCACCCGCAGAACCGATAGCGTCTAGATGGTTGTTTGAGTCTAGGAAGCATGGTAGAATCGAGCGTGTTTTAATGGTATCTGGTTTAAGAAGTTTAGTTTCTTGAAAAAGAGCGATCGATGGGCGCAGTTGATTGATTTCAGAGAACACATTAGCACATTTATCATTGTCACCAAGACCGCGAACGTTCCAAGACATGATAGAGTAGGATTCATTTCTCATAGTGGAAACTTTAGCAAGCACCATACATAGGATAAGCAACCCAGCAAGCGAGCATCCAGGTTCAGGATATAGTGGGACAAGTTGATAGAAGCAGGCGTGAGCACTAAAATAGTTAACTTAAACCTAACAGAGCCTAACAAAGCAGCTACGGTAGGGTGCGACGCACTGGATACATGCCCAACAAGGGCCGCCATCAGAGTGGCAGTGACATAAGGGAGATGTAATCATGGCGAACCGAAGTCGCCGGAGCCCGAAGCGATATCAGCCGCCATCTCCGGCGGAGCACCGCAAGCACCAGCGATGGCCACGAGATCCTCAGGCGAGGCAGGACCGCGGGCCGTGTCGTCGATGAATCCATCCATGTAGCAGAGACGAGCGTGAACAAGGGCGTCCGAGAGGTCCTTGGAAGCAGCTGAGAGGTCGAGCTTTTTCGCCTTGGAGCGCATGGCCTTGGCAGTCATGGAGGAGTAGTTGGGGGCTCGATTTCGGCCAAGCGAGCGCTGCGTCTGGCCTTGACACTAGAGTCAGCCGCCATCTTGGCGCGCCTGCTGATGCGCCTGGCCAGACACTCATGCGTGGATTCAGGAGGCAGCTCGGGAGCCGGATCGGATACGACCACAGGCAGTGGTGGCTCATGGTGTACAGGAGGAG
>NC_041386.1:518583391-518587853 GCF_002162155.2 Triticum dicoccoides
AGCTGGAGAGGGTGGAGCTGGTAATGCGGGCATAGGACGGGGAGCGGTCAATCGAACAAGCTTTCGAACGGGAGTGGGAGTGCATGCGGGAGGAGACCATGAAGCATGCACCAGCATGGCGACAGGCATGCCATCGGCCATGACAGCAAGGATTGGGATGCCGTCCAGGGGAGTCGTAGTTGCAGGTGTTGGTGGAGGGCCCGAGGGAGATTTCGGCGTGCATGCGAAAGGAGACATGGCTGCAGCGATGGATCGTATCTGGCACGTGGTGGCGGGAGACAGGCGTGGGTTGGATATCTGGTAGGAAAGGGAAGAGTTGTCCTCGTCATCTAAGGAGAATGGGGAGGCGCCCGAGCCATGGCGGAAGAGAGCACGGCTCTCAAGCTTGACGACAACTATGTCGTTGTCAGGAAGGCGCACCATGAGGCAAGGAGGAAGGACGAAGTCGCGGACCACCATGACAAGAGCACGGACACTGGAGTGGTCACCCTGGAAGCAGTGCTGGTCAGCTGACACGAAGTCTCCCAGGTGTGAGAAGAAGTATTCTGCCCCCACAGGGTGCCAGAGCTCGTTGGGATAGTCGAAGGCCTCGATCTCAGCCATGTGAATGAAGATAGCCAAGGATCTGTTGTCTGCGTGCTCTGGACACTCGAAGAAGAGGGTGTTGCCCTCGTGGTGGATAGGGCCATGGACAGTGACGGCGAAACGCTCATCAGTGTTTGCAAAGGAGAGACGCGCAGCGCCACGGCCAGAGGAGGTGAGCCCGAACGTAGGGTTGTTGTGGTGGAGCACGATAGCCTGGCGGATGAAGCGAAAGGGGTTATGCATGGGGGTGGCGAGGTGGACGTAGGAGAGGTTATCGACCTGGCGAATGAGACAGCTTGGTGGGACTAGTAATGGGAAGTGAGGCGCCGGAGGAGAACGGCTAGCAGCAGACGGAGCTGCGGTGACTGGGGAGGGGTGGGGTGGCGGGGCGAAGGACGGCACCGGAAGGGAGGCGGTGGAGACCCGAGGACCGAAGATGAGGGGGAGGCGGAAAGGAGGGAGGTCGTTGGTGAGGATGCAGTGGGAGCCGAACCAGATGGGAGCGCCATCCGAATGCCTGGATCCGGCCGACGAGCCGGAGGCGGTGTGGGTGCCCGTCGTGTGCGCCATGGAGCTGCATGGCGGGCGCACAAACGCACGGTTAATACGCGGGGAGGGGGCATAGAGGGGAAGAAAGGAAGGAAACGGACAGCTTTACACCTGAAACTCCGGTGGCCGGAGCACCAACAGCGAGAGCAGCGGACGGGATCACGGCAGTCGGAGATGGTGTGGTCACTGGCGAGACACCGGAAGCATCTGGATTTTTGCTTTCGACTATATTTGTGGTGGATGTGTTTGAGGCTGGTCGTCCAGAGAGGGGCTGATTTATAGGTAGGAGAGGGCAGTGGATGGGAGGGGGCGATTGCAGCGGCGCGAGCTGGGGAGCTCAGCAAAACCTCTCGGTAGGAGCGCGGGGTCTGCAGAGGCATGGAGACCGAAGAGCACGCAGGGATGGCAGTGGTGGCAGGAGCGTGGCACTCGTCCATGGCGGTCTCGGGACGATGCTGAGGGGAGGGGCCGGTTTGTAGGCTGGCGGAGGTAGGGAAGGCAGGTGGTGGTGTAGACGTGATGATGGGCGCATGCGTGTGCATGCAAGCGTTGGTTGGTGCGAACGGTGAGGGCGAGCGGGTGGGGGAGGATGGGTCCCGAAAATCAGCGACAGCAGGGTATGATTTTGGGTCAGCGCAAGCGGTGGCAATATCGAGCAGCCCCGGGTGCCGACCGGGGGGCGGCTGCGGCGACGGCAGCGGGTCCAGGCAGTCAGTGGTGGATAGAGGGCTTGGGGGTGGATGGTCTAGCGTTTTAGGGTTTAAATAAGTGGGTAGGCTGGGAGGGGAGGGGGAGGGGACAGCGCAGGCCACGCCCAGTTCTTGTTTTCTTTCCTTTGAAAGGTTTCGGGGAGACGTGACGGGAGAGCCAGGCTGGCCGAGAGGTCCACGTGTCCCAGGCCATCGAGTGGATTTTGGTCAACCAGAGGCGATGCAGGAGAATCCTCTCCTAGAACAGTGTGATGTATCCCCGGGGTCTGATGGGGTAGATCTTGTGTGTTTATTCTAGTCGACAGGTGCGGTCCAAGCAAGGACGTGGAGTGGGTAGGCCGGACGGTGGAGGACGGGTCAATTGAGTCCGGTTCAAATACAATTGGCAATGGTACTGATCGCACTGTTTGTGATGCATGGTCAAACGAGTCAAAGAGCAGTAGTTTGAAATTTGAAAACTCTAGTGGCGCGCAACGGAGAACTTCCCCTCTGACCAAGACCGAGAACACAAGCACTAAGAACAGGTTCGGAGCAAGCGTGGTTGCGTGGAAGACACGTTTAAAGGAGAACTGGTGATCTAAGGCATTATTAATCAGTGTTTCATTAGCGCAAACCGAGCCAGAGTGGAAGACAACCCATATAGGGGTGGTTGGTTTATGTGTGAGGCATGTAGTGGGCGTGGTGACAAGGCAGTGGTACTTAGAAAATATTAAACGAGATCCCAGGACGGAACGTACCTTTGCATGTGATCGCGAGAGGCTGAGTGTTGGGGAGGTCACAGGAGCCCCAAGTGGCGGACGACCGTTGGCGGTTGCGGGCCCCACCTGCATGGAGGACATGCACGGGGGAGAGCTTGGTGGCGGAGCGACAGCAGGTTGAGGTGGCGCGACCGCAAGCAAGAGCGGCAAGGCCACCGAAGATGGAGGCGGGACCGGCATCGCAAGCGGCGCGACCGTGACCGTGGCGAACATGCGAGAAGCAGCGATCGGCGAGCAGGCGGCCATGAGTGTCGCAACGTGGTAAGACGGTACCGACGCCGCGAACGCCGCGTGAGAAAGGCGCGTGATGGAAATGCTTCGCGGAGATCCACCAAAACGGAATGAGAGCAACACCAAGACGAGCGTTTCGTCAACCATGAAGTTAGCTTTGTGGACGAAGAAAATTATCCTAGTGGGCGAGGAGTCTTGTGGCGAGGTGAAGACATTGGAGGAGAACAGATCGAAAATGTTGCATGAAAAGTCGATGCCGGGCGAGGGGACGAACCCGAGTTGCGAGCGCAGGAAGGCATCAGCATGGCCAAAGCGGTCACCGATGTCCAAGGTTGTTTGGATGTTGGTGGGTGGGGCATGAGCTTGTTGAGGCAGAGGAAATGGCAGAATTTGGATAGAGTGGGTGGTGGCGACGAGCACGGGCTCGGCGAGGAGAGCGCTAACGATGCGCATGTCGGAGACAGAGATTCGGAAGAGGTCATCTTGGAGGCGAGTCACCTGGAAGGCAGGAGCGTTGCCGCCCAGACAAGCTTGCATGAGGACGGCAACGAGCTCCTCGTCGAGGTCGAGTGAGGAGTGGTGAACTTGCACAGAGAGAAAGCATGGTGGCTCGTGGTGGCGCGGGTTGATGTGCTTGGAGAGGCAGCGCCAGACCTGCGCCTGGAAGTCATCACCCATGGCGTCCCCAACTCCAAGAGCCATGCGCAAGGCTCGGGAGGTGGGGGAGTCGTGCCATGGGATGGGGTCGTGGAAGGAGGCCGAGGCAGAGGGTGCGGGCGATGGTGGCGGAGAGACGGCGGCCGTGGCGGCCTGAGTTGTGCGCAGGGTGGAGCTGGGAGGGGCCGAGGGGCCGCAGGAGAGGAGAGGAGGAGGAGCCATCCACGTCTCTGCTTTATTGGTCAGAGTGAGCAGGTTTAATGGATGTGGGGTAATATCACCACCTGAAACAAAGAGATCATCCCAAAACCTATCCACCCCTCGACCCTCCAACCAAACATAAAACTGGTTATCGCTAACCACCTCTAATCTTTCAAACCAAACATAAAATTGGCTATCGCTAACCACATCCCATCTTTTCAACCAAACAAAAAATTGGCCCATACAACCCACCCTACAAACAAAACAAAAGGTCATGCTCAACCACGTGGATGTGGATGTCCTAGACGACTGAACATACTGTAACAGCCCAGAGTTTTCCCCAAACTAGAAATTAATTGCATTAGCTAAATACTTAACATAAATATTTTATGTCACCATTTTCTCAAACGGTGAATAAGTAAACCCCTTCGCTCTTTCGGTGTTGTGCTTCGAGACTCAACCCCGAACCTTCGAACACGACCCTCTTGTGATGTTTGGGAGCTACTCAAATTATGTCACAACATTTGCACAAGCCTAGCCCCTTACCCATAATGCAAACCCCTACTTATTTAATAAATGGAGATACTTCCTCTCCGCCTATGTTGTCTCAACATAGCCGGTCCCAAGCTCGGATAAAGGAGGGTGTCATAGGCTTGGCGAGTCAACACGTAAAAACTCAACCACTCTTATGGAGATGAAACCCAAAAGATTTTCATCGGGGCATAACCCTCTCAGCGACGTGCCACATCGAAACCCAGGTGTGGTGTCAAA
>NC_041386.1:518588130-518689176 GCF_002162155.2 Triticum dicoccoides
CCCTCCCCGATGGCGCGCCGTATCTTGATCTGGATACGGTGGCAAGTGAGCGAGGATCGGGTCATCACATCCTTAGTGGTGCGCTACATCGGTGCCCAGATGTAGTGAAAAATAAGCAAGGGTCTTCGCATTTGACTCGACGAATGCGAACGGTAAGGAAGCTAGCCGAGCCTAGGAGGATCCGCTTAGGTAGTTGGAACGTAGGATCTCTGATAGGGAAGCTTCGGGAGCTAGTTGATGCAGCGGTGAGGAGAGGTGTTGATATCCTTTGCGTCCAAGAAACCAACTAGAGGGGACAGAAGGCGAAGGAGGTGGAGGATAACGGCTTCAAGCCGTGGTACACGGGGACGGCTGCAAACAGAAATGGCGTAGCACTTGATCAACAAGAGCCTCAAGTATGGAGTGGTAGACGTCAAGAGACATGGGGACAGGATAATCCTGATCAAGCTGGTAGATGAGGACTTAGTTCTCAATGTTATCAACGCGTATGCCCCACAAGTAGGCCACAATGAGAAGATCAAGAGGGAGTTCTGGGAAGGCCTGGAGGACTTGGTTAGGAGTGTACCGATTGGCGAGAAGCTCTTCATAGGAGGAGACCTCAATGGCCACGTGGGTACATCTAACACATGTTTTGAAGGGGTGCATGGAAGCTTTGGCTATAGCATCAGGAATCAAGGAGAAGATGTCTTAAGCTTTGCTCTAGCCTACGACATGATCGTAGCTAACACCCTTTTTAAAAAGAGAGAATCACATCTAGTGACTTTTAGTAGTGGTCAACACTCTACCCAGATTGATTTCATCCTCTGGAGAAGAGAAGATAGGCATGCGTGCCTAGATTGTAAGGTGATACCTGGAGAGTGTTGTCCCTCAGCATAAGCTGGTGGTTGCTGACTTCCGCTTTCGGATTTGTGTCCGACGGGATAAGCGTGCCAAAGTTGATAGAACGAAGTGGTGGAAGCTCAAGGGGGAGGTAGCTCAGGCATTCATCGAGAGGGTCATTAAGGAGGGCCCTTGGGAGGAAGGAGGGGATAAGGACAATGTGTGGATGAAGATGGCGACTTGCATTCATAAGGTGGCCTCAGAGGAGTTTCGAGTGTCCAAGGGAAGTAGAAGCGAAGCTAAGGACACCTGGTGGTGGAACGATGATGTGCAAAAGGCTACTGAGGAGAAGAAAGACTGTTTCAGACGCCTATACCTGGATAGGAGTGCAGACAACATAGAGAAGTACAATGTGGCGAAGAAGGCTGCAAAGAGAGCTGTCAGTGAAGCAAGGGGTCGGGCGTATGAGGACCTCTACCAGCGGTTAGGCATGAAGGAAGGCGAAAGGGACTTCTATATGATGGCCAAGATCCGAGAGAGGAAGTCGAGGGATGTTGACCAAGTCAAATGCATCAAGGACAGAGCAGACCAACTCCTGGTGAAGGACAACCAACTCCTGGTGAAGGACGAGGAGATTAAGCATAATGGCATGAATACTTCGACAAGCCGGGAGAATGAGAGTTCTACCATTGAACTGGACGACTCCTTTGATGATACCAACAGGCGTTTTGTGCGGCGAATCTAGGAGTCTGAGGTCAAGGAGGCTTTAGAAAGGATGAAATGAGGCAAGGCAACGGACCTGATTGTATCCTCATTGAGGTGTGGAAAGGCCTCAGGGACATAGTGGTAGTATGGCCAACCAAGCTTTTCAACCTCATTTTTCGGGCAAACAAGATGCCAGAAGAACGGAGACAGAGTATATTAGTACCGATCTTCAAGAACAAGGGGGTGTTAGAATTGTACTAATTACCGTGGAATTAAGCTGATGAGCCGTACAATGAAGCTATGGGAGAGTCATTGAGCACCGCTTAAGAAGAATGACAAGCGTGACCAAAAATCAATTTGGTTTCATGCCTAGGAGGTCGACCATGGAAGCCATTTTCCTGATACGACAACTTATGGAGAGATACAGGGAGCAAAAGGACCTGCATATGGTGTCCATTGACTTGGAGAAGGCTTATGACAAAATACCGCGGAATGTCATGTGGTGGGCCTTGGAGAAACACAAAGTCCCAACAAAGTACATTACCCTCATCAAGGACATGTACGATAATGTTGTGACAAGTGTTCGAACAAGTGATATGTCAGCACTAGTTACTTCCCGATTAAGATAGTACTGCATCAGGGGTCAGCTCTGAGCCCTTATCTTTTTGCTTTAGTGATGGATGAGGTCACAAGGGATATTCAAGGAGATATCGCATGGTGTATGCTCTTTGCAGATGATGTGGTGCTAGTTGACGATAGTCGAACAAGGGTCAATAGGAAGTTAAGTTGTGGAGACAAACCTTTGAAGCAAAAGGTTTTAGGCTTAGTAGAACTAAAACCAAGTACATGAGGTGTGGTTTCAGTACTACTAGGCACGAGGAGGTTAGCCTTGATGGGCAGGTGGTGCCTCAGAAGGACACCTTTCAATATTTGGGGTCAATGCTGCAGAAGGATGGGGGTATTGACAAAGATGTGAACCATCGAATCAAAGCCGGATGAATGAAGTGGCGCCAAGCTTCTGGCATTCTCTGTGACAAGAGTGCCACAAAAGCTAAAAGGCAAGGTCTATAGGATGGCGGTTCGACTCGCAATGTTGTATGGTGATGAGTGTTGGCCAACTAAAGGGCGACATGTTCAACAGTCAGACGTGGCGGAGATGTGCATGCTGAGAGGGATGTGTGGCCACACGAGGAAGGATCGAGTCCGGAATGATGATATACGAGATAGAGTTGGGGTAGCACCGATTGAAGAGAAGCTTGTCCAACATCATCTGAGATGGTTTGGGCATATTCAGTGCAGGCATCCAGAAGGTCCAGTGCATAGCGGACGGCTAATACATGTGGATAATGTCAAGAGAGGTCAGGGTAGACCGAATTTGACATGGGAGAAGTCAGTAAAGAGAGATATGAAGGATTGGAGTATCACCAAGGAACTAGCCATGGACAGGGGTGCGCGGAAGCTTGCTATCCATATGCCAAAACCGTGAGTTGGTCGCGAGATCTTGTGGGTTTCACCTCTAGCCTACCACAACTTGTTTGGGACTAAAGGCTTACAGCCTCCAATTGGCTTGGGATGACTTGTGTGGCCTCAATATACTTTAGAACAAAAACCTTCAAAACACCTCATGTTAATTAATGGGTTAATTAAGATTCTACCCCAAACAATATTTTAGGAGTGGTTAACAGGAAAAGTAATAGCAGTTGCAATATACGCATTTTTCCTGGTCCAAAAACCATATATAAAGTTGTGATCCGAGATATAGTTAGTTATGAATTTAACCATTTAGCATATTAATTGATGCAATTTAAATTCAAACATGAAATTAAACATTTTTAACGGGTGTGAAAGTGACATATCTGGAAACTAGACAAAATTCTAGGCAAGTTTCATACTCCCTCCGTCCCAATTTACTTGTCTTGCATTTGTCCAGATACGAATGTATCTTAGACACGTTTTAGTGTTAGATACATCGTATCTAGAAAAATCTAGGAAAAAACTAACGCCCACACGTGTGGCATCTTGCACATCGCCCACACGCCTCCTTTACCACTCATTTTCCACATGTGAACAGATAACATCAGCAGGAATCTTTTTGGTTTTTGGCTTAAAAATGTTTTATCTCCTAATTAAAAAATCGAACTAAAAATCCATTTTCACCATTAAACACATCTCGACGAGATCTTCAAAACTAGACCCCATGTTGATATGTTTCGACGAATTTTTTTTGCCCAAAAGTTGCCATGATGTTTACACTGTAGTTGCCATAGTGCTTAAACTAAAGTTGCCATGTGGCAATTTCAGTTTGTAGAGCATGGCAATTTTAGTATTTTGATGATGGCAACTCCAGTACTTTGACCTTGGAAATTATTTTTTGTATGAACCATGACAATTTTAAGTGCATGCATCATGGCAATTTTAGTATATGGTTCATGGCAAGTCTAGTTTCTTAATTCCCCGTTTTATAAATGTCAAAATTTACTTTTAAATGTAGAAGAAAATAGCTAAAACATATCATGGCAATTTCAGTGTAAACACCATGGCAATTCATGTGCAATAGACATGGCAACTTTTAACCCAAAAAAAATTCATCGAAATACTCCCTCCGTCCGGAAATACTTGTCCAAGAAATGAGTGTATCTAGATGTATTTTAGTTCTAGATACATCCATTTGTATCCATTTTTAGGACAAGTATTTTCGGACTGAGGGAGTATATTGATATGAGATCTAGTTTCGAAGATCTTGTCGCGAGGGATTTAATGGTGAAAACGGATCTTCAAACGGATTTTTCATTTAAGAGATAAAATATTTTAAAAACTGAAAATCCAAAAAGATTCCCACATGCATGCATACGGTGACGTGGCGGTCTGTCTGTTATAGAGCGTGTGGACGGGTTTTGCTCCCACCACACGTGTGGGCGATAGCGTTGTCCAAAATCTAAGACAAGTAATTTGGATTGGAGGTAATATATAACATGTTCTAATCCGATAAACGGTAGATTTTATATGGAATTGCAAATTTATTACATATTCTGGAATTCTTGTAATTATTAAATGTGCGGAATGTTACACGAGCCGAAACAGAGCCATACTGGCCCAGTAGAGCTGAGCGACGCCTGCTATCCAAGGCGCTGCTTAGCGCGGTAGATATTGGGCCAAGGTCTACGAAGCAGAGAAGGTTGGCTGGGCTGGAAGCTCGCCTAGAAAACTACGGGATGTTGGCGGATGGACGGCCGAGGCAGGCTAGAACGGGGTATGCGGCCCACGTGCAAGGCAGCGAACGCGACCCACCAGCCAGGGCACGGTGCAATCGGGGACGGGAGGACCAACGTGAGGATGGGGCGGCGCGGGGATGGGCGGATTTGACGAGGGAGGCGACGGATCCGCGAAGAAGAGGGTGTACGGGCGGCAGCGAGGGTGTGCAAAGGACGATGGCGTAGATCATCCCAAGCCAATCGGGGTGTTTGACATTATTTAGAAAACATCTCCATTTATTAAATAAATGGGGGTTTGCATTACGGGTAGGGGCTAGGCTTGTGCAAACATTGCGACATAATTCGGGTAGCTCCTGAAACATCACAATAGGGTCGTGTCTGAAGGTTCGAGGTTGAGTCTCAAAGCGCAACACCGAAAGAGAGAAGGGGTTTACTTATTCACCATTTGAGAATGGTGAAATAAAATATTTATTTTTAAGTATTTAATTAATGCAATCAATTTCTAATTTGGGGCAAACCCCAAGCTGTTACATCGACCAACCCTTTATGGTCTTGCCCTCAAACCAAACGCACCCTTAATGATCCTGAGTGAGCTTTGTATTTGTTGAACCGGTACGGGCCTTGCTGCCCATCTCCACTTAAGCCCATGTGGCCTAGGGCCATGACCAAGAAGAGGAGCCTCCAGCCAGAGAAATCCAAGCCGCCACACACAGAGAGAGCCAAGGGTACTTCTCTCCGTGACTCAACATGGTATCAGACCAAGGGGCGACAGTCAAGGTGACTCGAGGCAGAGCAGCGACCGGAGAGGTGCGGGGCAGCTGGAGGCGCGAGCGGCCCAGCATCGCAGGAGGCGCTGCTGGACCTGTAGCTGCACATCATCATCAGTGTTAGTGCCCAGAATCACCCAGAGTATGAGACACAGCCTGCTCCCCTTCTTGACCATCCTTCATAGAGTGTAAGTGGTCAAGCTCTGCAAACAACTGGAGTTGGCGTCGTTGGAGCTGTGGATGCTGCTGCTGAGGGAAAGAGAAGGAGGTGGATGTGAGTGCTGGAGGAGCGGCTGAGATTGCTACTGCTGGTGCAACTGTTTGTTGGAAGAAGGTTCTCCTATTGTTATCGAACTATCAAACTTGTTCCAGCCAGAGTATCCGACCTGTTCCAGTGGGTCTCCTCAAGTCAGACTATCTAACTTGTTTCTGTCCTGTATTTTGCTGCTGTTGGGCATGTGCTGCTGCTGATTGCTACTGAATGTTTCTGCTGCTGACCGTCCCGAGCGAAGATGGGTGAACCAAAAGCCCTTACAAAGGCTTTCGAGAAGCTAGCTAAGCTCCTCGCGGCCGCGAACTTTAGGGCATCGTTCCTCGACGGGAAGTGGCTCAGAAGATCGAACTGTCGCCCACGGACATGAAGCTAGAGGGTGCTACAAATTATCTGAGTTGGTCTAGGAGGGCTTTGCTGATTGTGGAGCAAAAAGGAGCTTGATGGGCACTTGTTGGGTACTGGTGAAGAACTAGGAGACAAGACTAGCGCAAAGGGAAAGAGGTGGAAGGTCATCAACTTTGTGCTTATTGTCTGACTGTTGAACTTGGTGGTGCCCTCCATTGGTTGCTCTATGGAGGAGCCATCTGCATCTGCTGAGAAATAGAAGACACTGTCCACCCAGTACTCTGACAAGGGTAATATCATGCTCATTGCTCAGATTGAGGGGAATATTAGACGGTAGTGCCAAGGTGACATGTCACTGATGGTATATGTGGCAGAGCTACAGGCTTTGTGGGCAGACCTATGCGGCTTCAATCGAGTCAGGGCACAAGTGGATGGCACGCATGCATGTGGTGAAACTTTTGGAGGGTCTCAAAGGTTGCTTTGCTGGCACAAAGGCATCCCTACTACACCAACCTCTCCTGCCTACTATTGATGAGGCTATTGCAGCGATGATCAAGAGGAGGTGCGACTTTCTCTTGAGTAAGCAGACATGAAAGTTGTGCTTGCTTCGACGTTTGCAATCACTGAGGGCACGGAGTGGAAAGATCCTAGGGGATGTTATACTTGTGGAGAGGTAGGTCACCAGAAGTATGAATGTCCAACTCTGGCAGAGGCAGGGGATATAATAGAGGGGGTAAGTGGCAGAGGCATGACTGCTAGAGGCAGAGGTGGATACTCGAGAAACTCAGGGGGTCAAAGAGCACACATGGCAGTTGAAGGGGACACTGGGACGTCAAAGGCCAAAGGAGTAGATGCTGATTATGGAGACTTTGCGCACTGGACCTCAAGTGATGAAGGTAACCGGAGAAGGCATCTCTTGCTACTAATGAGAATGCTCCGCAGAGTGGGCCCTAGGCTCTGGAGCATCTAACCATGTTGTGAGTAAATCCTGTGTATTTGAGTCTTACAATAAGCATCCACCTGCTCACAACACAAGGGCACGATACAAACTGTTGTTGGTACAAAATAGCCTGTCGTAGGGGTTGGCACAGTAAAGTGCACTTCAACCATCTCCCTACTCTTAGTTTTGCATGTGCTAGCTTTTCTTGTCAATTTGGTCTCTTCCAGTGCTCCAATTGATCAAATAGATTGTCGTATAATCCTTGAAAACTTTGGTTGCGTGATTCAGGAGCGACAGACGAGGCAGACGGTTGGGACTGGCACGGTATATGGACCAGGAGGTGCAGACGGACTTGGTGTGTGCTATGACCATGGAGGACAAAAGCAGGCAATGATCCATCAGTGTAGGATGGGACATGTATCTTTTGGTAAGATGTGTAAAATATTTCTGAATGTTATGTGTGGGGTAGGCAAGGGCAAGTTGACCTGTGATGCTTGTGAATATGCTAAACACACAAGAGCCTCATATGTGAGTAAGGGGCTTAGGAGAATATCTCCTTTTATGCTTGTTCATTTAGATGTATGGACTAGCACGGTGATGTTAGTGAATGGAATGAAATATTTTGTTGCCTTTATTGACTACCATTCTCGCATGACTTGGATTTACTTGATGCATCACAAGGATGAGGTGTTCGGTTGTTTTCAGAACTTTCATGCCTATGTGCAGACTCAGTTTTAGGTGCAGGTAATCACGACTGATAATGGCACAGAGTATGTCAACAACACCTTTGGGGCAATCTTGTCTGGCCAAGGTATCCTTCATCAAACATCTTGCACAGACACCCCCCCCCTCCCCCCTCAGAATGGAGTGGCAAAAAAAAGAATCAGCATATTCTTGAGGTTGCTTTGTGGTTGATGTATACAATGAATATGCCCAAGTCCTTGTGAAGTGAATCAATTATGACAGCCACATACTTGATCAACAATACTAGGTACACAATGTATGGACACCATCAAGAATACTAGGCATGAAATCTCCTAGTGAGTTGCTGTTTGGAGAAACGAAGTTTGTTTGTTCCCCCATGTTGAGAATAGCAACTTAATATTATTAGGAGGCCAAAGCCAACTTATATGTGTGTATAAAAGGATGCCAGGAGACTAGAATACAAAAGACACACTAATATAACTCTAACACCCCCCCCCCCTCAAACTCATGGTGGATTCACAACACTAAGTTTGGAGAGGTGAAATCCATGTTGCGCTCTAGTCTGGGCCTTCGTGAAGAAGCCTGCTAGCTGTAACTCAGAAGGAACATACTGAAGAGCAATAACATGATTCTGCACAGCAGCACGCACATAAGAAGCATCAACACCAATATGCTTAATAAGCTCATGCTTCATGGGATCCCGCGCAATGTTGATGGCACTTGTACTGTCTGACAAGAGGGTGGTAGGTGTAGTACAAGAAACACCAAAATCCTCTAGTAACTTAACCAAATCACCTCTGCCGTCACAAGAGCCATAGCTCGCAACTCAGCCTCTGCACTCGAACAGGAAACTGCAGTATGTTTCTTCGTCTTCCAGGTAATGAGAGAACCATCAAGGAGAACACAGTAAGCAGAAAGTGAACGGCGATCCGTAGGATCACTAGCCCACGTAGCATCTGAATAGGCCTGGAGCTGTAACGAACTAGAACAGGGGAAAAAGAGACGATGAGAGATTGTGCCACGAAGATATCGTATAACACGAAGGAGGTGACTATAGTGAACTGAAGTGGGAGCAGAAACAAACTAACTCAGAATATGAACAGGATAGGAGAATCTGGACAAGTGACAGCAAGATATACAAGACTCCCAACAAGATGACGATAACGCGTCGGATCAGAGAAGGGCTCACCATCAGAAGCTCGAAGCTGAACATCGAGCTCCATAGGAGTCTCAATAGTGCGCTCATCACTAAGAGCCGCACGAGCAAGAAGATCCTAGATCTACTTTTCTTGAGAAATAAAAAAGCCATCAGAGGTGGAGGAAACCTCAATCCCAAGAAAGTAACAAAGAGGACCAAGATCAGACATAAGGAACTCCTCATTAAGATGGGCCTTGACAAAGGCAATGTACTCAGAATCGTCACCAATGATGATCATGTCATCAACATATAGAATAAGAGTGCGGCCACGAGTAGAAATATGGACAAACAACGCTGGATCATGATCACTAGGAGAAAAACCAGCGGCAGTCGAAGGCAAAACACTCAAACCAAGCACGGGTGGCTTGCTTAAGGCCATAAAGAGAGCGACGAAGACGACAAACCATGCCATCAGGAACCAAATACCCAGGTGGTGGCTGCATATAAACCTTCTCACGAAACTCACCATTAAGAAAGACATCCTTAACATCAAGTTGAGATACAAACCAGTGGCGAGCAGAAGCCACAGCGAGAAGTGTGCGAACAGTGGTCATATGAGCCACAGGAGCAAATGTCTCATCGTAATCACGACCATGCTCCTGCTGAAAGCCACGAGCCACAAGACGAGCTTTATAACGCTCAAGAGAACCATCAGAGCAAGTCTTAATCTTATAAACCCACTTACAAGTGATGGGACGAACATGGGGAGGAAGAGAAACTAGATCCCATGTGCCAGTGCGCTCAAGAGCAGCAAGCTCCTCTCTCGTCGGAAACTACCATTCAGGATGAACAATAACATCGTGATGAGAGGTAGGCTCAAGAACAGCTGAAAGACCATATCGAGGAGAATAGCAGTCAGGAGGAGGACAAGGCCTAGTCTGAAGACCATAAGTCGGCTAGGACGAGGAAGACGACGCACCAGAAGCAGATGTCACATCAGTAGATGCATCCACAATACATGGACGACGGGTATAATGAAAAGGAAAAGTGGGATGAGAAGGAACAACCGGAGGTGATGGAGATGGAGAAGACATCTGTGATGAAGGTGGAGAGTCATGTAACAAGGAAGGAGAAGAAGGCGTCAAATTTGCAATGGTGAGACGAGAAGTAGGAATACAAGGCAGAGAGGGAGGTGTATCAAGAAACGCGAGAAAAGAGATATCCTCTACTGAAAAAGTCGAGGAGGATGGTCGCGGGTAGAATGGACGAGACTCATCAAAAGTCAAGTCCCGAGAAATACGCATCCAATGACCAACTGGATCCCAACAACAATAACCCTTATGCTCATCATTGTAGCCTAGAAAAACACACTCGACAGACTGAGCGGTCAGTTTGGTGCGTTCTCGTGGGTCAAGATGGGAATGGGTCGGGTCGGCCCGCTGGGTCACTGACCCAGCCCAAAAAGTCGAGGCCAATGGGCCAAATGGGTTGGCCCTAAGTGATAAATGGGACAATGGAGCTGGCACTGTGCGACCCGATGGATCAGATGGGGCGACCCAGTCAGATCGCTAGTCGCTGTTGGCCGCCCCTGAGCATCACTGCCACCGCTGGCCGGCCCGAGCATCTCTGCCGCCGTCGTCGTTCCTCCCACTCCTGGTGTGCTCCCGTTCTTCGTCTCGGTCGCCGTTGAGCTCACTGTCCTGCGGTCCCGGTGGCCGTCGAGCTTGCCGTCCTGCGTTCCCGATGCCGTCGAGCTTGCCATCCCGGTAGCCATCCAACTATCCAGCTCGCCACACGCTAGCCTTCGCGGTCTCTGGATTCTGCTCACTTGACGGCTTCCTCCCCTTCCCAGCGCAACTGCCAGCCAAGCACATATCAAACTAGATCGTCCTATTTTGGTTCTTGGTCAGTACGTATATGTGTAGATTCTCTAGTAGGAGCTTCAGTGTAGTAGATTCTATAAACTACAGTACTACAAAATTCAGTGTAGATCCAGTTGGAGTTTCAGTGTGTATGATGATTCTAGAGTTTCAGTACGTACAGGTGAGACTACTATAGTTTCAATGTTAGTTCTGCAGTAGTTTCGGTGTGTATATGTATAGGAGTTTTTGTGAATCTTGTAGATTGCAGACACACTCCTTTTCTTGCTGTTTGGTGGTGTACCATGGGCATTTTTTTCAAAAAAAGTGTGAATTCACTGAATTTTGGGTCAATGAGGCCATAAATTTCTGACGAAATGGGCCAACCCATGGACTCACATATTGACCTTGGGTCCACAGGGCCAGGTCCAAGGCCAGGTCCGGGTCGGCCCATTCCCATCTTGACTCGTGGGGCAAGGAGAACATAGCAAACACAACCAAACAACAAAAGCGCCGACTAATCAGGAGAACAATCATAAAGACGCTCAAAAGGAATACCACCCTGCAGAGCAGATGAGGGTTGAATGTTTATGAGATATGTGGCAGTAGAGACAGCCTCAGCCCAAAAATGAGGCGGAAGAGAGGCGGCAATCATCATCACAGGAGCTGTCTCAAGAAGGTGGCGATGTTTGCGCTCGGCCACGCCATTCTGAGCGTGAGCACCAGGACAAGAGAATTGAGCAATAGTACCCTGCCCAGCAAGAAAACCACGCAACATTTTAGAGATATACTCGCCAGCAGAATCAGCATGGAACACGCGGATAGGTGTTGAGAACTAAGTGTGAACCATGGCAGCAAAACGCTTATAAATAGAGAGAACCTCACCACGAGAAGACATAAAGTAAAGCCAAGTCTAGCGAGAGAAATCATCTACAAAAATAATATAGTATCGATGACCCCCTTTGGAAGCGAAGGGAGCCGAACCCCATACATCGGAATGTACTAAATCAAAAGGGTGCTGAGACACTCACTAGTAGGATAAGGTAACTGAACCTATTTACCCAGCCTACAACCTTGACAGTGTAAGGAGACATCTCTTGAGACAGGCCCCAGAAGACCACGACGAACTAAAGACGATAGTCGAGAACCACAAAGGTGACCAAGTCGATGATGCCACTGCTGGAAGGAGCTGATAGCCGAAGCGGCAAAGGCAGATGGACTGGCGGGTGTGGTGGCAGCGAAAGGAACATGAAGCCAGTCTAACTCCCAAAGTCCCTGAGAATCACGACGGTGAGGGCCAGCTCCAACCAGAGCCTTCGTGTGACGATCCTGGATTGTGTAAGAATCAACGTCAAGAATGACACGACAACCAGAATCAGTAAGCTGACTCGCGGAAAATAGATTCATGGTAAGGCGAGGAACATGATAAACATGTGGAACATAAAAGAAGTGGAAAGAGTGCCTCTACTAGCCACAGGAAGAGAAGTACCAATATGCGGCAAGAACATTAATAGGAAGATCGAGAGATCTAAGAGAGGACAAGATAGAAGAATCGAAAGACATATGAAATGAAGCTCCAGAATCCAGAACCCATTGGGATGTACTTGACTGTGTAGGATGATCGCTCAACACAGGAAGCACCAGTCACAGAGCCTGCAGTACCCGTCGAAGAACCTGAAGCAGCAAGTAGACGCTTAAGCTTCACAATATCCTGCTCTGTCAAGGAGACAGTAGATAACGTCGATGAAGAAGCACGAGTCCCAGAAGAAGAATTGCGCTCCCTGTTACGCGTATCACGCTTCTTGAAGTAGACAGACTCGGGGTGACCATCCCTGTTGCAGTAGCCACAATGAGTACGAGGACGAGAGCGGCCCTCACTACCAGGAGTAGGCAGTAGTGGTGGAGCACTTGACCGAGAAATCACTGGTGGAGCAGCATGCATAGAGCGAACCTGAAGCAACCCAGCACCACGGAGGCGAGTCTCCTCAAAGCGAAGCTCCAGCATGTCGAGGCTCAAACTCCCCATGGAGCCGCGATAGAAACTCATAGACACACTGAAACTCCAAGTCGGATCTCACAATCCGGCAACACACGCAAGTGCCACAAACAGCAGTGCGAAGGGAGTCAAACTGGCGCCAAATAGCAGAACTTTGAGTGTAGAACTCATCAATAGTGGAGTCTGAAGGAAATATGCCCTAGAGACAATAATAAAGTTGTCATTTACATTTCCTTTTATCATGATAAATGTTTATTATTCATGCTAGAATTGTATTAACCGGAAACTTGACACATGTGTGGATACATAGACAAAACACAGTGTCCCTAGTAAGCCTCTACTAGACTAACTCGTTAATCAAAGATGGTTAAGTTTCCTAGCCATAGACATGTGTTGTCATTTGATGAACGGGATCACATCATTACGAGAATGATGTGATGGACAAGACCCATCCATTAGCTTAGCATAATGATCGTTAAGTTTTATTGCTATTGTTTTCTTCATGTCAAATACATATTCCTTCGACTATGAGATTATGCAACTCCCGTATACCGGAGGAATACCTTGTGTGCTATCAAACGTCACATCGTAACTGGGTGGTCATAAAGATGCTCTACAGGTATCTCCGAAGGTGTTTGTTGGTTTGGCATCGATCGAGATTAGGATTTGTCACTCCGAGTATCGAAGAGGTATCTCTGGGCCCTCTCGGTAATGCACATCATGATAAGCCTTGCAAGCAATGTGACTAATAAGTTAGTTGCGGGATGATGCATTATGGAACGAGTAAAGAGACTTGTCGGTAACGAGATTGAACTAGGTATGAAGATGCCGACGATCGAATCTCGGGCAAGTAACATACCGATGACAAAGGCAATAACGTATGTTGTCATTACGGTACGACCAATAAAGATTTTTGTACAATATGAGCATCCAGGTTCCGCTATTGGTTATTGACCGGAGAGGTGTCTCGGTCATGTCTACATAGTTCTCGAACCCGTAAGGTCCGCACGCTTAACGTTCGATGACGATTTTGTATTATGTGATTTGGTGACCGAATGTTGTTCGGAGTCCCGGATGAGATCACGGACATGACGAGGAGTCTCAAAATGGTCAAGAGGTAAAGATTCATATATAGGACGATAGTATTTGGACTCCGTAAGTGTTCCGAAGGTACCGGGTACGTTTCGGGTCACCGGAAGGGGTTCCGGGCAAACCCCAGCAAGCTATATGGGCTTAATGGGCCTAGGGAGGGACAGACCAGCCCACAGGGGGCTGGTGCGCCCCTCCACCAGGCCGGCCAGCCCTAGGGAAGGCAAGGGAGGAGGGCTAGCCCCATCTTTCCTTCCCCTTCTCAAGGAAGAAAGGAAAGGGGGGGCGCCACCTCCTCCTTCCTTCTCCTAGTGCCAAAACAAGGAAGGGGGGCGTGAATTGGGGTGGCACCCCAAGTAGGATTCGGCCCACTTGGGTGCCCCCCTGGCTGCCTCTTCCCCCCTCCAACCTATATATATGTGGGGAGGAGGGCGCCTAGAGGACAAACAAACATCTATTAGCCGTGTGCGGCGCCCCCCTCCACAGTTTACGCCTCCGGTCATATTGTCGCAGTGCTTAGGCAAAGCCCTGCGCGGATCACTTCACCATCACTGTCACCATGTTGTCGTGCTGACGAAACTCTCCCTCGAGACTTTGCTGGATCAAGAGTTCGAGGGACGTCATTGAGCTGAACGTGTGCAGAACTCGGAGGTGCCGTACATTCGATGCTTGATCGGTCGGAACGAGAAGAAGTTCGACTACATCAACCGCGTTGTCAAACGCTTCTGCTTTCGGTCTACAAGGGTACGTGGACACACTCTCCCCCTCTCGTTGCTATGCATCTCCTAGATAGATCTTGCGTGAGTGTAGGAAATTTTTTGAAATTGCATGCTACGTTCCCCAACAGAGTCTCCCTGCTGAAGAGCATGCTCCTGACATACCACAAACAAGTAAAGAGCATCACCAGAGGGCTGATAGCATTGACGAAGACGAGTCCACATCTCAAACATAGAACCGAGGCCCATAAACTCAGATGCAAACTATGGTAAAACCCTGGAAGTGAGGACAGCCGCGGCACGAGCATCATCATCACACCACCGAGTGTAAGTAGTCAAATCATCACGATAAACGGAAAGAGCGTCTGCATAAACCACAACCTGCTGGTCATAAGCAGCAACTCAGGCTGCAGCCCTATCATCATCAGAAGCATCTGCAACAAGAGACGGTGGAGGCGGCGGTGGGATAGGAGCCACAGGAGGAACTGGGCGCTGAGGACAGGGAACCTCACTGGAAAGAACTCCCCATAGACAAAGGGCACGCATGTGAATGCGCATAAAGGCAACAAACTCACCATAGTTAGCACCATCAAATATCACCAGACAGCATGGAATGGCGACATAGCCCAATGAGGTTGAAGACCTGATGCTCCTCTTGTGTCTTTCTTTTTCCTTCTTTTTCTCTAATCAATCCGCGCATATGAACAAGTCAATTGGACAGAGACAAAAGGGCCCACGGCAAAGGCCGAACCACGAGCAGCAGGGGACCTCGATCAACCAGACTTTGCAACTGGCGGGTGGAGACGGCGACCGGCGTCAGGACCACCGGCTCGACAGGGGGCCACGAGCGGGGCAGGACGGGCCGCCGGCAGCAACGGGCGGAAGGGGCCGATGGTGGCTGGCAGCGCCAGGCGGCCGGAGCCAGAGGGGCATTTGGGGGCCGCGGACGGAGGGGCGTCGGGCGGCCAGGAGAGCAACGCCCGAAGGCAATAGCGGCGCGGATGGGGCGAGCAACCAAAGGCGGCCTTGGAGGAAGATGAGCAGCGAGCGGCTGGATCAATCGGGACCAAGTCCGATAGGATCCAACACACGGCGCTGAATCTGTGGATTCCACAGAGCGGTTGGATGGGAAGCTCCTGTAGCTAGAGATGAATGCAGGCAACGGCAGAATCACGGGCCGGTAGAAAAGAAAGCAATGGCGGCCGTGTAGGAGATTGGATCGGGAGCAACACGAGTTGCGCGTGCGAAAAAAATATCTAGAGCTCTAATACCATGTTGAGAATAGCAACTTAATATTATTAGGAGGCCATAGCCAACTTATATATGTGTACAAAAGGATGCCAATAGGCTAGAATACAAAAGACCAAAAGACACACTAATATAACTCTTAACACCCCAAAGTTGTTTAGCAGTACTTGTTTTGTTCGAGATACCAACCTTCTTTGGGAAGTTAGATCCACAAGCGGTGAAGTATGTTTTTCTAGGCTACTCTTCTAGTCAAAGGGGTATAAATGTTGGTGCCCCTCTGAGAAACGCAGGCTTGTTAATATGGATGTCACCTTTAGGGAGTCTGAACCATTCTATGGTGAGTTGACAGATCTAAGTTTGTTGTTTGCAGAGCTTCACCACTTACACTCTGTGAAGGATGGTCAAATGAGGGAGCAGGCTGCGTCTCACACTCAGGGTGATTCTGTGGGTGCAGGTTCAGGTCCAGCCAATAGTGGGTCAATTTCAATTCGTACTCTCCCGATGATGATGTGCAGGTTTAGGTCCAGCCAACAGTGGGTACAATTCAGATTGGTAATCTCAAGCTTCCTGTTCAGGATCAGTGGCAGAAGATTCCCCTGGTGTACTCACGACGGCAGCCACAAGTGCATAGCCCATCTGACACACTCCTGGTATACTCATGACGGCAGTCTCAAGTGCAGGGGGAACAGTAAGGTAGTGATGCAAGCTCATCTGACACAGTGAACTGCCTATTGCGTTGCGAAAGGCGAATCGTGAAGCGACAAGAAAGGGTGAAGTGGCAAGGAAGGTTCTACCACAGGATGATGTTTGTGGTGACCATGACATTGGCAACTTTGTGTCTTATGAGGCTGTCTCCTCCCTATAGAGCGTCCGTTGCCTCTCTTCAAACTTTCAATCCCAAAGGATTGGAAGGCTGCAAAGCAAGATCCAAAGTGGCGTGCAGTGATGATAGAGGAGTTGGATGCATTAAAGAAAAACAAGACGTGGGTGCTAACCACATTGCCGGTAGAAAAGAAAATAGTGAGTTGTAAGTGGATCTATACCATTAAGCAGAATCCTGGGGGGAAGGGAACGGTATAAGGCCAGATTGGTTGCCAAGGGATATAGTCAAACTTGTGACGAGACGTTTTCTCTAGTGGCAAAGATGAACACATAAGAATATTGGCTTCCTGTGATGCAAACTATGGGTGCAAGTTGCATCAAGTAGATGTCAAGAATGCCTTCTTGCATGGTCAGCCGTAGGAAGAAGTGTGGAGGGAGATACCATCAGATTTTGTACTTCAGTGACCATGGGGAAGGTATGCAGGCCAAAGAAATCATTGTATGGGCTGAAGCAATTACCGAGGGCATTCAAACGTGTTGTCTGTGGTATGGGGGTATGACCAGTGTAACGGTGATCACACGATGTTCTATAGACACAGATCGGAAGATCACCATTCTTGCAGTTTATGTGGATGGCATCACTGGAGATGTTAAGGAGAAAATAGAGATTGAGGGGGTGCCTGAGCAAGGAGTTTGAGGTAAAGGATTTGGGCAACCTAAAATACTTCCTTGGCATTGAAGTGGCTTGGACAGAGAAGGGAATATCTTTGTGCCAACGGAAATACACCTTGGATCTCTTGCGTGACATGGGCATGATGAGACGTCATGCAGCCCTTACTCCGATTGAACAAAATCATCAAGTGGCAGCACAATCTAGAGAGCTAGTGAATAAGATTATCATAAAGTGGTTGGGAGATTATTGTACTTGTGTCATACCAAGCCTGACATTTCGTATGCCTGGGTGTGGTGGCGGATACATGCATGAAGATCAACTAGAGGTGGACGGCTATAGTGACTCTGATTGGGCTGGTTGTCAAGATGATAGAGGATCAACTTCTGCCTACTCTATGTGTGTGTTTGTGGGAGGAAATTTGGTGTCATGGAGAAGCAAAAAACAGACAGTGGTGTCTAGATCAACTGCAGAAGCCGAGTATAGAGCCTTATTCAAGGGTTGAGTGAGATGCTTTGGGTGAAGCACCTCCTGAGCGAGTTGAAACTTCTGAGGAAGGGACCCTTGCGGGTATGGTGTGATAATCAGTCAACTATAAGCATCGCTAATAACCTTTTTAACATGATAGGACAAAACATGTGGAAATTGTTCGATGCTTCATATTTGTCAACTAATTTCTCACGGTAGCAACTAGCCTTTGGATTTCACGTTCCTCCTGAATTGTTATAAAATGATAACCTTTGTCAACTAATGCATACTGATGATTTATCACGGTAGCAACTAAATTGTGCATGCAATAAAATGACAGAATGCAGGCTAACCTGATGATTTATCACGGTAGCAACTAGCCTTTGGATTTCACGTTCCTCCTGATCCGCAAAGAGTTTAGACTTAATTGCCGCTGCCGACAAACCACACAGGGTGGCATGCTTCGCATTTTCTAGAGAAATGGACGATGAAGCACCTGTTACAGGATAGGATAATAACTTAATGGTAAAACTCTTGAATGAGTAAACAAATGAGATTTCACAGCAAAATTAATTGTAACAAATATGAAGCAGCTACCATTATGGCCACAAAAAGTTTGGATGCGCACCATGGGCCCCATCATCAGTATGCATTCTTTCAGGAATCACCCTTCAGCAAAAGGCAGGTCAAAATCACACTATAGCAGAATATGGGAAGGGAACTGGTAGCAAAACCAAAGGTCGAAATATCATCACCAAACAGATTTTTTTTTACCTCAAGGATGTAAATTATTCAAAGTGCCAACCGTGTTTGATAATGGTAATAAAATTCACTCAATACAGAAAAGGATGGCTAACCTGGGATCATCATCTCTTGTCAACGCAGATAATGCTGCACTTGCGCATGATGCTGCAATTCTTGGTCCAATTGCAGAGGCCAAGAATGCAACCTACACAATATTTATGAACAGTGAGACCAAATATACAGAAGACAAAAAAGCCTACAAATGTTTTGGTCATGAGGAAGTATAAAGTGCAGTACCCTACAGCCAGACAAACCCAGCTAGAGAACATGGTATGTAAATACACTCAGGACAATACTTACTGACCTTTGTTACTTATCATTTTATTGGTCATTAGTACTTTTAGTTTCTACATACTTTGTAGTATTTGCACTTTTAGTTTCTAAATACTAATTTGTCATTAGTATTTTAGTGTAATCATGTTTAGTTTCTAAGCATAAAATTATGCAAGCAATTATAGTATCTCTCCATCAACCAATATATACCTTTTCAGATGACTAAGGCCATGGTTTCATAGGATAACATGGAAGTACAGTTGTGCACTACATGCACCACATAGACATCCCTTGAAAGAGTACATGCAAAGTGCAATTTGAGTTCACTTAAACCTGGACGTTCAGCATTGAATTGTATGCTTTTCAATTTGAATCAGACAATTAATGGTGTTAAAGGAAAACAGATTTGATGTGTGTCAAAATGGCACTAAAAATGGTAAATTTTATATCTCTACTAGTAAAGGGGAGTTGGCAGCGTCGCCTCCCCTGGTTTTTTCCTCCCCACACCTCTTTCCTGTTAAGCTTCATGCACTAGCCAACGCAACCAAAAGTCCGAACTTATGGTAAGAGCTAGGCAATCCACATATACACTTCAACACTCCCTCTCACGTGTGACGCGGGAAGTCAACACGTGAATAGACTCAAAGGTATGACTCATGACGCCTATACATGGACAAAGAGGGGGGCGGAAGGAATTTTTTGATAAATTGCGAAAGCCAGAACTTAAACTCAAGACCTTAGCTCCGATACCATGTTAAGCTTCATGCATTAGCCAACGCAACCAAAAGTCCGAACGTATGGAAAGGTTTGGCAATCCACATACACAATTCAACACTTTTCTGGTTTTCTGTTGGTTTTTCTTTTAGTAATCTCAACTGATGGCACACAAAACAAAAACCAACGCAAATAGAGTAACTTGGAATAATGTAAACCAAATCGGTACTTTCCCAAAACCATGCCATGCATTAACTCAATCAAATTAAATCTGATCTCAACTAAATCTAAACTTCCCTTGCCTTCCACTACTCATACCCAAATCAAATCAAATCTATACTTACTAATAAAGGAAATTGATATTCTTAATCCGTCATGTGCAAAGGACAGATTTACACCTCCATCGAATTACATAAATATGACCAGTACCCCTTCCTTGCAGGGAAAGGGAAACCACCACGTGCCCGATCCCCTTCGTCCACCCCCCGTACGTGAAATAATAAACCTGACCGGATTTCCAAAAAAAAAACTTTCCAAGTTGGACAAGGAACAATCTGGGTTGGACAAGAAACATCTCTATCTCTTCTCTTCTCTCTTATCCTTCCTATCTTAAAAAAGAGTATTGTAAATTATGTAGGTCTCAGCACAAGCGGACCGGATCGCGGGACGAAAGAGCACTTAGGGTTCGCCACTGGAGATCACTCCACTACAGACGCAACTACTGCTCCCCGACATGCCGTCCAAGCGGGTGGCGACCAGCGGCCACTGTCCTTCTCCCCTTGCCGTCATTCTGCAGCAGGCGCCAACACTGGCCTAGATTCCCAAACAGGTCTCAGCCTGCTACCACAACTACTGCGTTGTCCTCCAGCACTGCTACCACCTCCGTGCATTAAGTTACCCGATCTGTTGTGCTTGTCCTTCGCTGACTGCCTCTCGCTGCCCGACGATCGTTGCATTTGTCATTAGATGTAAGCTTCGATTTCTGTTGCGCATGGTGTTGCACGCGATGTGTTGCTCCTCAGTGATAGAAGATGAGAAGAAGCCCGAAGATGCACCACAGTCTGAGGTTGAGAAGTCAAGGAGAGTGCAGAGACTGAAGAGGAAGAGAAGGATGCTGACCATAAGATATATTTCTGGAGTTCGCTATCGGGCGTGTGGGGACGAAATGAGCTACGACAATTCAGGCGGCCAGCGGATTTGGCGCCACGACGGCCAACCGATGTGTTGTGCGTGCATGATGGTGTAGGGGTGTTGTGCATGAGAGTTGGCTACCAGAGGGCATGCACGGCTGGCCGACGTCTGTGCTTGTTGGTTTGGCTGTGCATGCATGTTCAATACCGTCGTGTCGTGCTTGTGTGCGTGTTGGCCGGAGTGTAGTCCACTAAGCCATGTGGCAAGGCAGCGGCCCAAGAAAACGGTGTGCTTCTGCTCATTGAAACCCGTCTGCTTCCGTTCCATCCATTCTGTTGTGCGGTTCGGCGGTATGTCGGTTCATGGTATAGAAGGTGTCGAACCCACTGTTCGAGAAGAAGCCGAAGAATTCGGCATCTGCAGCATTCTTCATCCCAGTTCTTCCTCCCAACGACCTACGCCGCTTCATGAAGTGGCCCAAGAGTGTGTATCGAACGTCAGCGCCACGTTCTCAAGCTGCACCTCCCGGTGCTCCAATTCACGTACGCATTGGACAATAACCTTGGTATACTTCCTAACTGTTTTTTATGGAGCTTTGACTAGGAGCTCTCCAAACAAACAATTATATGAACAAACATAATTCATCATAATATTGATATACGGATCGCAAATAGGATTTGTAATCTTTAACTCAAATCTATAAATGGTTTTAAGTAGAGGCAATATCAATAAGGTTGCCTTATTGATCGAAGTGAAAATGGATCAATTATTAAAGATTCTACTTGGGACTCAATTATTAAGGATTCTACTTGAGTCTCGAGCTATGTAGTCATGTAACCGATTTACCCCATAGGTTTTTAGGTGTATGAGTTTCTACTCCAATTGGCACAAAATACATAATTTTCCGACAAATAAATATGGCAAACACATGTGTGTTTCAAACATCTTTTTGAATTTTTAGAATATGTTAATACTTACCTTTTTATTAAATTATCGTTCACCTCCAATACCAGTGTTAAACCCTTTTTTTGTTAGATAAACACGATTCTTTGTGCTTGGTCTTTCTTTTTTGGGGTGAACTATATTTTACAACTAATCAATTATTTATTTTGTTTTCATAAAAATTTAACTTTTGCATATGGTGAGAACATTGTGGGTAATAGGTTTCAAATTATCACTTTAGCTTTTAATATTTTATCATTCATCACAATTACAACACACACCCACACGAAGAGAGGGGCGACAAGAAGGACGATAATAGTAACATGAGTGGGGTGTCGTGTTGAAATAGATGGCGTGGATGTGTGTGCATGCGCACGCACGGATGAGAGGGGCCGTCATGCTTATTATGTTAGGGGCATGCGACATTTTTTTCTTCCGTTGCAACGCACGGACATGTTTGCTAGTCTTACAAAAACCTCAACTAAATCAAAACTTTCCTTGTCTTTTCCTATCAATAAACGAATAAATTAAATCTTACCAAATTCTAATATATGGTGGATGTCTCTATTATCCCTCTATTCCCTACTGTCAAAGGAAGACCGTACGTCATGCTCGTTTCACTTCTCTTCATAACACCACGGATAGATCAAAGGAAAAAATCCACTCTCTTGCTCGATCCCACCCACATGCAAAAAAAAGCGAGTTAAAAACCCAACAGTTGAATCCCACGCACGCATGCCGACTCCACCCTCGATTCCTTGAGCAACCTCTCTCCAATCGACACCTTTGAATCTTCCATCCCCATGCTGCCACCCCAAGCATGCCGCTGCCCGTATGAGTCCCCTCACCCATGCCGCCACAAGCCCTTCCCCAGGCCCTATTTCGCCTTTGCCACCACCTCCGCCCTCCAGCATGGACCTCGTCCCATTCAAGCGTCGGTGGGTGATTGACCAGACCCACTCCAAGGGCAAGGTCGAAATCAAGCGGCCGAGCCTCAGGGCGGCAACGCGGTGATGGCGGATGGCTGGTTGTGGCCGCCGCATAGATGTGGAGCGAGTCGCGAGAGAGGCGGTAAACGAGCGCGGGATGGACAAGAAAGTGATGCCGGCGATGGCGACCATGCCAGCGAGCAGAGCAGTGTCGAAGGTGGCCGCCATGGTGTTTCCGAAGAGCAAGGCATCCACTATCGCACAACCGAAGAAGTCCAAATCCAGACCGAGGTTGGCCACCGTGGCCGACGTTAAAGCTGGCGGAGGACCTGAAGGCCGATGAAAGCTGGCGGAGGACCACAGTGACCAGTTCAAAATCATAAGGGTTATATTGGATGTTAGAATTGAATTCATCTCTTGGAATCAGGTCCCAATTCAATTTCAAAGAGAGGGGGGAGCGAATTACGAATTCAGCATTTTCTGTTTCGCTGCCAAGGAATTCCCTACACTGAAATGATACCACGTCGCAACTCCAAATCATGCTTGGTTACCTAGATTTCACATTGCATGAAAACGGGAAACTTCATCTTATTCTCCAGATTTGACATCACTCAATCCTCTTCTTCTCCATAGAGACAACACTACTTCATGCATCGATGTGACCCCGCCAATCTTCGACGAGGTCATTTCCCTTGCAGGAGAGGAGAAAGTTCTGCCAACATGAGGACTAACCAAGTCAAGAACGACAATATTCACCCAACAGGACGAACGGAGTAATGGAAGAAGGCTCTATGCCCTGGGTATTGGAGTTATGAAAGACCGTAGTGAAATCTTGACGAGCGCGCGCCTGCTTGTAGTGAGAGTGGTCGAAGAGACCGATGCAGAAGGCCAACAAGGTCTCATGAGCTTGATAGTGGTCAGCAATACTTGCCAGCGACAGATCTAGACTTTAGCAGATGGAGTTGAGGAAGTTGGCCAGATTAAAACAAGGTCAGCAGCTGCAAGAAGATAGGAAGCAAGGGCTCGCTGGCAAAAGAGTTCACAAAGACTAGCTAGCGTCGGCAATTGAGCCGGGAACTTGCCGACATTGGCAGTTGTGTCAGGCTTGTTAGCGGCCACATGCTAATGAGGTTCTCCTGAGTTTCACCGGCTGTAGAGGTGAAGGAGTGGCGTCCATGGTCTCGAGCTGTGAGCTAAGTGATAGTTTCCGATACATTTGTTTCGGAGCAGAAGAGCTCGGTATTGGATGAGGCCATAATGGGCCTTCACAGTAGTCCACCAAAGCCCACTGAAGTGGGACCCAAAACCAATTCCAGTTTCTGGACCATCCAAACAGTTGGTATTGAGGATGTACGATTCCAATCCCGGAATACCAACTCCAGTTACAACATCCAAACGGAGTCTAGTTGACATTTCTTATATTTAAAGTACATAAGTAGGCAAGTAGAAGTACTGGCTTCCATTTCCAACATTCTCTGTAGTTGAAGACAGAACCATGCTTAGTGAAACTTTGAAGTATGGAGGCTAATCTAACTTTACTAAGGGATTTGATATAAAATTAAGTGCCAATAAACATACTCAGCATGTCATTATAGTACTATACATTATTGGCAACCCTCTAGTCCTTTAACCAGGTGGAATGGAGTAACTCCGTTCATCAATTATCTAAACAGAAAGTGATGAAAAATAATTTACCAGGGACATGACTGGATTAGAAGAACTGATGAACGGAAGTTCGTTTCCATGTTGAATACTTTGAGGTAGATTTCCTGGATAGAGAATAAACAGAATTGTCAGTGTTAAAAATGGAATCACACACAGTTTACAAAAAGGTGGAAAATAAACTAAGGAATTCTGATGGTGGAGCAAATAACAACTTAATGATGTAGAAGACCTGAAGTACTGCCATTGGAATCTGAATGTGGATATCCATTGCTTTGCAGTCTAAATGGCATGGATGCATCTGGTACCTCAATGTTCTCTAACAAACTATCCTCCACTGGAAGACGAATAAAATGGTAAATACATTGTGCCTTTGACTATGTTCCAACATGGTCTGCAATACTATTCCAGTTGTCTTTGTGCTTTTCTATGCCCTCCAATAACAATAATGTTTCTTGATCAGTCCAGTTATCCCCCTCATTTTCTGATCCATCTTTAGCCCCATCGACTCTCTGCAAATCTAAGCTTGAATGCCCGATAACATATCTTGCATCATGGAAGCAATCAGAGCAAAGAGCAATATCTGCCTGCTCAATCAGTTAAACAACAAGCTTTTCACCACTAGATTCTTACCCACAGAAGAGAAAAGAAAAACAAGAAGCAGACTGGCTAATTAACTTGAAAGAATGATACAGCCTTGCAAACTCCCCCTGATCATCACGTCAAAGAAGAAAACGGTATCGTAGTTCATTTATACATCATTAACGAAACAGTACGAGCTGAAATTGAAACAGAACATATCTGGCCCAAGCCACCACATATCACAAGTTAACCAACACTAAGTTACATTGCACCTAGACGCAGGTCGTTTCACATCACATAAATGACACCATAAGGATTTGTGTTCTGAATGTTTTTTGGTTTGCATATAAAATGTGGAGATATTACTATGGGCTTCCAACATTATGATGCATAAGCAAGATTTGTGACAACCACATGGGCACCAGTATCTGCTGGGTCAGAAAATCCTGAATCGAGATAAATTGGGGTTTAAAATTAAATAAAAAACTGCAGTCTTTATGAACCCAACCAAAATTCAACAGCATACTAAACTCTGCGACAAGACTATTTAGAATACGCCTTTTGAGCACATGTGAAATTCATAGGGTTAATAACAATCCTAGATACAGAACAAGTTTTCCTGCATATGAAAAAAAAATGAAAACATAATATGTATATGTATATGTAAATATGAAGATGAGCACCTCTTTCTGTGACTGATAACGCAAACTGCGCAAAGACTGTGAGCAGTAACTGCAATAGCTCTCTGATAGACGCTCTCTAATCTTCCCGTCCAATTCAGTAAACTCAGCACCGGCATCAAAATCCACCACCTCCGAATTCGATGAAGATGAAGCCAGTGAAGAAATGTTGTCTGCTTGGAGACTACATTTAGGCCGATCAAACAAAACTAAACCATCAATGGATTTCAGCGGTGCAGTCAACAGTTGCAACTCCCCTGCTGGTTCCTTTATTAGAAGTGATGCTGCCACCCTCAGACCCTGGTGCACCAGCCCAACCGCGAGGTAATTGATGATTCCCCAGGTGTCCAAGAACCGAACGATCCTACTCAAATCATATAGTTCACCTGTGTTAACAACAAACCCCTGGCACTCCGCAAACGCAAGCCTCTTGCATGGGTTCTCCAAATATTTGGCAATAATTTTATTCCTTAAGATTATGAACTTCTCCGGAGTGTGCCCTGGAGATTTCCCTGTGAAGAAGTGTGGAACAACCTGCCTTTCCAGCCTGTGCACCACCCCAGGAGAGAACCACTCTACAAAATGTAAACTAATTCATGTTGCAGTGAACTTAAAACCAACGTATGTTCAGTAATTCAGGATTTGGTCGCAACAAGCGAACCTGAATGCTTGGGCACGACATGGAGGCGGCCCTGGAACTGCTTGTGCACGCCATGCCCCTCCATGAGGGGAGGTGGCGTGCAGACGTAAGAAGACGGCCTGTCAGGATCCGTCGAAAGGGACGGGTGGTCAGGGAGCGCCACGGAGAGCACCTGGAGCTGCCCATGCGAGATGTTCTCCAATGGCGGTGGCGCGGCGGCGGAGACATCACCCACATACGCAGATCGCTCAGCTGCAAGGCCATGACCGACGGATGCGGCCGGTTGACTGTGCGGCGGGTGGCGGCAGGGAAGGCGGAGATAACCTCGGCCAAGGAGAGCAGCTCTGCCTCACGGGGGTCGGGCACCGGGTCCCTGGCCGCGGCACCGGCCAGTATTTCGTCGTCGGCATTGTCGACCGCAGGCGATGGAACGGCCGTGTGCCCGTGTCGTCGTCATCATTGTCGGCGGCAGAGTCGGAATTGTCCGAGTGGTCGGCCGCGGCCGACGGCAAGGGAACGGCGTCGGAGTTTCGCTTCCGTTTCCGCCATTTGGTGCGCGAATCTGGGAGTTAGGGTTCGGACGGCGAGTGCAAAATCAGTTGGTAGCAGCTCAGATAATTAGGTCCGGCGAGAGGTTGGACGTACGAACCTGGCGTGCAGGAGGCCTTGCGCGGCATCGTAGGCGGCGACGACGCGGGGGCTGCCGACGCCGAAGAGGTGGTGAGGTTTCGGAGTGTGACCGCGAGAGAGGGGACCGACCGTCTAGACGATGACGACGAAGGGAACATGTGCGAGCAGAAATTGGATCATTTTGGGCGCGTTTGGTTGCACCGTGTATTGCGTATACGTCTCAACTCAGCCTCGTTTTCGAAAAACAGGCTCATATGCGACATATGCAAGCTGTTTGGAGTTGTTTGGTTGCATGTATATGAATTTTTTGTATTAGGGGATCAACTTTGGCACGTTGTTTGATTGCCTGCATTGTCTCGGCGCATACAACTACACGATATTTAGTTGCCTGCATGGGGTATGATTAAGAGCTACCACTTGCACTTAGCACACAGGGTTAAAAGCTAGCAGAGGAAAAGGAAGAAGAAATGCAGTGTGCGCCGGACCATTGCGACGGCGGTGGACAGTGACCGTGGCGCCATGTCCGACGTGACGAGCACGAAGTCATGGGCGAGCGACCCCGTCGGCGAATTAGTTGAAGTGTTCGCGCAAAGACAATGGACAGAGGAGGAAAAATGCACTACTCACAATATGGCATTGTCATTGTAGTAGGACGAGAGAGAAGCTGAGATGATCGACGCCGGAAATGACTCCAGTGTAGTAGGACGAGAAAGAGGAGGTCGGGAGGAGGCCAAGATGATCAACCGCGTCGGTGGCAAAGAACAGAGAAGAAAAACCCCGTCAGTGTGCGCGCCATGGCGGCTTAACTATAGTAGGATCATGGAGAGAAGACCGAGATGAACGACGGCGACGATGATGAGAGAGGAGATAGAGAGAAACCACGCCGGCTAGAGGAATAATTAAGCAGTATCTTAAATCACAGCACACATATCCATATGTACAGCCATGAGAAATATGTAGATCTTCTCGTCTACGATCGTCGAAACAGAAAACTTGCAACACGAATATTGTGCAGAGCTGTGAGATTAGGCTGCTGGTCAAAGAAAAGTTCAAACAATGGATCGTGCGCAATAAATCTGACAAAATTCGTACAAAACAGCTTCAAATGGGAACAAGAAATTGAGCATGTACTCGACGAAACTACAAACCGGTCGTTTGAATGGAACCGTAACATTGATGTGCATCTTTTTCGTGTAGAGCTTACCTCAAATCAAAGCACCGTTGTGTAGATTAGAGGGATATAGAAAAGAGAAGATTAGAGAGGAGCTTACTAGAGGTTAAAGAAGACACCACGTAAACACCTCACATCTCTCCCATCTTCATTCGTGTAAGGGCTCGCTCGCTTGCGCTCGCCTTGACTTGACTCGTAAGAAACTGCCGATCTGAGCATTTCCAGCAAGCCAGGCCCAAAAATGCTTTAAGAAGCGTGTGATACAGGCTCATCAGTGAATCCAGGCAACCAAACAGGCCTCTTTCTTCTGACGCGGACCTGATAGGGCTTGATGTGGGCAACCGAACACGCCCTTTATGGCGTTGGACAAAAACCCCTGAATATCCACTCCACGCGATCCAGCGCACTACACAGACCGATTCGTACATTTGAATTGCCACAAACCGAAAGAAAATTAAACCGGTAGAGATTTGTGGACGTCCAATGTAGGCGTCCGACTCAGTAGTCTCACTAAAATCTTCATCGTCCATTTCGCTCCAAAACCATCGCTGTGCATTCATGCCACTCATGTCAATGCACTGAAAGGCTACCAACCGCATTCATAAAATGTAAAAGCTTATCACATAATTTCTAAAAATGACAATGCCATATAAAAAGAATGACCACACCTTCTAAAATTGTTGACAACATGTAGCGATCCGATCTTAGACGGTCAAATCTCTGTGTATAAGTGTCATCTCTGGATCGTTAATGCTGACACACACAGTTTGTGGGATTTATAACAGAGTTCAATTACACACTTATTACATCGAATGTCTCTAAAATGAACTTATTACAATAAAATGGCTGAAGGCCATCTAAATAAAATAACAGCAGAAGCTTCAGAGGTAAATGAGTCCATCAATTCCAACGGCATAGTTGAGTGCATGACAACGACCTACCACACCTTACTCTTCGTCTGAAAACTGCAACATAATACGTTGCAGCCTGTATAGGTCAGCACATGAAATATGCTGGCAAGATAACACTATAAAACAATGAACAAATAACAACTATAATCTATATGCATATTCTGCTAGTGGAGGCTCTATGTTTAGCATTTGCAGAAAGCTAGTTTTTCCCTACAACAAAGAAATATATTTTATTTATCTACAAAGTTTGTTGAAAACATTGAGAAGGTTCCTCCAACTCAATTCCAAATTAAAGTAGTTATCACCCAACAATTTAATTAAGTAAAGTGAAGAGATCAAATCAATAATTCAAGCACCAGATACTCAAGATGTCCATAACCGGGGACATGACTAACCATGATTAGTTTGTACACTCTGCAGAGGTTTGCGCACTTTTCCCCACAAGACTCGATCTCCTCCGTTATATTTCTCGCACTGCATGGTGTTTGAGAAACGGATGACCGAGACACGGTCTTTCCGAAGAGGTCCCCTTAACTGATAGATATGCCGGTACACCTACAATCCCCTACATCTGCTAGCCCATCATGGAAAGGTTTCCCGCAACTTACTCAACTATGCCAGAGCCCATAATGGCTTGTGGCTACACACGAAAATTTCCAGCATGAATAATTTTATGATCCCTTTGAGCCTGGGTGGCAAACCATAGGATAATCACACGGGTAATCTGGGATATCCCAGGACAACGCTGGATTGCTCCAGGTGCCCAGACAACCACTGGGTACTTCAGGATGCCTCAACCAATCCACCAGATGTGTGTTAAAGTAGCCACCTTAAATAAACCCTTAGTTCATAATAATTCTCACAACTATCATGAATCACTCAATCCAAACCACGTCTACACGCATAGCATAAAAAAGTATAATAAGCGTAACGTAGTAACTCCCGAGGTTTGAATGAAAAGGGCAATATGTACTACCTCAACATCTACTTCCCAACACCCACATGTTAATCAGGTCCTAACCATGCAGTGTTTGCGGATTGAAACTAATGCACAAAAACTGAGTAATAAAGGGGTATGATCAAAGTGTTACTTGCCTTGTTGATGATCTGAAAACCCTAGTGACTCGTAGTAGCACGCTTCGCACTCCGGAAACTCTATCGCAAATAAACAATAACATACATAAACACTAAAGCAATAGATGAAAGGGTAAAACTCAAGAGAAAATATCCAAATTGAATGTACAAGTGAAGAGCTTCGATTTGCAAAAAGAAACAACCAAATCGGAGCTACAAAACTCAAACTACGATCAAAAGAAGTTCGAATTCAAATATGCTTGCAACAACATTTTAAATTGTCAAAACCGTGTTCAAGTTGGTTATCTAGAAAGAGGGGTTCGAGACGAAGATATTGGCATTGGTTTCACTGGATTTGGACGAGCGAGCAAAAAGTTGTGAAGGTTTGAAGATCAAGGGCTAATTTGCGATAAAAATAATCGCTGATAGGCCCCTGGCCAAAAATAAAATAAAAAGAAAAGGCTATCGAATGAACGTTCACTATCAGGGTCAAATGAGTGAATACGTTCGCTAACAGAGACGTTCGAACGAACGCTCGCTAATTAGCAAACTCAAAAAAAAAACTAAACAGATCTAACGAAAAACCCAAAAAAACCAGGCGACGGTTCGGTCTTTACCGGTTCTTTAAAAAAAACAGCGGGCGGCGGCGGTGGGATCCAGCGAACGGCGCGGCGGTGGCTCCGGCGGCGGCGGCGCGGGGCTTCGGCAGTGGGCGGCAGCGATGGCGGAGAGCAGCGGCGAGTGGCAACGGTGGCGGTGGTGCGGCTCGGCGGTGGTGGCTGTTGTGGAACGTTGTAGAAAACAAAAAATTTCCTACTCGTTTCACCAAGATCATCTAGGAGTTCATCTAGCAACGAGTGATTAGATGCATCTACATACCTTCGTAGATCGCGCACGGAAGCGTTCAAAAGAACGGTGATGATGTAGTCCTACTCGACGTGATCCAAATCACCGATGACCAGCGCCGAACGGACGGCACCTCCGCGTTCAACACACGTACGGGACGGGAGACGTCTCCTCCTTCTTGATCCAGCAAGGGGGGAGGAGAGGTTGATGAAGATCCAGCAGCACGACGGCGTGGTGGTGGATGCAGGGCGTCACAGCAGCAGGGCTTCGCCGAGACTCCGAGGGAGAGACGTAACGGGGGGAGATGGAGGCGCCAGGGGCTGGTGTGAAATCCCTCCTCTCCCCCCCACTATATATAGGGGTGCCAGGGGGGCGCCGGCCCTAGTAGATGGCATCTACTAGGGGGGGCGGCGGCCAAGGGGAGGTTTCCCTCCCCCCAAGGCACCTAGGGGTGCCTTCCACCACATGGACTCTTCCATGGTGGAAACCCTAGGCGCATGGGCCTATAGGGGCTGGTGCCCTTGGCCCATCTAGGCCAAGGCGCACCCCCTACAGCCCATGTGGCCCCCCGGGACAGGTGGCCCCACCCGGTGGACCCCCGGGACCCTTCCGGTGGTCCCGGTACAATACCGATAACCCCGAAACTTGTCCCGATGCCCGAAATAGCACTTCCTATATATAATTCTTTACCTCCGGACCATTCCAGAACTCCTCGTGACGTCCGGGATCTCATCCTGGACTCCGAACAACATTCGGGTTTCTGCATATACATATCTTCATAACCCTAGCGTCACCGAACCTTAAGTGTGTAGACCCTACGGGTTCGAGAGACAAGCAGACATGACCGAGACGACTCTCCGGTCAATAACCAACAGCGGGATCTGGATACCCATGTTGGCTCCCACATGCTCCACGATGATCTCATCGGATGAACCACGATGTCGAGGATTTAATCAATCCCGTACGCTATTCCCTTTGTCTATCGATATGTTACTTGCCCGAGATTCGATCGTCGGTATCCCAATACCTCGTTCAATCTCGTTACCGGCAAGTCACTTTACTCGTACCGTAATGCATGATCCCGTGACCAGACACTTGGTCACTCTGAGCTCATTATGATGATGCATTACCGAGTGGGCCCAGTGATACCTCTCCGTCATACGGAGTGACAAATCCCAGTCTTGATTCATGTCACCCAACAGACACTTTCGGAGATACCCGTAGTCTACCTTTATAGTCACCCAGTTACGTTGTGACGTTTGGCACACCCAAAGCACTCCTACGGTATCCGGGAGTTACACGATCTCATGGTCTAAGGAAAAGATACTTGACATTAGAAAACTCTAGCAAACGAACTATACGATCTTGTGCTATGTTTAGGATTGGGTCTTGTCCATCACATCATTCTCCCAATGATGTGATCTCGTTATCAATGACATCCAGTGTCCATAGTCAGGAAACCATGACTATCTGTTGATCAACGAGCTAGTCAACTAGAGGCTCACTAGGGACATGTTGGTGTCTGTTATTCACACATGTATTACGATTTCCGGATAACACAATTATAGCATGAATAAAGACAATTATCATGAACAAGGAAATATAATAATAATGCTTTTATTATTGCCTCTAGGGCATATTTCCAACAGTCTCCCACTTGCACTAGAGTCAATAATCTAGTTACATTGTGATGAATCGAACACCCATGGAATTCTGGTGTTGATCATGTTTTGCTCTAGGGAGAGGTTTAGTCAACGGATCTGCTACATTCAGGTCCGTATGTACTTTACAAATCTCTATGTCTCCATCTTGAACATTTTCACGAATGGAGTTGAAGCGGCGCTTGATGTGCCTTGTCTTCTTGTGAAACCTGGGCTCCTTGGCAAGTGCAATAGCTCCAGTGTTGTCACAGAAGAGCTTGATCGGCCCCGACACATTGGGTATGACTCCTAGGTCGGTGATGAACTCCTTCACCCATATTGCTTCATGTGCTGCCTCCGAGGCTGCCATGTACTCCGCTTCACATGTAGATCCCGCCACGACGCTTTGCTTGCAACTGCACCAGCTTACTGCCCCACCATTCAAAATATACACGTATCCGGTTTGTGACTTAGAGTCATCCAGATCTGTGTCGAAGCTAGCGTCGACGTAACCCTTTACGACGAGCTCTTCGTAACCTCCATAAACGAGAAACATTTCCTTAGTCCTTTTTAGGTACTTCAGGATATTCTTGACCGCTGTCCAGTGTTCCTTGCCGGGATTACTTTGGTACCTTCCTACCAAACTGACGGCAAGGTTAACATCAGGTCTGGTACACAGCATGGCATACATAATAGAACCTATGGCTGAGGCATAGGGGATGACGCTCATCTCTTCTATATCTTCTGCCGTGGTCGGACATTGAGCTGAGCTCAATTTCATACCTTGTAACACAGGCAAGAACCCCTTCTTGGATTGATCCATATTGAACTTCTTCAATATCTTATCAAGGTATGTGCTTTGTGAAAGACCTATGAGGCGTCTCGATCTATCTCTATAGATTTTGATGCCTAATATATAAGCAGCTTCTCCAAGGTCCTTCATTGAAAAACTTTTATTCAAGTAGGCCTTGATGCTGTCCAAGAGTTCTATATCATTTCCCATCAAAAGTATGTCATCTACATATAATATGAGAAATGCTACAGAGCTCCCACTCACTTTCTTGTAAACGCAGGCTTCTCCATAAGTCTGTGTAAACCCAAACGCTTTGATCATCTCATCAAAGCGAATGTTCCAACTCCGAGATGCTTGCACCAGCCCATAAATCGAGCGTTGGAGCTTGCACACTTTGTCAGCATTCTTAGGATCGACAAAACCTTCCGGCTGCATCATATACAATTCTTCCTTAAGGAAACCATTAAGGAATGTCATTTTGACGTCCATTTGCCATATTTCGTAATCATAGAATGCGGCAATTGCTAACATGACTCGGACGGACTTCAGCTTCGCTACCGGTGAGAAAGTCTCATCGTAGTCAACCCCTTGAACTTGTCGATAACCCTTAGCGACAAGCCGAGCTTTATAGATGGTCACATTACCATCCGCGTCTGTCTTCCTCTTAAAGATCCATTTATTTTCTATGGCTCGCCGCTCAACGGGCAAGTCAGTCAAAGTCCATACTTTGTTTTCATACATGGATCCTATCTCGGATTTCATGGCTTCTAGCCATTTGTCGGAATCCGGGCCCGCCATCGCTTCTTCATAGTTCGAAGGTTCACCGTTGTCTAACAGCATGATTTCCAAGACAGGGTTGCCGTACCACTCTGGCGCGGAACGTGTCCTTGTGGACCTTCGAATTTCAGTAGGGGCTTGATCAGAAGTATCTTGATCATTAACTTCCTCTCTAGTCGGTGCAGGCACCTCAGGAACATTTTCTTGAGTTGCGCCATTTTTCGGTTCAAGAGGTAATACTTCATCAAGCTCTACTTTCCTCCCACTTACTTCTTTCGAGAGAAACTCTTTCTCCAGAAAGGACCCATTCTTGGCAATAAAGATCTTGCCTTCGGATCTGAGGTAGAAGGTGTACCCAATAGTTTCTTTTGGGTATCCTATGAAGACGCATTTTTCCGACTTGGGTTCGAGCTTTTCAGGTTGAAGTTTCTTGACATAAGCATCGCATCCCCAAACTTTTAGAAACGACAGCTTAGGTTTCTTCCCAAACCATAATTCATACGGTGTCGTCTCAACGGATTTCGACGGAGCCCTATTTAAAGTGAATGCGGCAGTCTCTAAAGCATAGCCCCAAAAAGAAAGCGGTAAATCGGTAAGAGACATCATAGATCGCACCATATCTAATAGAGTGCGATTACGATGTTCGGACACACCATTACGCTGAGGTGTTCCAGGCGGCGTGAGTTGTGAAACTATTCCACATTTTCTTAAGTGCGTGCCAAACTCGTGACTCAAGTATTCTCCTCCACGATCTGATCGTAGAAACTTGATTTTCCTGTCACGTTGATTTTCAACCTCACTCTGAAATTCCTTGAACTTTTCAAATGTTTCAGACTTGTGTTTCATTAAGTAGATATACCCGTACCTACTTAAATCATCAGTGAGGGTGAGAACATAACGATAGCCACCGCGAGCCTCAACACTCATTGGACCGCACACATCAGTATGTATGATTTCCAATAAGTCGGTTGCTCACTCCATTGTTCCTGAGAATGGAGTCTTGGTCATTTTACCCATAAGGCATGGTTCGCATGTGTCAAATGATTCATAATCAAGAGACTCTAAAAGTCCATCAGCATGGAGCTTCTTCATGCGTTTGACACCTATGTGACCAAGGCGGTAGTGCCACAGGTATGTGGGACTATCATTATCAACCTTACTTCTTTTGGTACTCACATTATGAACATGTGTAGCATCACGTTCGAGATTCATAAAGAATAAACCATTCACCATAGGAGCATGACCATAAAACATATCTCTCATAAAAATGGAACAACCATTATTCTCAGATTTAAAAGAGTAGCCATCTCGAATTAAACGAGATCCCGATACAATGTTCATGCTCAAAGCTGGCACTAAATAACAATTGTTAAGGTTTAAAACTAATCCCGAAGGGAGATGCAGAGGTAGCGTGCCGACGGCGATCACATTGACCTTGGAACCATTCCCGACGCGCATCGTCACCTCGTCCTTTGCCAGTTTCCGCTTATTCCGCAACCCCTGCTTTGAGTTACAAATGTGAGCAACTGCACCGGTATCAAATACCCAGGAGCTACTACGGGCACTAGTAAGGTACACATCAATTACATGTATATCACATATACCTTTTGTTTTGCCGGCCTTCTTATCCGCTAAGTACTTAGGGCAGTTCCGCTTCCAGTGACCGCTTCCCTTGCAATAAAAGCACTCAGTCTCGGGCTTGGGTCCATTCTTTGGCTTCTTCCCGGCAGCTTGCTTGCCGGGCGCGGCAACCTCCTTGCCGTCCTTCTTGAAGTTCTTTTTACCCTTGCCTTTCTTGAACTTAGTGGTTTTATTGACCATCAACACTTGATGTTCCTTCCTGACTTCTACCTCTGCTGATTTCAGCATAGCAAATAATTCAGGAATGGTCTTTTCCATCCCCTGCATATTGAAGTTCATCACAAAGCTCTTGTAGCTTGGTGGAAGCGACTGGAGGATTCTGTCAATGACCGCATCATCCGGGAGATTAACTCCCAGCTGAGTCAAGCGGTTATGCAACCCAGACATAGTGAGTATGTGCTCACTGACAGAACTGTTTTCCTCCATATTACAGCTGAAGAATTTGTCGGAGACTTCATATCTCTCGACCCGGGCATGAGCTTGGAAAACCATTTTCAGCTCTTCGAACATCTCATATGCTCCATGTCTCTCAAAACGCTTTTGGAGCCCCGGCTCTAGGCTGTAAAGCATGCCGCACTGAACGAGGGAGTAGTCATCGAATCGTGCCTGCCAAGCGTTCATAACATCTTGTTCTGCAGGGAGAACGGGTGCGTCACCAAGCGGTTCTTGTAGGACATAATCTTTCTTGGCAGCTATGAGGATGATCCTCAGGTTCCGGACCCAGTCCGTATAGTTGCTGCCATCGTCTTTTAGCTTAGTTTTCTCTAGGAACGCGTTGAAGTTGAGGACTACGTTGGCCATTTGATCTACAAGACATATTGCAAAGATTTTAGACTAAGTTCATGATAATTAAGTTCAACTAATCATATTATTAGTGAACTCCCACTTAGATTAGACATCCCTCTATCCATCTAAGTATTACATGATCCGAGTTAAACTAGACCGTGTCCGATCATCACGTGAGACGGACTAGTCAACATCGGTGAACATCTTCATGTTGATCGTATCTTCTATACGACTCATGCTCGACCTTTCGGTCTTCTGTGTTCCGAGGCCATGTCTGTACATGCTAGGCTCGTCAAGTCAACCTAAGTGTTTGCATGTGTAAATCTGTCTTACACCCGTTGTATGTGAACGTCTGAATAAAACACCCGATCATCACGTGGTGTTTTGAAACAGCGAACTGTCGCAACGGTGCACAGTTAGGGGGAACACTTCTTGAATTTATTGTGAGGGATCATCTTATTTACTACCGTCGTTCTAAGTAAACAAGATGCAAAACATGATAAACATCACATGCAATCAAATAATAAACGTGACATGATATGGCCAATATCACACAGCTCCTTTGATCTCCATCTTGGGGCTCCATGATCATCTTGTCACCGGCTTGACACCATGATCTCCATCATCATGATCTCCATCATCGTGTCTCCATGAAGTTGCTTGCCAACTATTACTTCTACTACTATGGCTAACGCGTTTAGCAATAAAGTAAAGTAATTACATGGCGTTTCTTGATGACACGCAGGTCATATAAAAGAATAAAGACAACTCCTATGGCTCCTGCCGGTTGTCATACTCATCGACATGCAAGTCGTGAATCCTATTACAATAGCATGAACATCTCATACATCACATATAGATCATTCATCATTCATCACAACTTTGGCCATATCATATCACAAACCACTTGCTGCAAAAACAAGTTAGACGTCCTCTAATTGTTGTTGCAAGTTTTACGTGGCTGAATTAGGGTTCTAGCAAGAACGTTTTCTTACCTACGTTAAAGCCACAACGTGATTTGTCAACTTCTATTTACCCTTCATAAGGACCCTGTTCATCGATTCCGCTCCAACTAAAGTGAGAGAGACAGACACCCGCCAGCCACCTTATGCAACTAGTGCATGTTAGTCGGTGGAACCGGTCTCACGTAAGCGTACGTGTAAGGTTGGTCCGGGCCGCTTCATCCCACAATACCGCTGAAGCAAGAAAGGACTAGTAACGGCAAGAAAGTTGACAAATCGACGCCCACAACAAATTGTGTTCTACTCGCGCAAGAACAACTACGCATAGACCTAGCTCATGATGCCACTGTTGTGGAACATTGCAGAAAACAAAAATTTTCCTACTTGTTTCACCAAGATCATCTAGGAGTTCATCTAGCAACGAGTGATTAGATGCATCTACATACCTTTGTAGATCACGCACGGAAGCGTTCAAAAGAATGGTGATGATGTAGTCCTACTCGACGTGATCCAAATCACCGATGACCAGCGCCGAACGGACGGCACCTCCGCGTTCAACACACGTACGGGACGGGAGACGTCTCCTCCTTCTTGATCCAGCAAGGGGGGAGGAGAGGTTGATGAAGATCCAGCAGCACGACGGCGTGGTGGTGGATGCAGGGCATCACAGCAGCAGGGCTTCGCCGAGACTACGAGGGAGAGACGTAACGGGGGGAGATGGAGGCGCCAGGGGCTGGTGTGAAATCCCTCCTCTCCCCCCCACTATATATAGGGGTGCCAGGGGGGGCGCCGGCCCTAGTAGATGGCATCTACTAGGGGGGGCGGGGGCCAAGGGGAGGTTTCCCTCCCCCCAAGGCACCTAGGGGTGCCTTCCACCACATGGACTCTTCCATGGTGGAAACCCTAGGCGCATGGGCCTATAGGGGCTGGTGCCCTTGGCCCATCTAGGCCAAGGCGCACCCCCTACAGCCCATGTGGCCCCCCGGGACAGGTGGCCCCACCCGGTGGACCCCTGGGACCCTTCCGGTGGTCCCAGTACAATACCGATAACCCCGAAACTTGTCCCAATGCCCGAAATAGCACTTCCTATATATAATTCTTTACCTCCGGACCATTCCGGAACTCCTCGTGACGTCCGGGATCTCATCCGGGACTCCGAACAACATTCGGGTTTCTGCATATACATATCTTCATAACCCTAGCGTCACCGAACCTTAAGTGTGTAGACCCTACGGGTTCGGGAGACAAGCAGACATGACCGAGACGACTCTCCGGTTAATAACCAACAGCGGGATCTGGATACCCATGTTGGCTCCCACATGCTCCACGATGATCTCATCGGATGAACCACGATGTCGAGGATTTAATCAATCCCGTACGCTATTCCCTTTGTCTATCGATATGTTACTTGCCCGAGATTCGATCGTCGGTATCCCAATACCTCGTTCAATCTCGTTACCGGCAAGTCACTTTACTCGTACCGTAATGCATGATCCCGTGACCAGACACTTGGTCACTCTGAGCTCATTATGATGATGCATTACCGAGTGGGCCCAGTGATACCTCTCCGTCATACGGAGTGACAAATCCCAGTCTTGATCCATGTCACCCAACAGACACTTTCGGAGATACCCGTAGTCTACCTTTATAGTCACCCAGTTACGTTGTGACGTTTGGCATACCCAAAGCACTCCTATGGTATTCGGGAGTTACACGATCTCATGGTCTAAGGAAAAGATACTTTGACATTGGAAAACTCTAGCAAACGAACTATACGATCTTGTGCTATGTTTAGGATTGGGTCTTGTCCATCACATCATTCTCCCGATGATGTGATCTCGTTATCAATGACATCCAGTGTCCATAGTCAGGAAATCATGACTATCTGTTGATCAACGAGCTAGTCAACTAGAGGCTCACTAGGGACATGTTGGTATCTGTTATTCACACATGTATTACGATTTCCGGATAACACAATTATAGCATGAATAAAGACAATTATCATGAACAAGGAAATATAATAATAATGCTTTTATTATTGCCTCTAGGGCATATTTCCAACAGTGGTTGCGGCGGCTCGGGACGGGAGGAGGAGGCGGCGGGGCGGGCGCTTATGAAGGCGAGGGGGTCGGCTTCGCCTTGCGGGAGGGGGCGCCGGGTCAGACCGGGAGTCGTGCCCTGGCCGAACCCGGGAGGCGGCGGCGGCTCGGTCTTCCCGCGCGGGAGGAAGGCGGTGCGTAGGTGGGTCGCGGCCTGCTCGGCTGGGCTTCGGCCTAGTCGGGCGGGAAAAGATTTTTTTTTAAAAATTCGCCCGAACAAAATATAAAAAATCCTAAAAATACCAGAAACAATTTTCACTGTCTAAACCTAATATTTAGAACAAAGTGAACATTTTTTTGGTCTAAAAATGCAATTTTTAAAATGCATATTTTTCTAATTCAAATAAAATAGCTAATAAAATCCAAATAAAATATAAATTTGATTTTAAAATTTCTCCTCCAATATTCCTCTCTTTTTGAAGAAGTCATATTATCTTCTCTCTTTTATTTTTAATATTGGAAATATTTTAGAGAGAGAAATATTAAAACCAAATTGATCCTCTTTTCAAATTTGAGAAAATTCAAATATGAAAATAAATGAAATCCCCAACTCTCTCCTTGGGTCCTCGAGTTGCTTAGGATTTCTAGGATCCCGAACAAAATGCAAATGAAATATGATATGCATATGATGACCTATATATAATATCCAAATTGAAAATTGGGATGTTACAAACCTACCCCCCCTTAAGATGAATCTCGCCCTCAAGATTCGGGTTGGCTAGAAAATAGATGCGGGTGGTCTTTTCGTAGGTCTTCTTCTTGCTCCCAGGTGGCTTCATCCTCGGTATGGTGGCTCCACTGAACTTCGCAAAACTTGATAACCTTGTTGCGTGTAACCCGGCTGGCAAACTCGAGAATCTTCACGGGTTTCTCCTTGTAAGTTAGGTCATTATCCAATTGAATTGCTTCCAGGGGCACTGTATCTCTTAAAGGAATATCGGCCATCTGAGCATGGCACTTCTTCAATTGGGAAACGTGAAACACATCGTGAACTCCTGACAATCCTTCAGATAACTCCAACTTGTAGGCCACCTCTCACATACGTTCCAGAACTCGGTATGGCCCTACAAATCTTGGGGCTAACTTACACTTCACTCCAAATCGTTTAACTCATCGCAGGGGTGACACATGGAGATACGCTCGGTCTCCAATTTCCTAAACTACCTCCTTGTGTTTTGTATCGGCATAACTCTTCTGCCTAGACTGAGCTACCTTCAGTCTATCTCGTATCAACTTAACCTTCTCTTCAGACTCTTTGATCAAATCCGATCCAAACAACTGACGGTCTCCAACTTCATCACATATCAACGGTGTCCTGCACCTCCTTCACAAAGCTTCAAAAGGTGCCATCTTCAAACTAGCCTGATAACGGTTGTTGTATGAGAACTCCGCGTAAGGTAAATTATCATCCCAACTAGATTCATAATCTAGCGCACAAGCTCTCAACATATCCTCCAGAATCTGATTGACTCTCTCAGTCTGTTCATCTGTCTGCGAATGAAAGGCTATACTGAACTCTAGTCTAGCACCCAAAGTCTGGTGCAGCTGATTCCAAAACTTTGAGGTAAACTGTGTTCCTCTATCTGATACGATGGTCCTTGGAACTCCATGCAGACATACGATCCTGGTCATATATATCTTGGCCAACTTCGCGCTTGTATAAGTGGTTTTCACTGGGATCAAGGTTGTCAGAATCGTGATTTTGAATCGGATCGGAGCTCCGATGGCAGGATCGCAAATCGTAGAATCTTCAGTATCAGGATCGTAGAAACGTAGATTTTATGAACTAAAATCATACAATCATAGGGGTTGGTTTGGATCGTAAAGTCGTAGAATCGTACAATAGAATCGCGATTCTGACAACCTTGACTGGGATAAAGTGAGCTACCTTGGTCAAGCAATCAACTACTACCCAGATAGAATCGTACCCCGATCGGGTCCTGGGTAATCCAGTCATGAAATCCATGCCAAGCTTGTCCCACTTCCATTCGGGTATCGGCATAGGCTAAAGCAATCACGCCGGCTTCTGATATTCTGCCTTCACTCTCTGACATACATCACATACTGCTACATACTCGGCAATATCCTTCTTCATACTTGTCCACCAGAAACGCTCCTTCAAATCCAAATACATCTTGGTGTTTCCGGGGTGAATCGAGTATGGCGAGTCATGAGCTTCCTGAAGTATTAACTTCCTGATCTCCGCATTATTGGGCACATATACACGATCCTCAAACCACAAAGTCTCGTGTTCATCCTCACGAAAACCTTTGGATTTTCCTTTGCTCATCTTCTCCTTTATCTCAGCGATTTCCTTATCATCCTTCTGAGCTTCTCGAATCTTTCCCAATAATGTAGACTGAACCTCCATTGCTGCAACAAAACCTCTTGGAACTATCTCCAAACGTAGTTCCTTAAGATCGTCAACTAACTCCTGCGGTAATCCTCCGCTTACGAGGGTATTTGCATAACTTTTGCGGCTCAAAGCGTCTGCTACGACATTGGCCTTTCCTGGATGATAATGCAACTTCATATCATAATCCTTTATGAACTCCAACCATCTCTTTGCCTAGGATTCAACTCCTTCTGCGTGAAATTTACTTCAAACTATTGTGATCCGTGTACACATCACAATGGTTTCCAATCAGAAAATGTCTCCAGGTCTTGAGCACATGCACTACGGCTGCTAACTCCAAATCATGGGTGGAATAATTCAACTCATGAGGTCAAAGCTGCCATGAGGCATATGAAACAACTCTTCCATCTTGCATAAGTACACCTCCAAGTCCCAAGCGAGAAGCGTCGCAATACACTTGGAAATCCTTGCGTATATCCAGAAGAATCAATACTGGGGCTGTAACCAAACGTTTCTTCAACTCCTGAAAACTGGCCTCACAATTCTCGGTCCATTTGAACTTGGTGTCCTTCTTCAACAACTCTGTCATGGGTTTCACAATCTTGGAAAAATTCTCAATGAATCTCCGATAATATCCTGCGAGTCCCAGAAAACTTCGGATCTCTCCAACCGAGGTGGGTGCCAACCACTCGATGACAGACTGAACCTTGGTGGGGTCTACTGCTATACCTTCTCCTGATATAACATGTCTAAGAAAATCAACTTCCTTCAACCAAAACTCACACTTGCTAAACTTGGCATACAACTGATGTTCCATGAGCTTCTCGAGAACTAAGCGCAAGTGTTCCTTGTGTTCCTCTACATTCTTCGAGTATACCAGAATATCATCAATGAACACCACAACGAACTTATCCAAAAACTCCATGAACACCTTGTTCATCATACTCATAAAATAGGAAGGGGCATTAGTCAATCCAAATGATATGACCGTGTATTCATATAGTCCGTACCTTGTGGTAAAAGTTGTCTTAGGTATATCATGTTCTCGAATCTTCAACTGGTGGTACCCTGATCGAAGATCGATCTTGGAGAATACTTTAGCTCCTTGCACCTGGTCAAACAAATCACTGATCATCGGTAGTGGGTACTTGTTCTTGATCATCACTTCATTCACTGCCCGATAATCTACAACCATTCTCAAAGATCCATCCTTCTTCTCAACTAAGAGCACTGGGGATCCCCAAGGTGATGAACTTGGTCGAATACAACCTTTCTCCAGTAACTCCTTAATCTGCTTCTTAATTTCCTCCGGATCATTTGCGGGCATCCAATATGGTCTCTTTGATATTGTCCGGTGCCTGGCAACAACTCTATCAAGAATTCTATGCCTCGATCTAGTGGCATGCCTGGTAATTCCTCTGGAAACACATCTGAGTAATCCTTCACAACAGGCACTTCTTCCTGAACAACTCCTGAGAGTGAATTTACTTGGATCCTCCTTGGTGCATGTCATGATACATACTTGATCCGTTTACCCACCGGGGTGGTGAGTAAAATTGACCTACTAGCACAATCGATATTTCCTCCATACATGGATAGCCAATCCATGCCTAATATCACATCCAACCCTCACTACAAAAAAAGACACATCCGTGACATTTTTGGCCGAACGAATTTTTTTGTCATACTTATGACACTTCTATGATGATAATTGTGACAAAACCCGGTATCATCATAGATGTGGTGGAGTCCTACTTCTATGACAAAAAATCATGACAGAAAATGGGCTTTTGGTCCTGGGCGGGCCGGAGACGCAGCTGCATGACATTCTTTGGGCCGTCCATGATGGAAAAAACCATGGTAGTAGCGAGGGCGAGGAAAATATCGGGGAGTTCCCGGTTACGGTGGGTGGTCAGGGGCCGAGCGATGCGCGTTTCTCTCGTACGTACACGCGTGTGTGCGAGGCGTTGGACTCTAACTAAACCCGAGCGAGGCGTTGGGCTCTAACTGAACCCGGGCGATTGCACTTCAGGCTATGCATTACTGAACCCGAGCGATCGATCGATCCCTTGCTGTTAACTGGACCCGAGTGTGATTCCTTCGCTATTGCTGCTAACTGAAGCCGATCGATGCTGCCTCTGGATGAACAGTGAGCGTTGTTGAGGGGGTTTGTATGAACAGTTCCCGGTGGGGGGTTGGATGAAGAGGACCCCGTGGTAGTAGAGGTCGTTGTCGCTGGATGAACAGTGAAGGAAATATGCCCTAGAGGCAATAATAAAGTTATTATTTATTTCCTTATATCATGATAAATTTTTATTATTCATGCTAGAATTGTATTAGCCGGAAACATACTACTTGTGTGAATACATAAACAAACAGAGTGTCACTATTATGCCTCTACTTGACTAGCTCGTTGATCAAAGATGGTTATGTTTCCTAGCCATTGACATGAGTTGTCATTTGATTAATGGGATCACATCATTAGGAGAATGATGTGATTAACTTGACCCATTCTGTTAGCTTAGTGATACGTCTCCAACGTATCTATAATTTTTGATTGCTCCATGCTATATTATCTACTATTTTGGACTATATTGGGCTTTATTTTCCACTTTTATATTATTTTTGGGACTAACCTATTAACCGGAGGCCCAGCCCAGAATTGCTGTTTTTTGCCTATTTCAGTATTTCGGAGAAATGGAATATCAGACGGAGTCCAAACGGAATAAAACCTTCGGGAACGTGATTTTCTCACCGAACGTGATCCAGGAGACTTGGACCCTACTCCAAGGAGTTAAAGAGGCGGTCACAAGGGTGGGGGCGCGCCCACCCCCCTAGGGTGCGCCCCCTGCCTCGTGGGCCCCTCGGTGCTCCACCGACGTACTCCTTCCTCCTATATATACCTACGCACCCCCAAACGATCAGAACGGGAGCCAAAAACCTAATTCCACCGCCGCAACTTTCTGTATCCACGAGATCCCATCTTGGGGCCTGTTCCGGAGCTCCGCCGGAGAGGGCCGTCATCACGGAGGGCTTCTACATCATCATAGCCTCTCCGATGAAGTGTGAGTAGTTTACCTCAAGCCTTCGGGTCCATAGTTAGTAGCTAGATGGCTTCTTCTCTCTTTTTGGATCTCAATACAAAGTTCTCCCCCTCTCTTGTGGAGATCTATTCGATGTAATCTTCTTCTTTTTGCGGTGTGTTTGTTGAGATTGATGAATTGTGGGTTTATGATCAAGTCTATCTATGAATAATATTTGAATCTTCTCTGAATTCTTTTTTGTATGATTGGTTATCTTTGCAAGTCTCTTCAAATTATCCGTTTGGTTTGGCCAACTAGATTGGTAGTTCTTGCCATGGGAGAAGTGCTTTGCTTTGGGTTCGATCTTGCGGTGTCCTTTCCCAGTGACAGAAGGGGCAGCAAGGCACGTATTGCATCGTTGCCATCGAGGATAACAAGATGGGGTTTATTTCATATTGCATGAATTTATCTCTCTACATCATGTCATCTTGCTTAAAGTGTTACTCTGTTTTTAAATTAATACTCTAGATGCATGCTGGATAGCGGTCGATGAGTGGAGTAATAGTAGTAGATGCAGAATCGTTTTGGTCTACTTGTCACGGACGTGATGCCTATATACATGATCATGCCTAGATATTCTCATAACTATGCTCAATTCTGTCAATTGCTCAACAGTAATTTGTTCACCCACCGTAGAATACCTATGCTCTTGAGAGAAGCCACTAGTGAAACCTATGGCCCCCGGGTCTATTCTCATCATATCAATCTCCATCACTTTAATCTTGCTTTGCTTTTTTACTTTGCCTTTTACTTTTCACTTTGCATCTCTATACCAAAAATACCAAAAATATTATATCTATCAGATCTCACTCTCGTAAGTGACCGTGAAGGGATTGACAACCCCTAATCGCGTTGGTTGCGAGTAGCTATCGTTTTGTGCAGGTACGAGGGACTTGAGCGTGGCCTCCTACTGGATTGATACCTTGGTTCTCAAAAACTAAGGGAAATACTTATGCTACTCTGCTGCATCATCCTTTCCTCTTCAGGGAAATCCAACGCAAGCTCAAGAGGTAGCAAGAAGAATTTCTGGCGCCATTGCCGGACAGTCTACGCAAAAAGTCAACATACCAAGTACCCATCACAATCCCTATCTCTCGCATTACATTATTTGCCATTTGCCTCTCGTTTTCCTCTCCCCCACTTCACCCTTGCCGTTTTATTCACCCCCTCTCTCTCTCTCTTTCTCTATCCTCCCTCTCTATTTGCCTCTTTTTGCCTGTTTCTTGTTTGCTCATCTGGTTGGAATAGTCATTTATTTATTACTAAACAGAGAACCTAAGATTTATGGATCCTCATCCGCTTGCTAATCTTTTTAAGAGATCCAGTTATGTTGAACCAATTGCTAGTGAGTTTTGTGCACTAGATTATCTTTATGAAGTTTTGCTTGAAATTCGTGAATCTGAAAATTGCGATGAAGTATGTTATGAAGTGATTCACGATAGATCTTTGAATAAAAAGCATGGTTGCAATGATGTTATTATAAATTCTATTAATGACAATTGTGCTAATAATATGCAAAACCCTAAGCTTGGGGATGCTAGTTTTGTTATGTCCTCTACTTGTTGCAATGATCATGATTGGGGTGATTCTTCTTTTGATCTTGAAAATTTATTTAAACCCCATGATGAATATGAGATTGATTATAATATTTGCAATAATATTGAAAGTGGGTTTGGAAGAATGTCAACTTTAGATCCCACATATTTAGAGAATGTTCAATCTTATGAAGTTTTTGATAAAAGTGCGTTTGGGAAGGTCATGACTTTAGTTAATGTTAATCCCACTATTTCGGAAAAGTGCCAACTTTGCATGCATGTGGATCATGTTGAGAATATTTTATGTGATAGATATATTTTTGAATTTGCTTATGATCCTACATGTAATTACTATGAGAGAGGAAAATATGGTTGTAGAAATTTTCATGTTACTAAATTACCTCTCGTTATGTTGAGATTGCTATTGTTTCTTTCCTCTTCCTTGCATATGCTAGTTTTTGCTTGCCTTGATAATTTGTTTGCCTATAAGATGCCTATGAATAGGAAGTATGTTAGACTTAGATGTGTTTGTCACATGCTTTATGATGCTCCTTTTGTGCTTCAATTCTTGTCTTTCTTGTGAGCATCATTAAAATTATCAATGCCTAGCTATAAGGCTTTAAAGAAAAGCGCTTGTTGGGAGACAACCCAATATTTTTCCTTGCTTTTATTTAATAAATAATTTATTTAGCCTCTGTTTTGGCTGTCTTTTTTGTGTTTAATTAGTGTTTGTGCCAAGTAGAACCGTTGGGAAGACTTGCAGAAAGTCTTGTTGAACTTGCTGTAAAAAACAGAAACTTTAGCGCTCACGAGAACTGCTGTCATTTTTATTTGGAAAGTGATATTTAGTTAATTCTTTTTGCAGATGATTAATAGATAAATTCCTCACGTCCAGAAATTTATTTTAGAATTTTTGGGGTTCCAGAAGTTTGCGTTAGTTACAGATTACTACAGACTGTTCTGTTTTTGACAGATTCTGTTTTTTGTGTGTTGTTTGCTTATTTTGATGAATCTATGGTTAGTAAAATAGTTTATAATCCATAGAAAAGTTGGAATACAGTAGGTTTAACACCAATATAAATAAAGAATGAGTTCATTACAGTACCTTGAAGTGGTTTTTTGTTTTCTTTCTCTAACGGAGCTCACGAGATTTCTATTGAGTTTTGTGTTGTGAAGTTTTCAAGTTTTGGGTGAATTCTTATGATGGATTATGGAACAAGGAGTGGCAAGAGCCTAAGCTTGGGGATGCTCATGGCATCCCCAAGATAATCCAAGGACACCAAAAAGTCAAAGCTTGGGGATGCCTCGGAAGGCATCCCCTCTTTCGTCCACTTCCATCGGTAATTTACTTGGAGCTATATTTTTATTCACCAACATGATATGTGTTTTGCTTGGAGCGTCTTGTATTATTTGTGTCTTTGTGTTTTAGTGTGCCACAATCATCCTTGCTGTACACACCTTTTGAGAGAGCCATACATGAATTAAAATTTGATAGAATACTCTATGTGCTTCACTTATATCTTTTGAGTGTTATAATTTTACTCTATGTGCTTCACTTATATCTTTTGAGCTATGTAGTTTTGCCCTATGTGCTTCACTTATATCTTTTGAGTGTTATAATTTTGCTCTATGTGCTTCACTTATATCTTTTGAGCTATGTAGTTTTGCCCTATGTGCTTCACTTATATCTTTTGAGCATTATAATTTTGCTCTATGTGCTTCACTTAGATCTTTTAAGAGCACAGTGGTGGATTTGTTTTAAAGAAACTATTGATCTCTCATGCTTCACTTAAATTATTTTGAGAGTTTTAATAGCATGGTAATTTACTTAATAATAACATTCTTGGTATTCAAGATTTGTGAAACTTTCTTTTGAGTGTGTTGAATACTAAGAAAAGTTGGATGCTTGATAATTGTTTTGAGATATGGAGGTAGTAATATCAAAGTCATGCTAGTAGAGTAATTGTGAATTTAAGAAGTGATTGAGTTAAAATTTGCAAGTCTCGTAGCATGCACGTATGGTAAACGTTATGCAACAAATTTGAAACATGAGGTGTCATTTGATTGTCCTCCTTATGAGTGGCGGTCGGGGACGAGCGATGGTCTTTTCCTACCAATCTATCCCCCTAGGAGCATGCGTGTAATACTTTGGTTTTTGATGGCTTGTAGATTTTTGCAATAAGTATATGAGTTCTTTATGACTAATGTTGAGTCCATGGATTATACGCACTCTCACCCTTCCATCATTGCTAGCCTCTACGGTACCGTGCATTGCCCTTTCTCACATCGAGAGTTGGTGCAAACTTCGCCGGTGCATCCAAACCCCGTGATATGATACGCTCTGTCACACATAAACCTCCTTATATCTTCCTCAAAACAGCCACCATACCTACATATTATGGCATTTCCATAGCCATTCCGAGATATATTGCCATGCAACTTTCCACCATCCAGTTTATCATGACACATTCATCATTGTCATATTGCTTAGCATGATCATGTAGTTGACATAGTATTTGTGGCAAAGCCACCGTTCATAATTTTTTCATACTTGTCACTCTTGATTCATTGCATATCCCGGTACACCGCCGGAGGCATCCATATAGAGTCATACTTTGTTCTAGTAACGAGTTGTAATCATTGAGTTGTAAATAAATAGAAGTGTGATGATCATCATTCAATAGAGCATTGTCCCAAAAAAAGAAAGGCCAAAGAAAAAAAAGAAGGCCCAAAAAAAGGGGGCAATGCTACTATTCCTTTTTCCACACTTGTGCTTCAAAGTAGCACCGTGTTCTTCATATAGAGAGTCTCTTGAGTTATCACTTTCATATACTAGTGGGAATTTTCATTATAGAACTTGGCTTGTATATTCCAACAATGGGCCTCCTCAAGTGCCCTAGGTCTTCGTGAGCAAGCAAGTTGGATACACACCCACTTAGTTTCCTTTGTTGAGCTTTCATACATTTATAGCTCTAGTGCATCTGTTGCATGGCAATCCCTACTCCTTGCATTAACATCAATCGATGGGCATCTCCATAGCCCATTGATTAGCCTCGTCGATGTGAGACTTTCTCCTTTTTGTCTTCTCCACATAACCCCCATCATTATATTCTATTCCACCCATAGTGCTATATCCATGGCTCACGCTCATGTATTGCGTGAAAGTTTATGAGTTTGAAATTGTTAAGGTATGAAATAATTGCTTGGCTTGTCATCGGGGTTGTGCATGATGAGAGCATTCTTGTGTGACGAAAATGGAGCATGACTAAACTATATGATTTTGTAGGGATGAACTTTCTTTGGCCATGTTACTTTAAGAAAACATAATTGCTTTGTTGGTTTGCTTAAAGTATTATTATTCTCTATGTCAATATGAACTTTTGTCATGAATCTTCCTAATCTGAATATTCATACCACAGTTAAGAAGATTTGCATTGAAATTATGCCAAGTAGCACTCCGCATCAAAAATTCTCTTTTTATCATTTACCTACTCGAGGACGAGCAAGAATTAAGCTTGGGGATGCCTGATACGTCTCCAACGTATCTATAATTTTTGATTGCTCCATGCTATATTATCTACTGTTTTGGACTATATTGGGCTTTATTTTCCACTTTTATATTATTTTTGGGACTAACCTATTAACCGGAGGCCCAGCCCAAAATTGCTGTTTTTTGCCTATTTCAGTATTTCGGAGAAACAAAATACCAGACGGAGTCCAAACAGAATAAAACCTTCGGGAATGTGATTTTCTCACCGAACATGATCCAGGAGACTTGGACCCTACTCCAAGGAGTCAAAGAGGCGGTCATGAGGGTGGGGGGCGCGCCCCCCTGCCTCGTGGGCCCCTCGGTGCTCCACCGACGTACTCCTTCATCCTATATATACCTACGCACCCCTAAACGATCAGAACAGGAGCCAAAAACCTAATTCCACCGCCACAACTTTTTGTATCCACGAGATCCCATCTTGGGGCCTGTTCCGGAGCTCCGCCGGAGAGGGCCGTCATCACGGAGGGCTTCTACATCATCATAGCCTCTCCGATGAAGTGTGAGTAGTTTACCTCAGACCTTCGGGTCCATAGTTAGTAGCTAGATGGCTTCTTCTCTCTTTTTGGATCTCAATACAGAGTTCTCCCCCTCTCTTGTGGAGATCTATTCGATGTAATCTTCTTCTTTTTGTGGGTTTATGATCTTGTGGAGAACTTAATACTCTAGATGCATGCTGGATAGCGGTCGATGAGTGGAGTAATAGTAGTAGATGCAGAATCGTTTCGGTCTACTTGTCACGGACGTGATGCCTATATACATGATCATGCCTAGATATCTCATAACTATGCTCAATTCTGTCAATTGCTCAACAGTAATTTGTTCACCCACCGTAGAATACCTATGCTCTTGAGAGAAGCCACTAGTGAAACCTATGCCCCCGGGTCTATTCTTATCATATCAATCTCCATCACTTTAATCTTGCTTTGCTTTTTTACTTTGCCTTTTACTTTTCACTTTACATCTCTATACCAAAAATACCAAAAATATTATATCTATCAGATCTCACTCTCGTAAGTGACCGTGAAGGGATTGACAACCCCTAATCGCGTTGGTTGCGAGTAGCTATCGTTTTGTGTAGGTACGAGGGACTTGAGCGTGGCCTCCTACTGGATTGATACCTTGGTTCTCAAAAACTGAGGGAAATACTTACGCTACTCTGCTGCATCATCCTTTCCTCTTTGGGGAAATCCAACGCAAGCTCAAGAGGTAGCACTTAGCACACGATCGTTTAGTATTCTGCTATTGCTTTCTTCATGACTTATACATGTTCCTATGACTATGAGATTGTGCAACTCCCGTTTACCGAAGGAACACTTTGTGTGCTACCAAATGTCACAACGTAACTGGGTGATTATAAAGATGCTCTACAGGTGTCTCTGAAGGTACTTGTTGGGTTGGCGTATTTCGAGATTAGGATTTGTCACTCCGATTGTTGGAGAGGTATCTCTGGGCCCACTCGATAATGCACATCACTATAAGCCTCGCAAGCATTGCAACTAACGAGTTAGTTGTGGGATGATGTATTACAGAATGAGTAAAGAGACTTGCTGGTAACGAGAATGAACTAGGTATTAAGATACCGATGATCGAATCTTAGGCAAGTAACATACCGATGACAAAGGGAACAACGTATGTTGTTATGCGGTTTGACCGATAAAGATCTTCGTAGAATATGTAGGAGCCAATATGAGCATCCAGGTTCCGCTATTGGTTATTGACCGGAGACATGTCTATGTCATGTCTACATAGTTCTCGAACCCGTAGGGTTCGCACGCTTAAAGTTCGATGACGGTTATATTATGAGTTTATCTGTTTTGATGTACCGAAGGAAGTTTGGAGTCCCGGATGTGAGCACGGACATGACGAGGAGTCTCAAAATGGTTGAGACATAAAGATTGATATATTGGAAGGCTATATTTGGATATCAGAAGTGTTCTGGGTGAAATAGGTATTTTACCGGAGTACTGGGGGTTACCGGAACCCCCCGGAGGTTTAATGGGCCAAGATGGGCCTTAGTGGAGAAGAGGAGGGGCTGCCAGGGCAGGCCACGCACCCCCTCCCCCTCTAGTCCGAATTGGACAAGGAGGGGGCGCCCCCTTTCCTTCCTCTCTCCCTCCTCCTTCCCCCTTCTCCTACTCCAACTAGGAAAGGAGGGAGTCCTACTCCCGGTGGGAGTAAGACTCCTCCCTGGCGTGCCTCCTCCTGGCCGGCCGCCTGTCCCCCCTTGCTCCTTTATATACAGGGGCAGGGGGCACTGATGTCTACTACACAACCTTCTTCTTGTAGACGTTGTTGGGCCTCCAAGTGCAGAGGTTTGTAGGACAGTAGCAAATTTCCCTCAAGTGGATGACCTAAGGTTTATCAATCCGTAGGAGGCGTAGGACGAAGATGGTCTCTCTCAAGCAACCCTGCAACCAAGTAACAAAGAGTCTCTTGTGTCCCCAACACACCCAATACAATGGTAAATTGTATAGGTGCACTAGTTCGACGAAGAGATGGTGATACAAGTGGTATATGGATAATAGATAAAGGTTAATCTGAAATAATAAAAACAGCAAGGTAGCAAGTGATAAAAGTGAGCGTAAACGGTATTGCAATGATAGGAAAGAAGGCCTAGGGTTCATACTTTCTCTAGTGTAAGTTCCCTCAACAATACTAACATAATTGGATCACATAACTATCCCTCAACATGCAACAAAGAGTCACTCCAAAGTCACTAATAGCGGAGAACGAACGAAGAGATTATGGTAGGGTACGAAACCACCTCAAAGTTATTCTTTCCAATCAATCCGTTGGGCTATTCCTATAAGTGTCACAAACAGCCCTAGAGTTCGTACTAGAATAACACCTTAAGATACAAATCAACCAAAACCCTAATGTCACCTAGATACTCCAATGTCACCTCAAGTATCCGTGGGTGTGATTATACGATATGCATCACACAATCTCAAATCATCTATTCAACCAACACAAAGGACCTCAAAGAGTGCCCTAAAGTTCTACCGAAGAATCACAATGAAAACGTGTGCCAACCCCTATGCATAGGTTCCCAATGTCACGAAACCCGCAAGTTGATCACCTTAACATGCATCAAGTGGCACGTGGTATCCCATTGTCACCACAGATATCCACGACAAGACATACATCAAGTGTTCTCAAGTCTTTAAAGACTCAATCCGATAAGATTACTTCAAAGGGGAAACTCGATTCATTATAAGAGAGAAGAGGGGGGAAGAAACATCATAGGATCCAAATATAATAGCAAAGCTCGCGATACATCAAGATCATATCATCTCAAGAACACGAGAGAGAGAGAGAGAGATCAAACACATAGCTACTGGTACATACCCTCAGCCCCGAGGGAGAACTACTCCCTCCTCGTCATGGAGAGCACCAGGATGATGAAGATGGCCATCGGAGAAGGATTGCCCCCTCCGGCAGGGTGCCGGAACGGGTCTAGATTGGTTTTCGGTGGCTACGGAGGCTTTTGGCGGCGGAACTCCCGATCTATGTTGCGTTCTGGAAGTTTACGGTACGTGGATATATATGGGTGCAGGGAGGACGTCGAAGGAGCCACGGGGGCCCCACGAGACAGGGGGGCGCGCCCTAGGGGGGCGCCCCCCACCCTCATGAGCACCTCGTGTCTCCTCTGACGTGGGGTCCAAGCCCTACAGGTGTGTTTCCTTCCAAAAATAACTTCTCCAGTTGATTTCGTTCCGTTTCGACTCCGTCTGATATTCCTTTTCTTCAAAACACTGAAATAGGCATAAAACAGCAAATCTGGGCTGGGCCTCCGGTTAATAGGTTAGTCCCAAAAATAATATAAAAGTGGATAATAAAGCCCAATATTGCCCAAAACAGTAGATAATATAGCATGGAGCAATCAAAAATTATAGATACGTTGGAGACGTATCAAGCATCCCCAAGCTTAATTCCTGCTCGTCCTCGCGTAGGTAAATGATAAAAAGATAATTTTTGATGTGGAATGCTAGTTGGCATAATTTCAATGTAATTCTTCTTACTTGTGATATGAATATTCAGATCTGAAAGATTCAAGACAAAAGTTCATATTGACATAAAAATAATAATACTTCAAGCATACTAACAAAGCAATCATGTCTTCTCAAAATAACATGGCCAAAGAGAGCTATCCCTACAAAATCATATAGTCTGGCTATGCTCCATATTCACCACACAAGATATTTAAATCATGCACAACCCCGATGACAAGCCAAGCAATTGTTTCATACTTTTGATGTTCTCAAACTTTTTCAATCTTCACGCAATACATGAGCGTGAGCCATGGACATAGCACTATAGGTGGAATAGAATGGTGGTTGTGGAGAGGAAAAAAGGGAGAAGATAGTCTCACATCAACTAGGCGTATCAACGGGCTATGGAGATGCCCATCAATAGATATCAATGTGAGTGAGTAGGGATTGCCGTGCAACGGATGCACTAGAGCTATAAATGTATGAAAGCTCAACAAAAGAAACTAGTGGGTGTGCATCCAACTCGCTTGCTCACGAAGACCTAGGGCATTTTGAGGAAGCCCATCATTGGAATATACAAGCCAAGTTCTATAATGAAAGATTCCCACTAGTATATGAAAGTGATAACATGAGAGTGTTGGGGATCGTAGCAGAAATTTAAAATTTTCTACGCATCACCAAGATCAATCTATGGAGTAATCTAGCAACGAGGGGAGGGGGAGTGCATCTACATACCCTTGTAGATCGCTAAGCGGAAACGTTGCAAGAACGCGGATGAAGGAGTCGTACTCGCAGCGATTCAGATCGCGGTTGATTCCGATCTAAGCGTCGAACCACGGCGCCTCCACGTTCAACACACGTGCAGCCCGGTGACGTCTCCTACGCCTTGATCCAGCAAGGGGAGAAGGATAGGTTGGGGAAGACTCCGTCCAGTAGCAGCACGCCGGCGTGGTGGTGGTGGAGGAGCGCGGGACTCCAGTAGGGCTTCGCCAAGCACTACGAGAGACGAGGAGGGAGAGGGGTAGGGCTGCGCCAACAAGGAGATCGAATCGTGTGTTGGGCAGCCCCCATACCTCAAGTATATATATAGGGGGAGGGGAGGGGGCTGTGCCCCCTCTAGGGTTCCCACCCCAAGGGGTGCGGCAGCCCCAGATCCCATCTAGGGTGGCGGCCACAAGGGGGAGAGGGGGAGGCGCACCTGGGGTGGGCCTTAGGGCCCATCTGCCCTAGGGTTTGCCCCCTCCCCTCTTGGAGGCGCCTTGGGCCTTGGTGGGAGGCGCCCCAGCCCACCTAGGGGCTGGTCCCTTCCCACTATTGGCCCATGTAGGCTTCCGGGGCTGGTGGCCCCACCTGGTGGACCCCCGGACCCCTCCGGTGGTCCCGGTACACTACCGGTGATGCCCGGAACACTTCCGGTGGCCAAAACCATACTTCCTATATATCAATCTTTACCTCCGGACCATTTCGAAACTCCTCGTGACGTCCGGGATCTCATCTGGGACTCCGAACAACATTTGGTAACTGCGTACATACTTTCCCTATAACCCTAGCATCATCGAACCTTAAGTGTGTAGACCTTACGGGTTCGGGAGTCATGCAGACATGGCCGAGACAACTCTCCGGTCAATAACCAACAGCGGGATCTGGATACCCATGTTGGTTCCCACATGCTCCACGATGATCTCATCGGATGAACCATGATGTCAAGGATTCAATCAATCCCGTATACAATTCCCTTTGTCTATCGGTACGATACTTGCCCGAGATTCGATCGTCGGTATCCCGATACCTTGTTCAATCTCGTTACCGGCAAGTCTCTTTATTGTTCCGTAACACATCATCCCGTGATCAACTCCTTGATCACATTGTGCACATTATGATGATGTCCTACCGAGTGGGCCTAGAGATACCTCTCCGTTTACACGGAGTGACAAATCCCAGTCTCTATTCGTGCCAACCCAACAGACACTTTCGGAGATACCCGTAGTGTACCTTTATAGCCACCCAGTTATGTTGTGACATTTGGCACACCCAAAGCACTCCTACGGTATCCGGGAGTTGCACAATCTCATGGTCTAAGGAAATGATACTTTACATTAGAAAAGCTTTAGCATACGAACTACACGATCTTGTGCTAGGCTTAGGATTGGGTCTTGTCCATCACATCCTCCTCCTAATGATGTGATCCCGTTATCAACGACATCCAATGTCCATGGTTAGGAAACCGTAACCATCTATTGATCAACGAGCTAGTCAACTAGAGGCTTACTAGGGACATGGTGTTGTCTATGTATCCACACATGTATCTGAGTTTCCTATCAATACAATTCTAGCATGGATAATAAACGATTATCATGAACAATGAAATATGATATAATAATAACTAATTTATTATTGCCTCTAGGGCATATTTCCAACAGTCTCCCACTTGCACTAGAGTCAATAATCTAGTTCACATCGCCATGTGATTAACACTCACAGGTCACATCGCCATGTGACCAACATCTAAGAGTCTACTAGACTCAACGATCTAGTTCACATCACTATGTGATTAACACTCAAAGAGTTCTGGGTTTGATCATGTTATGCTTGTGAGAGAGGTTGTAGTCAACGGGTCTTGCCATATTCAGATCCCTATGTATTTCGCAAAACTTTATGTCATATCGTAGATGCTGCTACCATGTTCCACTTGGAGCTATTCCAAATTGTTGCTCCATTATACGTATCCGGTATCTCTACTCAGAGCTATCCGGATAGGTGTTAAGCTTGCATCGACGTAACTCTTTACGTCGAACTCTTTATCATCTCCATAACCGAGAAACATTTCCTTATTCCTCTAAGGATAATTTCGACCGCTATCTGGTGATCCACTCCTAGATCACCTTTGTACCCTCTTGCCAGACATGTGGCAAGGCACACATCAGGTGCGGTACTTCAGCATGGCATACCGTATAGAGCCTATGACAAAAGCATAGGGGACGACCTTCGTCCTTCCTCTTTCTTCTGCCGTGGTCAAGCTTTGGGTCTTACTCAACTTCACTCCTTACAACTCAGGTAAGAACCCCTTCTTTGACTGATCTATTTTGAACTCCTTCAAAAACATGTCAAGGTGTGCGTTCTTTGAAAGTATCATCAGGCGTTTTGATCTATCTCTATAGATCTTGATGCCCAATATGTAAGCAGCTTTATCCAGGTCTTCCTTTGAAAAACACTCTTCAAACAACCGTTTATGCTTTCCAGAAATTCTACATCATTGCGAATCAACAATATGTCATCCACATATACTTATCAGAAATGTTGTAGTGCTCCCACTCACTTTCTTGTAAATACAAGTTTCTAGCAAACATTGTATAAACCTAAAAGCTCTGATCACTCCATCAAAGCATATATTCTGACTCCAAGATGCTTGCTCTAGTCCATAGAAGGATCGCTGGAGCCAGCATACCTTTTAGCATCCTTAGGATCGACAAAACTCTGATTGTATCACATACAACTCTTTCTTACGAAAATTGGTAAGAAAACTTGTTTTTGACATCCATCTGTCAGATTTCATAATCGAAAAATACAGCTAATGCTAACATGATTCCGACGGACTTAAGCATCGCTACGGGTGAGAAATTCTCATTGTAGTCAACTCGTTGAACTTGTGAAAAGACTCTTTCCCACAAGTCGAGCTTCATAGACGGTAACATTACCGCCCACGTCCGTCTTCTTCTTAAAGATCCATTTATTCTCAATAGCTTGCCGATCATCGAGCAAGTCCACCAAAGTCCATACTTTGTTCTAATACATGGATCCTATCTTGAATTTCATGGCTTCTAACCATTTATCGGAATACAGGCCCACCATCGCTTCTCCATATCTCGTAGGTTCATTGTTGTCTAACAACATGATATCTAAGATAGGATTACCGAACCACTCAGGAGTAGTACATATCCTTGTCGACCTACGAGGTTCGATAGCAACTTGATCTGAAGCTTCATGATCACTATCATTAACTTCCTATTCAACAGACGTAGGTGCCACAGAAAACATCTTTCTGTGTTGCATCACTCTCTGGTTGAAGTAAAGGTTCGACAACCTCATCAAGTTCTATCTTCCTCTCACTTAATTCTTTCGAGAGAAACTCCTTCTCGAGAAAGGACCCGTTCTTAGCGACAAACAATTTGCCCTCGGATCTGAGATAGAAGGTATACCCAACTGTATCCTTTGGGTATCCTATGAAGATGTGTTTGTCCGCTTTGGGTTCGAGCTTCTTTGGCTGAAGCCTTAAGCATCGCAGCCCCAAACGTTAAGAAACGACAACTTTGGTTTCTTGCCAAACCATATTCTTACGACGTCGTCTCAACGGACTTAGATGGTGTCCTATCTAAAGTGAATGCAGCTGTCCCTAATGCATAACCTCAAAATGAAAACGGTAGATCGGTAAGAGACATCATAGATTGCACCATATCTCATAAGGTTCGATTACGACGTCCGGACACACCATTACCCTGTGGTGTTCCAGGTGGCTTCAACTGTGAAACAATTCCACAATGGCTTAAATGATTGTGTCACAGCCCTAGAATTTGATTGCAATTAGTATCATAAGCATACATGCATCATGTCTATATTTGTTTGAAATTTGAAATGGGGATGACAAGCCCTAGCACTAAATGAAATGCAATTAGGATCAAAATAAAAATATTTTCAATGAACCCAGAATGCCCTTTAGAAAAGTTCATTATTTTTGATAAAGGTGAAAACCTCTGCCAAAAATGATGCACATATTTTTAGGCCATTCTGGATTTTTGAATAATCCATATTGTATTTGAATTGTGCATTTAAATACTATTAATATTTTTAAATGCTCCAATAATTCTGAAAATAGTTAAGGGCCTCTGTAATAATTCATTTAATGCCCACAATTATTTTCAGGATTTATTAAAATGATTTGGGTTATAAACTAAATCAAAACAAAATAACATAAATAGAAAATAGAAACATAATTAGACAGAGAAGAGAGAGAGCTTACCTGGGCCAACTCACCTGTGCAGCCACCTGGCGGCCCAAGTGGCCGGCCCAGCCCACCTGGCCCTCCCCTGTCGTCTTCCTCCCCGCGCCAATAGACAGCGCGCATGGCCGAGGCACGCCGGCACGCGCCCGGCCACCTCCTGCTTCCTGCCGCTTCCCCCTCATCGCCCGGACGTCTCCAACGCTGCCACGCATGCCCCTGGAACCCCCTCGCACTCTCCCTCGCTCCCCCCCCTCCTCTGTTTCTCTTACGCGCAACCGCCGAGCGCAGCCGTCACCGCCGACGCGCACCACCGTGGCCACAGCCACTGCCTCGCCTCGCCGATGCGCTCAGAAGCTCCGCATCTTCGCCCTCCTCGTCCACGCCGAGCCAAACAACCGGGGGAGCACCGCATCGCCGTCCCGGACGTCTTCTTCAACTTCGGTGCCGGCAATCCCCGCCGCTTGATTCGTCACCATTAGGCCGTCCCCGAGCCCGCTGAGACCGCCGTCCGACTCCCTGTGAGCTCCACCGTCGTTACCCACTCTTCCCCGCGTCATTTCCTTGCCGTAGCGCCGTTCCCCGCCGTCACCGAAGCTCACCGCCGCCCGGCCTTGTCGCCGCCGTGGCTTGAGCTCGAACGAGTCGCGCCCGTGCACCTCACTGAGCTCCTGGCGACCCCAGGAGGCTACGCAGTGTTTTACTTCGCTCGCTCGTGCTCCGCGACGCCGTTTCCGCCGAGGTCCGAACTCCGGCCGCCGCAGGCAAGCTCGCCAGCGTCAGCTTCGGCCATCCCAGCTACCGCTGCTTGCTGGAATGGATGCGCGCGTGTGCCAGCAGTCCATAGCCGCAAACGGCGGGCCAAACCATCGACCATGGGAAAATCCCGAGCTCTCCGCCGTCGCGGGCTTCGCCGGTGACGAGCCGCGGGTCAACTCCGGCGAGTTGACCCGGGGGTTTGACCCCGTCTGACCAGGGTTTGACCACCCTGGGTCACTAACGCATGGGGCCAGCCCTGCTAATTAACCTAGGTTAGTGTTAATTATTTAGTTAGTTAATTAGCCTCTGAGATGTGGGCCCATGCCTTAACTAAACTAGATTAGGTTTAGTTTAATTTTAATTAACCTTGTTAGTTAACTGTGTCACTGACGTGTGGACCCCACTGTCAGGTTTGACTTGGACCAGCCCCTTGACCCGCTGACGTCATGCTTACACATTGCTGACGCAGTTAATCGTTTTCTGGATTAAAAATAATTCAGAAAATTCCAGAAATTAGTATAAACTTCTAAAAATCATAGAAATTCAACCGTAACTCCAAATGAAATAAATTATATATGAAAAATTATCAGAAAATTCAAGGAATCCATCTTTACCATTTTCATGCATGTTTGAGCAAGTTAACCTCACTGTTTAGGATGAAACAGGATTAGGGCAAATTTCATAATAGGTTTGGAGTTGGAATTTGATATAGTTTTGAATTCCACTTCAATGAAAATGACTTTCTGTTGCATTAGCCCAAAACACATTCATATTGCCATGTCATAGCATGCATCATATTGTTGCATGTCACCATGTGTTGATTGTGTTCTTTCTTAGTTGCCGGTGTTTGTCCCCCCTCAGTAGACATTGATCCAGCGATGAATTTGGTGACACTGATGAAGACCCAATGATATCTTCAGAAGTGCCAGGCAAGCAAAACCCCCTTGTTCATTCCGATACAAACCCACTCTCTCGCTCCTGCTCTCTTTTACTGCATTAGGACAGCAATGATTCATCTGTTACTTGGAGCGGTAGTTGAACCCCTTATCCTCTGCATGACCTGTCATTGCCACAGTAAATAGATGAAACCCACTAGCATGAGTAGGAGTTGTTTGAGCCCTGATGTGCCTACTCATTCATGCTTGTTTGTCATGCCTGCTACTGCTTAGAGTTGAGTCAGGTCTGATTCATCGGGGATGAATTGGAACAGTGATGAACATGTCCAACTATGTGTGAGCTAAGTGTGTGAACACGATTTGGTAAAGGTAGCGGTGAGAGGCCATGTAGGAGTACATGGTGGGTTGTCTCATTGAAACCGTCCTCATGAACTGAGTTATGTGTTTGTGATCCATGAACAGCTACTACCACGCATTGGGCCCGAAACCAATGGACCCTCTCGACTTATTAACTGCCCTTGCCCTCTGTCCAGGAGTTGCAACTAGTTTCTGGTGTTTGTAGGATATGTGTTAGCGGCCGTGCATAGCGCTGACCCTAGGGGTGGGCTATGATGTGGTAGATACACCGTGGCACGGTGTACCGGGCGCCCGTTTGGTGTCCCGGGAACCCTGCACACATCGTTTGGGGCTGTGAGCGAAACTCCGGCCGGATCTCCTCACGGATGGAACCCGAATAGGGGATAAACCTGGATTAGAGACTTGTGTGGTTAGTCAGGTCGTGGCCGACTCCCTCGCTAGGCTTCCGCTTGAAGGTTGCCGAGATACATGACGTGTACATGGTGGTAAGTGGCGAGAGCGTGTGTGAAGAAGTACACCCCTGCAGGGTTATAAATGATCTATTCGAATAGCCGTGTCCGCGGTAAAGGACTTCTGGGTTGCCTATAACAGTTCATAGACAAGTGAAAGTGGATACTCTAAAACTCGCAAGGTAAGTGTGAGTGCTATGGATGGCCTTCTCGTAGGGAGACGGGAGCGGATCCATAGTGGTGTATTGAATGGTGAATATGTGGACTCGTGTGCGCCACCTCAAAAGAGTTGCTTGCAGTCGTAGTTCAGGTTAGCCACTGAGTCAAAGCTGGCTTGCTGCAGTTAAACTCCACCACCCCCCTCCTTGTTGATACTGATGCATATGTAGCTAGTTCTGATGTAAGTCTTGCTGAGTACCTTTGTACTCACGTTTGCTTAATTTATGTTTTGCAGAGAGACTTCAGTCTCGCTAGTAGTTCCGTGTGGACTTTGGCGTTTAGCTTGATACCTCAGCTACGATCTTGTGCCCTCGGCAGGATCTAGTAGATAGTCAGGCTTCTTAGCCTTTTCGTTTGTAGATGTCTGTACTCATACATGTTAAGCTTCCGCATGTGCTTTGAATTGTATGCTATGATTGTTGGGTCATGAAATCCATGTTTGTAATATCTCGCTCCTCGGAGCCTAATGAATAAATACTTGAGTTGTAGAGTTATGTTGTGATGCCATGTTGTATTTACACATATCGAGCATATTGTGTGTATGATTGAAATGCTTGGTATGTGTGGGATCCGACAATCTAGTTGTTTATCCTTGGCAGCCTCTCTTATGGGGAAATGTAGTCTAGTGCTTCCATGAGCCATAGTAGTCCGCTACAGCCCGGTTCACCGGAGTCCTGTTAGCCCAGCACTACTGCTCAGGACACTTGACTGGCCGGCATGTGTTTCACTTCGTTCCTGTGTCTGTCCCTTTGGGGAAATGTCACGCGGTGACATCCGGAGTCTTGCCTAGCCTGCTACAGCCCGGGTTCCCGGAGTCCTGTTAGCCCAGTGCTACAACCCGGATTCACACGCTGCTGACCGACATGCTCGATGTGATTCATGTATGCATGTCCCCATAGGTTAGTGCCGCTTTGGGTTAACGACTAGCCATGTCGGCCCGGGTTCTCTGTCATATGGATGCTAGCGACACTATCATATACGTGAGCCAAAAGGCGCAAACGGTCCCGGGCCATGGTAAGGCGACACCCGTGGAATACCGTGTGTGAGGCCACAAAGTGATATGAGGTGTTACCGGCTAGATCGATGTGACTTGGAATTAGGGTCCTGACAGATTGCCAAACTCATAACTCAGAAATTCTCATCGATCAGATCGTAGGAATTTGATCTTCTTGTTATGATGGTTCTTAACTTCACTCTGAAATCGCTTGAACTTTTCAAACGTTTTAGACTTGTGCTTCATTAAGTAAATATACCTATATCTACTCAAATCGTCAGTGAAGATGAGAAAATAGCGATATCCACCGCACACTTCAATTCTCATTGGATCACACGCATCAGTATGTATGATTTCCAACAAGTCACTTGCCCGTTTCATTGTACCTGAAAACGGGGTCTCAGTCATCCTGCCCATGAGGCATGGCTCGCATGTGTCAAGCGATTCAAAATCAAGTGACTCCAAACATCGATCGGCATGGAGTTTCTTCATGCATCTTACGCCAATATGACCTAAGTAGCAGTGCCACAAGAAAGTGGTACTATCTACATCTTTTGGCGTGAACATGTGCATTACTACGACCGAGATTCACTGAACCATTCACATAGGGTGCATGACCATGGAAGGTATTATTCATGTAAATAGAATAACCATTACTCTCTAACTTAAATGAATAACGGTATTGCAATGAACATGATCTAATCATATTCATGCTCAACGTAGACACCTGATAACATTTATCTAGGTTCAACACTAATCCCGAAGGCAGATGGAGCGTGCGATGGTGATCTCATCAACTTTGGAAACACTTCCAACACACATCGTCACCTCGCCCTTAGCCAGTCTCCGTTTAGTCCGTAGCTTTTGCTTCAAGTCACCAATAATAGCAACTGAACCGGTATCCAATACCCAGGTGCTACCAGGAGTACTAGTGAGGTGCACATTAATAACACGTATATACTTTGTTGAAGTTGCCACCCTTCTTATCTACCATGCATTTGGGGTAATTCTGCTACCAGTGACCATTCCCCTTACAATAGAAGCTCATCTGGGACTCTGAACAACATTCGGTAACCGCGTACATACTTTCCCTATAACCCTCGCGTCATCGAACCTTAAGTGTGTAGACCCTACGGGTTCGGGAGTCATGCAGACATGACCGAGACAACTCTCCGGTCAATAACCAACAGCGGTATCTGGATACCCATGTTGGTTCCCACATGCTCCATGATGATCTCATCGGATGAACCACGATGTCAAGGATTCAATCAATCCCGTATACAATTCCCTTTGTCTATCGGTACATACTTGCCCGAGATTCGATCGTCAGTATCCCGATACCTTGTTCAATCTCGTTACCGGCACATTTAAGTATAACATACTTCCTATGCATAGGGATTTTGTGAGCAAACAACTTGTGGGAACAAGAATCATCTTGCAGAGGAAGGTAAAACAAGCATAACTTCAAAATTTTAAGCACATAGAGAGGAAACTTGGTATTATTGCAATTCCTACAAGTATATATTCCTCCCTCATAATAATTTTCAGTAGCATCATGAATGTATTCAACAATATAACCAGCACCTAAAGCATTCTTTTCATGACCTATAAGCATAGAAATTTTATTACTCTCCACACAAGCAAGATTCTTCTCATTCGGGATAGTGGGAGTATCAAAAGAGACTTGAATATTATAAATTGTTTCCACATTAAAAGAGTAATGTTCAGAAAAGGGGTAACCATAATCATGACAAGTTTTATAAATATAATCCTCACTACTTTTTATAGCATATGTATCATCACAATAATTATCATAAGTAGGAGGCATGTTATTATCATTATGAATTTGCATATCAAAACTTGGGAGACTAAAAATATAATCTTCATTAAGCGTAGCATCCCCAAGCTTGGGACAAACATTAATTGCAGCAAATATATTCTCAAATATGTCATCCTCATCAAACATAGCTTCCCCAAGCTTTGGCCTTTTCATATCATAAGCATAATCACTCTCATCATTTATAATATAGATAACACTGATAATATAGCAATTATTATATTCTTCCAAGCAAGTACCAAAAAGATTTTCAAGATCATAAGAAGTATCATTATCTTCCCAATCATAATCATCACAACAAGCAATAGGCATAACGAGATCATCATCAAGTGTATCATCTTCATTTTCATGAGGCACAACAATAATAGGAGCAACTTTATTTGGGAGAGATACCTTTTTACCTATCTTCCTTTTTCTTTTCTTCTTCTTCACCACATCATGTGTGGGTTCAATCCTCTTTTTGGAGCTCATTATTAATGAGATTGGTTGAATAGGAAGCTCCTCCTCGTTACCTAATTCATCATAAGAAATAATAGGAGGGTATTGGGAAGCCTCTTCCCTTTCATTAGTATTCTCTTCATCTTCTATTTGTTTTCTTTTCTTTATGTAGTTGGCAATATAAGGATTTTCAATACAATTCACCGCACAATACATATAAATTTTCTCTAGATCAAAATCAAGAAATCTATCAAGATTAAACTTTGGAATACCCTCGGTTATACGTTTCATTTCCTCATACCCCAAAAGGAGGCTAAGCTCTTTATGATGCTCAAGGGTAATCAAATTATCACAATGTTTGGACACGACTTGATCATGAAACAAATAGCATTGAAGCTTTAAATGACCATGTTCATTGCAAAGTTCACAAGGGGCATGAAAAATATTGAATCTATCAGCACATTCATCTAGCTCTTCTTGCAACAATTTAGTTTCAAGTACTTATGCCTCTTGCAATATCTATCTTCCCTATTTGGTGTGTACTTGCAAACCCAGTCTACTCCACAAAAATTGACATGTTTATAGGAGGCATTTTCATCATAACTAGTGCAATCATCATTAGCATCATGGATATTCAAAGAATTCATACTAACAACATTGCAATCATGCTCATCATTCAAATATTTAGTGCCAAACATTTTATAGATTTCTTCTTCTAGCACTTGAGCACAATTATCCTTTCCATCATACTCACGAAAGATATTAAAAACGTGAAGCGTATGAGACAAACTCAATTCCATTTTTTATAGTTTTCTTTTATAAACTAAACTAGTGATAAAACAAGAAACTAAAAGACTCGATTGCAAGATCTAAAGATGTACCTTCAAGCGCTAACCTCCTCGGCAATGGCGCCAGAGAAGAGCTTGACGTCTACTACACAACCTTCTTCTTGTAGACGTTGTTGGGCCTCCAAGTGCAGAGGTTTGTAGGACAGTAGCAAATTTCCCTCAAGTGGATGACCTAAGGTTTATCAACCCATAGGAGGCATAGGATGAAGATGGTCTCTCTCAAGCAACCCTGCAACCAAATAACAAAGAGTCTCTTGTGTCCCCAACACACCCAATACAATGGTAAATTGTATAGGTGCACTAGTTCGGCGAAGAGATGGTGATACAAGTGGTATATGGATAATAGATAAAGGTTTTTGTAATCTGAAATAATAAAAACAGCAAGGTGGCAAGTGATAAAAGTGAGCGTAAACGGTATTGCAATGATAGGAAACAAGGCCTAGGGTTCATACTTTCGCTAGTGTAAGTTCCCTCAACAATACTAACATAATTGGATCATATAACTATCCCTCAACATGCAACAAAGAGTCACTCCAAAGTCACTAATAGCGGAGAATGAACGAAGATATTATGGTAGGGTACGAAACCACCTCAAAGTTATTCTTTCCAATCAATCCGTTGGGCTATTCCTATAAGTGTCACAAACAACCCTAGAGTTCGTACTAGAATAACACCTTAAGATACAAATCAACCAAAACCCTCATGTCACCTAGATACTCCAATGTCACCTCAAGTATCCGTGGGTATGATTATACGATATGCATCACACAATCTCAGATTCATCTATTCAACCAACACAAAGGACCTCAAAGAGTGCCCCAAAGTTCTACCGGAGAATCACGACGAAAACGTGTGCCAACCCCTATGCATAGGCTCCCAATGTCACGAAACCCGCAAGTTGATCACCTTAACATACATCAAGTGGCACGTGGTATCCCATTGTCACCACAGATATCCACGGCAAGACATACATCAAGTGTTCTCAAGTCTTTAAAGACTCAATCCGATAAGATTACTTCAAAGGGGAAACTCAATTCATTACAAGAGAGAAGAGGGGGGAAGAAACATCATAGGATCCAAATATAATAGCAAAGCTCGCGATACATCAAGATCGTATCATCTCAAGAACACGAGAGAGAGAGAGAGATCAAACACATAGCTACTGGTACATACTCTCAGCCCCGAGGGAGAACTACTCCCTCCTCGTCATGGAGAGCACTGGGATGATGAAGATGGCCACCGGAGAAGGATTGCCCCCTCCGGCAGGGTGCCAGAACGGGTCTAGATTGGTTTTCGGTGGCTACGAAGGCTTCTGGCGGTGGAACTCCCGATCTATGTTGCACTCTCGAAGTTTTAGGGTACGTGGATATATATGGGTGCAGGGAGGACGTCGGAGGAGCCACGGGGGCCCCACGAGACAGGGGGCGCACCCTAGGGGGGGGGGGCGCCCCCACCCTCGTGAGCACCTCGTGTCTCCCCTGACGTGGGGTCCAAGTCCATCAGGTGTGTTTCCTTCCAAAAATAACTTCTCCAGTTAATTTCGTTCCGTTTCGACTCCGTCTGATATTCCTTTTCTTCAAAACACTGAAATAGGCATAAAACAACAAATCTGGGTTGGGCCTCTGGTTAATAGGTTAGTCCCAAAAAATAATATAGAAGTGGATAATAAAGCCCAATATTGCCCAAAACAGTAGATATTATAGCATGGAGCAATCAAAAATTATAGATACATTGGAGACGTATCAGGCACCTCTAGACACAACAATTGATCTCTTGGATCTCTTAGACGTGTGCGGTGCCCCCCTCCACCATAGTCCACCTCGATAATATCGTAGCGGTGCTTAGGCGAAGCCCTGCGTCGGTAGAACATCATCATCGTCACCACGCCATCGTGCTGACGGAACTCTCCCTCGAAGCTCGACTGGATCGGAGTTCGAGGGACGTCATCGAGCTGAACGTGTGCTGAACTCGAAGGTGCCGTACGTTCGGTACTTGATCGGTCGGATCGTGAAGACATACGACTACATCAACCGCTTTGTGCAAACGCTTCTGCTTTCGGTCTATGAGGGTACGTGGACAACACTCTCCCCTCTCGTTGCTATGCATCACCATGATCCTGTGTGTGCGTAGGAATTTTTTTGAAATTACTACGTAGGAATCACATATCTGAAGGCAAAACTTTTGTTGCTAAATTTGGATCCTTTCTAGAGAAGGAGTTTATCTCGAAAGAAGTGAGTGGGAGGAAAGTAGAACTTGATGAGGTAACTGTACCTGCTCCCTTATTGGAAAGTAGTTCATCACAGAAACTGGTTCCTGTGACACCTACACCAATTAGTGAGGAAGTTAATGATGATGATCATGAAACTTCAGATCAAGTTGTTACTGAACCTCGTAGATCAACCAGAGTGAGATCTGCACTAGAGTGGTACGGTAATCCTGTTTTGGAGGTTATGTTGCTAGACCATGACGAACCTACGAACTATGAAGAAGCGATGGTGAGCCCAGATTCCGCAAAATGGCTTGAGGCCATGAAATCTGAGATGGGATCCATGTATGAGAGCAAAGTGTGGACTTTGGTTGACTTGCCCGATGATCGGCAAGCCATTGAAAATAAATGGATCTTCAAGAAGAAGATTGGCGCTAACGGTAATGTTACTGTCTATGAAGCTTGACTTGTTGCAAAAGGTTTTCAACAAGTTCAAGGGATTGACTACGATCAGACTTTCTCACCCGTAGCGATTCTTAAGTCTGTCCAAATCATGTTAGCAATTACTGCATTTTATGATTACGAAATTTGGCAAATGGATGTCAAAACTGCATTCCTGAATGGATTTCTAGAAGAAGAGTTGTATATGATGCAACCAGAAGGTTTTGTCGATCCAAAGGGAGCTAACAAAGTGTGCAAGCTCCAGCGATCCATTTATGGACTGGTGCAAGCCTCTCGGAGTTGGAATAAACGTTTTGATACTGTGATCAAAGCATATGGTTTTATACAGACTTTTGGAGAAGCCTGTATTTACAAGAAAGTGAGTGGAAGCTCTATAGCATTTCTGATATTATATGTGGATGACATATTACTGATTGGAAATGATATAGAATTTCTGGATAGCATAAAGGGATACTTGAATAAGAGTTTTTCAGTGAAGGACCTCGGTGAAGCTGCTTATATATTGGGCATCAAGATCTATAGAGATAGATCAAGATGCTTAATTGGACTTTCACAAAGCACATACCTTGACAAAGTTTTGAAGAAGTTCAAAATGGATCAAGCAAAGAAAGGGTTCTTGCTTGTGTTACAAGGTGTGAAGTTGAGTAAGACTCAATGCCCGACCACTGCAGAAGATAGAGAGAAGATGAAAGATGTTCCCTATGCTTCAGCCATAGGCTCTATCATGTATGCAATGCTGTGTACCAGACCTGATGTGTGCCTTGCTACAAGTTTAGCAGGGAGGTACCAAAGTAATCTAGGAGTGGATCACTAGACAGTGGTCAAGAACATCCTGAAGTATCTGAAAAGGACTAAGGATATGTTTCTCATTTATGGAGGTGACAAAGAGCTCGTCGTAAATGGTTATGTCAATGCAAGCTTTGACACTGATCCAGACGATTCTAAATCGCAAACTGGATACATATTTATATTGAATGGTGGAGCTATTAGTTGGAGCAGTTCTAAACAGAGCATCGTGGCAGGATCTACATGTGAAGCGAAGTACATTGCTGCTTCAGAAGCAGCGAATGAAGGAGTCTGGATGAAGGAGTTCATATCCGATCTAGGTGTCATACCTAGTGCATCGGGTCCAATGAAAAATCTTTTGTGACAATACTGGTGCAATTGCCTTGGCAAAGGAATCCAGATTTCACAAGAGAACCAAGCACATCAAGAGACGCTTCAACTCCATCCGGGATCAAGTCCAGGTGGGAGACATAGAAATTTGAAAGATACATACGGATCTGAATGTTGCAGACCCGTTGACTAAGCCTCTTCCACGAGCAAAACATGATCAGCACCAAGGCTCCATGTGTGTAAGAATCATTACCGTGTAATCTAGATTATTGACTCTAGTGCAAGTGGGAGACTGAAGGAAATATGCCCTAGAGGCAATAATAAAGTTATTATTTATTTCCTTATATCATGATAAATGTTTATTATTCATGCTAGAATTGTATTAACCGGAAACATAATACTTGTGTGAATACATAAACAAACAGAGTGTCACTAGTATGCCTCTACTTGGCTAGCTCGTTGATCAAAGATGGTTATGTTTCCTAGCCATTGACATGAGTTGTCATTTGATTAACGGGATCACATCATTAGGAGAATGATGTGATGGACTTGACCCATTCCATTTGCTTAGCACACGATCGTTTAGTATTCTGCTATTGCTTTCTTCATGACTTATACATGTTCCTATGACTATGAGATTATGCAACTCCCGTTTACCGGAGGAACACTTTGTGTGCTACCAAACGTCACAACGTAACTGGGTGATTATAAAGGTGCTCTATAGGTGTCTCCAAAGGTACTTGTTGGGTTGGCGTATTTCGAGATTAGGATTTGTCACTCCGATTGTCGGAGAGGTATCTCTGGGCCCACTCGGTAATACACATCACTATAAGCCTTGCAACTAATGAGTTAGTTGCGGGATGATTTATTACAGAATGAGTAAAGAGACTTGCCGGTAACGAGAATGAACTAGGTATTAAGATACCGACGATCGAATCTCGGGCAAGTAACATACCGATGACAAAGGGAACAACATATGTTGTTATGCGGGTTGACCGATAAAGATCTTCGTAGAATATGTAGGATCCAATATGAGCATCCAGGTTCTGCTATTGGTTATTGACCGGAGACGTGTCTCGGTCATGTCTACATAGTTCTCGAACCCGTAGGGTCCGCACGCTTAAAGTTCGACGATGGTTATATTATGAGTTTATGTGTTTTGATGTACCGAAGGAAGCTCAGAGTCCCGGATGTGATCACGGACATGACGAGGAGTCTCGAAATGGTCGAGACATAAAGATTGATATATTGGAAGCTTATATTTGGATATCGGAAGTGTTCCGGGTGAAATCGGGATTTTACCGGAGTACCGGGGGTTACCAGAACCCCCCCGGGGTTTAATGGGCCAAGATGGGCCTTAGTGGAGAAGAGGAGGGGCGGCCAGTGCAGGCCACTCGCCCCTCCCCCTCTAGTACGAATTGGACAAGGAGGGGGGGCGCCCCCCTTTCCTTCCTCTCTCCCTCCTCCTTACCCCTTCTCCTACTCCAACTAGGAAAGGAGGGAGTCCTACTCCCGGTGGGAGTAGGACTCCTCCCTGACGCACCTCCTCCTGGCCGACCGCCTCTCCCCCTTGCTCCTTTATATACGGGGGCAGGGGGCACCTCTAGACACAACAATTGATCTCTTGGATCTCTTAGCCATGTGCGGTGCCCCCCTCCACCATAGTCCACCTCGATAATATCGTAGCGGTGCTTAGGTGAAGCGCTGCGTCGGTAGAACATCATCATCGTCACCACGCCGTCGTGTTGACAGAACTCTCCCTCAAAGCTCGTCTAGATCGGAGTTCGAGGGACGTCATCGAGCTGAACGTATGCTGAACTCGGAGGTGTCGTACGTTCGGTACTTGATCGGTCGGATCATGAAGACGTACGACTACATCAACCGCGTTGTGCAAACGCTTCCGATTTCGGTCTACGAGGGTACGTGGGCAACACTCTCCCCTCTTGTTGCTATGCGTCACCATGATCCTGTGTGTGCGTAGGAATTTTTTTGAAATTACTACGTTCCCCAACAAACAGTGCCCCGATCGATCGAGCCGGTGGATGAACAGGACCCCGTGGAGGGCTGGATGAACAGGACCCCGTGGAGGGCTAGATGAACAGGACCCCGTGGAGGGCTGGTTGAATAGTAGCCGGTGGAGGGCTGGTTGAACAGTAGCCGGTGGAGGGCTGGATGAACAGTAGCCCGTGGAGGGGTGGTTGAACTGGACCCCGTGGAGAGGGCTGGTTGAACAGTAGCCGGTGGAGGAGCGCGCGGTGGAGGCTGGATGAATAGAAGCCCGTGGATGAACAGTCGTAGGTGGAGGCTGAAGGAGGTCGATGGTGGATGAACAGGAGCCCGTGGAGGTAGTCGACAGAGGATGAATAGTAGCCCGTGGAGGCAGTCGATGGTGAAGATGAATAGTATGTTGGGTAACGTAGCATAAATTCAAAATTTTCCTATGTGTCACCAAGATCTATCTATGGAGTTATCTAGCAACGAGGGAGGAGTGGATCTACATACCCTTGTAGATCGCGCACGGCAGTGTTCAAGAGAACGGGGTTGATGGAGTCGTACTCGTCGTGATCCAAATCACCGATGATCCTAGCGCCGAACGGACGGCACCTCCGCGTTCAACACACATACGGAGCAGCGACGTCTCCTCCTTCTTGATCCAGCAAGGGGGAAGGAGAGGTTGATGGAGATCCAGCAGCACGACGACGTGGTGGAAGTAGTGGGATTCCAACAGGGCTTCGCCAAGCACTGCGGGAGGAGGGAGATGTGTCACGGGAGGGAGAGGGAGGCGCCAGGGCTTAGGTATTGTTGCCCTCCCTTTCCCCCACTATATATAGGGCCAAGGGAGAGGGGAAGGGTGCAGCCTTGCCCCTTCCTCCAAGGAAGGGTGCGGCCAAGGGGGGAGGAGTCCATCCTCCCCAAGGCACCTCGGAGGTGCCTTCCCCCTTTAGGACTCTCCCCTTTCCCTCTCTCTTGGCGCATGGGCCTCTTGGGGCTGGTGCCCTTGGCCCATATAGGCCAAGGCGCACCCCCTACAGCCCATGTGGCCCCCCAGAGCAGGTGGCCCCTCCCGGTGGACCCCCGGGACCCTTCCGGTGGCCCGGTACAATACCGGTGACCCCGAAACTTGTCCCGATGGCCTAAATAGCACTTCCTATATATAATTCTTTACCTCTGGACCATTCTGGAACTCCTCGTGACGTCCGGGATCTCATCCGGGACTCCGAACAACTTTCGGGTTACCGCATACTAATATCTCAATAACCCTAGCGTCACCGAACCTTAAGTGTGTAGACCCTACGGGTTCGGGAGACATGCAGACATGACCAAGATGACTCTCCGGTCAATAACCAACAGCGGGATCTGGATACCCATGTTGGCTCCCACATGTTCCACGATGATCTCATCGGATGAACCACGATGTCAAGGACTTAATCAATCCCGTATACAATTCCCTTTGTCTATCGGTACGATACTTGCCCGAGATTCGATTGTCGGTATCCCTATACCTTGTTCAATCTCGTTACCGGCAAGTCTCTTTACTCGTTCCGTAACACATCATCCCGTGATCAACTCCTTGATCACATTATGCACATTATGATGATGTCCTACCGAGTGGGCCCAGAGATACCTCTCCGCTTACACGGAGTGACAAATCCCAGTCTCGATTCGTGCCAACCCAACAGACACTTTCGGAGATACCTGTAGTGCACCTTTATAGTCACCCAGTTACGTTGTGACGTTTGGTAAGCATTCCTATGGTATCCGGGAGTTGCACAATCTCATGGTCTAAGGAAATGATACTTGACATTAGAAAAGCTTTAGCATACGAACTACACGATCTTTGTGCTAGGCTTAGGATTGGGTCTTGTCCATCACATCATTCTCCTAATGATGTGATCCCGTTATCAACGACATCCAATGTCCATGGTCAGGAAACCGTAACCATCTATTGATCAACGAGCTAGTCAACTAGAGGCTTACTAGGGACATGGTGTTGTCTACGTATCCACACATGTATCTGAGTTTCCTATCAATACAATTCTAGCATGGATAATAAACGATTATCATGAACAAGGAAATATAATAATAATCAATTTATTATTGCCTCTAGGGCATATTTCCAACAGTCTCCCACTTGCACTAGAGTCAATAATCCAGTTCACATCGATATGTGATTAACACTCAAGGTCACATCCCATGTGACTAACACCCAAATAGTTTACTAGAGTCAATAATCTAGTTCACATTTACCATGTGATTAACACTCGATGAGTTCTGGGTTTGATCATGTTATGCTTGTGAGAGAGGTTATAGTCAACGGGTCTGAACCTTTCAGATCCGTGTGTGCTCTACAAATCTCTATGTCATCTCCTAGATGCAACTACCACGCTCTATTTGGAGCTATTCCAAATAACTGTTCTACTTGGAGTTATTCTAAATTGTTGCTCCATTATACGTATCCGGTATCTCTACTCAGAGCTATCCGGATAGGTGTTAAGCTTGCATCGTCGTAACTCTTTACGTCGAACTCTTTATCACCTCCATAACCGAGAAAATTCCTTAGTCCACTAGTTACTAAGGATAATTTTGACCGCTGTACTGTGATCCATTCTTGGATCACTCTTGTACCCCTTGACTGACTCATGGCAAGGCACACTTCAGGTGCGGCACACAACATAGCATACTGTAGAGCCTATGTCTTAAGCATAGGGGACGACCTTCATCCTTTCTCTCTATTCTGCCGTGGTTGAGCTTTAAGTCTTAACTTCATACCTTACAACTCAGGCAAGAACTCCTTCTTTGACTAATCCATCTTGAACACCTTCAAGATCATGTTAAGGAATGTGCTCATTTGAAAGTACCATTAAGCGTTTTGATCTATCCTTATAGATCTTGATGCTCAATGCTCAAGTAGCTTAATCCAGGCTGTCCATTGAAAAACACTTTCCAAATAACCCTATATGCTTTCCAGAAATTATACGTCATTTCTGATCAACAATATGTCAACAACATATATTCATCAGAAATTCTATAGTGCTCCCACTCACTGCTTTGGAAATACAAGTTTCTCATAAACTTTGTATACACCAAAATCTTTGATCATCATCAAAGCATACATTCCAACTCCGAGATGCTTACTCCAGTCCTTAGAAGGATTGCTGGAGCTTTGCATACTTATTAGCATCTTTCAGGATTGACAAAACCTTCCGTTTGTATCACATACAACCTTTCCTCAAGAAAATCGTCGAGGAAACAATGTTTTGACATCCTATCTGCAAGATTTCATAAATAATGCAGTAATCGCTAATATAATTCCAACAGACTCTTAGCATCGCTACGAGCGAGAAAGTCTCACCGTAGTCAACTCCTTGAACTTGTCAGAAAACATCTTAACAACAAGTCGAGCTTTCTTAATGGTGACATTTACCATCATTGTCCGTCTTCCTTTTAAAATCCATCTGTACTCAACAGCCTCACGACCATCGAGCTGTTCTGTCAAAGTCTACACTTTGTTTCCATACATGATCCTCTCTCGGATTTTATGGCCTCGAGCCATTTATCGGAATCCGAGCCCATCATCGCTTCTCCACAGCTTGTAGGCTCATTGTTGTCTAGCAACATGACTTCCAAGACAGGATTACGTACCACTCAGAAGTAGTACGCATCCTTGTCATCCTACGAGGTTTGGGAGTGACTTGATCCGAAGTCTCATGATCAATATCATAAGCTTCCACTTCAATTGTTGTAGGTGCCACAGGAACAACTTCCTATGCCCTGCCACACACTAGTTGAAGAGACGGTTCAATAACCTCATCAAGTCTCCACCATCCCCCCACTCAATTCTTTCGAGAGAAACTTTTCCTCGAGAAAGGACCCGATTCTAGAAACAATCCTTTATTGCTTTCAAATCTGAGACAGGAGGTATACCCAACTGTTTTGGGTGTCCTATGAAGATGCATTTATCCGCTTTGGGTTCGAGCTTATCAGCCTGAAACTTTTTCACATAAGCGTCGCAGCCCCAAACCTTTTAAGAAATGACAGCTTAGGTTTCTCTAAACCATAGTTCATACGGTGTCATCTCATCAGAATTATGTGGTGCCCCTTTTAAAGTGAATGTGGTTGTCTCTAATGCCTAACCCATAAACTATCATGGTAATTCAATAAGAGACATCATGGTATGCATCATATCCAATAGGGTGCAGTTATGATGTTCGGACACACCATCACACTATGGTGTTCCAGGCTGTATTAGTTGTGAAACAATTTCCACAATGTCTTAATTCTGTGCCAAACTCGTAATTCAGATATTCATCTCTATGATCATATCATAGATATTTTATCCTCTTGTCACGACGATCTTTCAACTTCACCCTGAAATTACTTGAACCTTTCAATAATTCAGACTCGTGATTTATCAAGTAAATATACTCAACATCTACTCAAATCATCTGTGAAGTAAGAACATAACGATATCCACTACATGCCTTAGCACTTATTGGACTGCACACATCAAAATGTATTACTTCCAACAAGTTGCTTTCTAGTTCCATTTTACTGAAAACGAGGCTTTCAGTCATCTTGCCCATGTGGTATGATTTGCATGTCTCAAGTGATTCAAAATCAAGTGAGTCCAAACGCTCCATTTGCATGGAGTTTCTTCATGCATATACACCAATAGACATGGTTCGCATGCCTCAAACTTTTCAAAAACGAGTGAGCCCAAAGATCCATCAACATGGAGCTTCTTCATGCGTTTTATACCGATATGACTTACGTGGCAGTGCCACAAGTAGGTGGTACTATCATTACTATCTTTTGGCATGAACATGTGTATCACTACGATCGAGGTTCAATAAACCATTCATTTTAGGTGTAAGACCATTGAAGGTATTATTCAAATAAACAGAGTAACCATTATTCTCCTTAAATGAATAACCGTATTGTGATAGACATAATCCAATCATGTCTATGCTCAACGCAAACACCAATCTCGATGGTAGAGGGAGCGTGCGATGCTTGATCATATCAACATTGGAAACACTTCCAACACATATCGTCGGCTCACCTTTAGCTAGTCTCCGTTCATTCGTAGCTTTTATTTCGAGTTACTAACACTTAGCAACCGAACCGGTATCTAATACCCTGGTGCTACTAGGAGTACTAGTAAAGTACACATTAACACAATGTATATCCAATATACTTCTATCGACCTTGCCAGCCCTCTCATCTACCAAGTATCTAGGGCAATTCTGCTCCAGTGGCTGTTCCCCTTATTACAGAAGCACTTAGTCTCGGGTTTGGGTTCAACCTTGGGTTTCTTCACTAGAGCAGCAGCTGAATTGCCGTTTCATGAAGTATCCCTTCTTGCCCTTGCCCTTCTTGAAACTAGTGGTTTCACCAACCATCAACAATTGATGCTCCTTCTTGATTTCTACTTTTGTGGTGTCAAACGTCGCGAATATCTCAAGGATCATCATGTATGTCCCTGATATATCATAGTTCATCACGAAGCTCTAGCAGCTTGGTGGTAATGACTTTGGAGAACCATCACTATTTCATCTGGAAGATCAACTCCCACTCGATTCAAGCGATTGTTGTACTCAGACAATCTGAGCACAAGCTCAACAATTGAGCTTTTCTCCCTTAGTTTGTAGGCTAAGAGAATCGTCGGAGGTCTTATACCTCTTGACGTGGGCACGAGCCTGAAATTCCAATTTCAGCCCTCGAAACATCTCATATGTTTCGCGACGTTTCAAAAACGTCTTCGGTGCCTCAACTCTAAACCGTTTAACTGAACTATCACGTAGTTATCAAAACGTGTATGTCAGATGTTCGCAACATCCACAGACAACGTTCGAGGTTCAGCACACTGAGCGGTGCATTAAGGACATAAGCCATCTAAGAAGCAATGAGGACAATCCTCAGTTTACGGACCTAGTCCGCACAATTGCTACTATCAACTTTCAACTAAATTTTCTCTAGGAACATATCTAAACAGTAGAACTGAAGCGCGAGCTACGACATAATTTGCGAAGACCTTTTGACTATCTTCAGGATAATTAAGTTCATCTTATGAACTCCCACTTAGATAGACATCCCTCTAGTCATCTAAGTGATTACATGATCCGAGTCAACTAGGCCGTGTCCGATCATCACGTGAGACGGACTAGTCATCATCGGTGAACATCTTCATGTTGATCGTATCTACCATACGACTCATGCTCGACCTTTCGGTCTTCTGTGTTCCGAGGCCATGTCTATGCACATGCTAGGCTCGTCAAGTTAACCCTAAGTATTTTGCATGTGTAAAACTGTCTTACACCCGTTGTATGTGAACGTAAGGATCTATCACACCCGATCATCACGTGGTGCTTCGAAACGATGAACTTTAGCAACGGTGCACAGTTAGGGGAGAACACATTCTTGAAATTGTAATGAGGGATCATCTTATTTACTACCGTCGTTCTAAGCAAATAAGATGTATAAACATGATAGACATCACATGCAATCAAATAATAGTGACATGATATGGCCAATATCATATAGGTCCTTTGATCTCCATCTTGGGGCTCCATGATCATCATCGTCACCGGCATGACACCATGATCTCCATCATCATAATCTCCATCATTGTGTCTTCATGAAGTTGTCTCGCCAACTATTACTTCTACTTCTACAGCTAACGGTTAGCAACAAAGTAAAGTAATTACATGACGTTTATGTTGACACGCAGGTCATAAATAAATTAAGACAACTCCTATGGCTCCTGCCGGTTGTCATACTCATCGACATGCAAGTTGTGATTCCTATTACAAGAACATGATCAATCTCATACATCACATATATCATTCATCACATCCTTTTGGCCATATCACATCACATAGCATACCCTGCAAAAACAAGTTAGACGTCCTCTAATTGTTGTTTGCAAGTTTTACGTGGCTGCTATGGGTTTCTAGCAAGAACGTTTCTTACATACGCAAAAACCACAACGTGATATGCCAATTGCTATTTACCCTTCATAAGGACCCTTTTCATCGAATCCGATCCGACTAAAGTGGGAGAGACAGATACCCGCTAGCCACCTTATGCAACTAGTGCATGTCAGTCGGTGGAACCAGTCTCACGTAAGCATACGTGTAAGGTTGGTCCGGGCCGTTTCATCCCACAATACCGTCGAATCAAGATAAGACTAGTAACGGCAAGCATATTGAACAAAATCAACGCCCACAACTTCTTTGTGTTCTACTCGTGCATAGAATCTACGCATAGACCTAGCTCATGATGCCACTGTTGGGTAACGTAGCATAAATTCAAAATTTTCCTACGTGTCACCAAGATCTATCTATGGAGTTATCTAGCAACGAGGGAGGAGTGGATCTACATACCCTTGTAGATCGCGCGCGGAAGCGTTCAAGAGAACGGGGTTGATGGAGTCGTACTCGTCGTGATCCAAATCACCGATGATCCTAGCGCCGAACAGACGGCACCTCCGCGTTCAACACACGTACGGAGCAGCGATGTCTCCTCCTTCTTGATCCAGCAAGGGGGGAGGAGAGGTTGATGGAGATCCAGCAGCACGACGGCGTGGTGGAAGTAGCGGGATTCCAACAGGGCTTCGCCACGCGTTGCGGGAGGAGGGAGATGTGTCACGGGAGGGAGAGGGAGGCCAGGGCTTAGGTATTGTTGCCCTCCCTTTCCCCCACTATATATAGGGCCAAGGGAGAGGGGAAGGGCGCAGCCTTGCCCCTTCCTCCAAGGAAGGGTGCGGCCAAGGGGGGAGGAGTCCATCCTCCCCAAGGCACCTCGGAGGTGCCTTCCCCCTTTATGACTCTCCCCTTTCCCTCTCTTTTGGCGCATGGGCCTCTTGGGGCTGGTGCCCTTGGCCCATATAGGCCAAGGCGCACCCCCTACAGCCCATGTGCCCCCCCAGGGCAGGTGGCCCCACCCGGTGGACCCCCGGGACCCTTCCGGTGGTCCCGGTACAATACCGGTGACCCCGAAACTTGTCCCGATGGCCGAAATAGCACTTCCTATATATAATTCTTTACCTCCGGACCATTCCGGAACTCCTCGTGACACCCGGGATCTCATCCGGGACTCCGAACAACTTTCGGGTTACCGCATACTAATATCTCTATAACCCTAGCGTCACCAAACCTTAAGTGTGTAGACCCTACGGGTTCGGGAGACATGCAGACATGACCGAGATGACTCTCCGGTCAATAACCAACAGCGGGATCTGGATACCCATGTTGGCTCCCACATGTTCCACGATGATCTCATCGGATGAACCACGATGTCAAGGACTTAATCAATCCCGTATACAATTCCCTTTGTCTATCGGTACGATACTTGCCCGAGATTCGATTGTCGGTATCCCTATACCTTGTTCAATCTCGTTACCGGCAAGTCTCTTTACTCGTTCCGTAACACATCATCCCGTGATCAACTCCTTGATCACATTATGCACATTATGATGATGTCCTACCGAGTGGGCCCAGAGATACCTCTCCGCTTACACGGAGTGACAAATCCCAGTCTCGATTCGTGCCAACCCAACAGACACTTTTGGAGATACCTGTAGTGCACCTTTATAGTCACCCAGTTACGTTGTGACGTTTGGTACACCCAAAGCATTCCTACGGTATCCGGGAGTTGCACAATCTCATGGTCTAAGGAAATGATACTTGACATTAGAAAAGCTTTAGCATACGAACTACACGATCTTTGTGCTAGGCTTAGGATTGGGTCTTGTCCATCACATCATTCTCCTAATGATGTGATCCCGTTATCAACGACATCCAATGTCCATGGTCAGGAAACCGTAACCATCTATTGATCAACGAGCTAGTCAACTAGAGGCTTACTAGGGACATGGTGTTGTCTATGTATCCACACATGTATCTGAGTTTCCTATCAATACAATTCTAGCATGGATAATAAACGATTATCATGAACAAGGAAATATAATAATAATCAATTTATTATTGCCTCTAGGGCATATTTCCAACATAGTATCCCGTGGAGTCCTGTTTTGCGGTACGCCACACCCCTCCCGATGAACAGGGCCCCTGTTTCGATCGTACCGCTCCATCACAAGTCTATTTCCTCCGTTTTGCGGTACGCCACACCCCCGATCAACAGGACCCCATTTCCACCGTAGGATGTCCAGACCCCTCCCGGTGAATAGGATCCCGTTTCCACCGTGTTCGGTCGAACACAAGGCCGTTTCATCCCTTCTGCGGTACGCCAGGCCTCGTTTCCATTGCCTGTTCCGTCCAAGCCGGTTGGCTCCCGATGAACAGCACGCGTTCCGTTTCCTCCCGATGAACACGAGGCATTCCGTTGCCTCCCCATGAACATGACGACGACGCAGTTTCTCCTTTTCGACCCAGCTATGTACACGAGCCCTGGCCGTACATATGCACGAGTAGGCGTTCGAGACCCCGCCCGTATGTACGTACGTAGCCGTATTTACTTTCTTGCACCCTAGCCGCTGTACGTACGTGTACAAGCTACGTGCACTCCTCTACTACAACACGTGCGCGCCTCTACTACGACACGTGCCCTTCCTTGCACGGCCACGGTTCATCGCTGCAGCCTATAGACAGACCGATCGTATGTACGCACACGTTCGTGACCAGAATGACAACGCCACGTACGCTTCGACCAGGTGGGTCCCGACTGTCAGGCACTTCCTTGCGTGCGAATATGTAGCTGGTGGGTCCTAGCAGTCAAGGGGAAACGATTTTTTTGCGAAATACGGTGACCCGTCCGGTGGGTCCCTGTTGTCAGGTGGAGGAATCATTATTTTGCGCGTAATAAGGAGGCACTTCCTTGCTGTGGACGTGGACCCAGCTGTCAGCCTCTCCACATACAGTACTCTTCCGATGGAAGTCGTTCCTTGACCATGTTGACCACACCGCATCGAGAGCACCACGGCAGTGGACGACGACAAGGCCTAGGAAGGGGACGACACGGAGCCGGGGAAGACGCGGCAATGGAAGCCCACGCAGAGAGGAGTACGAGGGTTCACTGGTTCGGCTGCGGTGTGAGGCTGCCGTCGCCGCAGGGCCTGGCCGGCGGTGGAGTAGTAGGGGCGATGAGGCCTCCGCGGCAGCACATCCGGCCACGGGAGGCAGGAGCAGGTGGCACGACCGGCGCTGCTCTGGGTGGCTGGAGCAAGAAGACCAGAGGTTGAAGAAGCACTACGACCGTTGGATGGACATCGTACGGTCACTAGAGCAAGAATCGTTCATATTGACTAGGTTGACAAAGCCCTCCATCCCTGTCAACTTAGTAGGCCCACAAGTCAGCCTACCACTATGCTGGGTCCTAGCTAGTAGGGGGAGTATTCATTTTTTATGCGCAATAAGGAGGCACTTCCTTGCGTGCGAAGATATAGCTGGTGGGTCTGAGCTGTCAGCGGGGGGAACGTATTTTTCGTGAAATACAGAGGCCCTTCCGGTGGGTCCCAGATGACAGGTGGAGGAATCATTATTTTGCGCGTAATAAGGAGGCATTTCCTTATGTGCGGCCGTGGACCCAGCTGTCAGCCTCTCCACGTACAGTCCACTTTCGATGGATGTCGTTCGTTGACCATGTTGACCACGCCGCGCCGAGAGCACCAGGGCGGTGGACGACAGCGAGGCCTACGAAGGGAACGACACGGAGCCGGGGAAGACACGACAGTGGCTGCCCACGCGGTGGGGAGTATGAGGGTTAACTGGTTTGCTGCCGTCGCCAGAGAATAACAGCAGGTGTGGATGAGTAGAGGGATGGCTAGGCCAGCGATGAGAGTACGGTGGGGCGGTGAGGCCTGCGCGGCAGCACAGCCGACCGCGGGAGGAGGGAGCAGGCAGTCCCGCCGGCGCTTATTTGAGCAGCTAGAGCAGGAAGAGCAGATATTGAAGAAGCACGACGGTCATTGGATGGACATCCAACAGTTAGTGCTTGTGCGTCAACCTTTTTTAGGAAAGCCTCAAATCTATGGGAAATAGCATACAACCCATCTATCATTATTTTTAATAATTTATAGCCCATTTGCTAATTCTTAAGGTTTTTTGGAGCCCATATTCTTCTGTTAGCATTACAACCCATATTGTGGGCACGGTTAAAAAATTATACGAAATTTTGCATATTTTGGTGCGGTTCGAACTGTTTTTAATCCCTAAGTTCCGAGTCACATTCAAACTGATTTTAAAAATAAATATATATGAATATAAAATTCAACAGATTGTCCAGGCATAAAAATCAATGCAATTTAAAATCTTGAAATGAAAAAAATTGAAACTAATTGCCGGTTTGATGTGTTTTAAAAATGTACAACCCATTTCTCATTACTGATAAGCCATTTTCTCGGCCAGTCGAATGAAGTTCTCCTCGTCTTGAAAGTTTCCAGCCCAACATGCCTGACAAAGCGACTTACTTGACAAATCACAAAAAAACTGGGCTAGCCATTTTCAGAAAGAACAAAAAAACTATTGGGCTGGTTTGTGGTAAACATAAAAGAAAAAAGGTTGTCTAGACAGGCCAGAGTGCCCCGCACAGCCCAGTTGACACCCTGCTTCCATCTCAAAAACAAATTAGATAAATGCCATTCCAATTATGGCGATTCATAAAAATGCCACTGTAATTTTCAAACTTTGAAAAATGCCACTACAATTTTTGCAAAATTTGAAAAACGCCACTCCAGACTTCGAAAAATGCCACTGGAAATGGCATGAAATGGCATTTTTCAAAGTCTGGAAATTGCAGTGGCATTTCTCACCAGATTTGGAGTGGCACTTATAAAATTAACCCAAAACAAAAATAACTGGGCGAGCTGCTAGGTCCCTGGTGTCAGCCGCTCTTTGTGCAATTCTCTCGTTTATTGACTACATTGACAATGGCATGGGACCCAAATGTCAGAAATCCATTAGGAGGCGCCATTTTTTATTGGCTTGAAATAAGGAGGCACTTGCTTGCGTACTACCATGAGCTTGGTGGGTCCCCGCTGTCATCCTCTCCATGTACAATCATCTCCTGATTGTGTACGCGTCAACCTGGTAGGCCCACAAGTCAGCCCCTAAACTCGTGGCGGACAAATACAACCCATTTAAAAAATAACAGTCCATTCCATAAGTTCAAATGGAAAGTTCAACATTCAGAGCAAAGTAACAGGTCTGATTCAGATATAGAGTACTGAACTTCCACGTTGACAACCATCATAGCCAAGTTAACTCTCTACTCCCACTAATACTCTAGTAGTGTATAAGTACTAACTTACTCTTAGCTAACTAGACGATGCTGGCCGCCATCTGCGGTACACGCTAACGCCGGCACCGGCATCCTCCGCCTAACCTCGGACTTGCCAGAGGTGCGATAGGGCGCGTTGCTTGCGTGCGTTGGCCCTTTCCATGCCGACGTAGTCCACCGAAGCTTCGGCTTCTAAGCGGGAAACCCACTTGACGAGCTTGTAGTAAAATTCGGCATCGCGAACACGTGCGTGCCTGACAACCTCCAGGGCTATTTACCGGGCACCGGCCTCCACGTAGTCCACCCAGTTGTGGGCGCTCTGCTCGCGACTCAGAGCGTTGGTGCGCTGCTGCTCCATGTCCCGCTGGCGGTGCAAATCGGCGATACGCTGCTCCTCCGCAAGGCGGTCGTGCTCCAACAACTCCTCATACTCCGCATTGCCATCTAAAGACCGATAGAATGCCTCCTCCCTCCGTCTACCTTCCGGTGGAAAACCGAACACTAGTTCCGGCGGTGACGTCGCCTCTCGCAGACGGGCAGGGGCATGGCGGATGTGGCGAGAGCGAGGATAAGTGGAGAGCGACGTTGGGCCCGTGGGGGCTTATGAGGATAGGGCGAGTTGGGTGATGGTGCCACAGGAGAAGCCCAGGAAACAGTAATTATAGGCGAAAGGTAGGCGAACCAGCGTGTCACGGGAAACGCGTCGGTCATCGTGGTCATCGGAATTCAATGCATAAGCAGGCATGGCTTAGCGCGCCAGCTTGCCGTGGAAACTAGAAAAACTGAAATTATGACTGTGCCATCCCATCCCGTCAGTGGTGCGTCCCATTCGTGTTGGGTCACACGCCGGCATGACGGTCAAATGAGTGCACTCGAATCATCCAGATGAGGTACTCCCTCCTTGTCAAAAATGATTCCACCACTCCTCACCTACCTTGGTTGGTGAGATTTTTGAATTAAGCCCTGCAAAGCAGAAAGGAGGTAGTACATGTGTGATCCGCTATTTATTCGTGTAGGATCGAGTAGGTCGTTTTTTGAATCGAGCCCTGCAAACCGGAAAGGAGGTAGTATGTGCGTGATCCCCTATTTATCCGTGTAGGATCGAGTAGGTCGGATAGTGTACATGTAGGATCGAGTAGGTTGGATGGTGTATGTGTAGGATCGCATTAGCTAATGAACGTTCACTGGGAGATAAGGCATTTGCGAACGTTTTTGCTGGCAGTTTCTTTAGATTCGCACGACATTTTCTTCAGAGCAGCTTGTCGGTTTCTTCAGAGGTAGGCATTTTTATTCAAAAAACCGCCACTTCGGATCTTGCGTCGCAACTAAAACTGCCAGGAGCGCATTAGTAGACTAGCTAGTGATCGATCAGTAACTTGTAAACACTGAGCAAACATAAATAAGGAACCGATAGTAACTTGTAAACACCGAGAACACAGAAATAAGGATCATGTTGTGCACATCAGTAAGAGTCGATTCGTTCGAAATGTTCACACGAGACTCACATGCCCGACATTGTAATATGTTCACATTAGTAGCCCAAATTCAAAACCAACTAGTACGATTCCCATACATAACATCAACATGTTAATGCATCTCAATGATTCACAGATCATATAAAAATATGTAGCTCCAAAAGCAAAGATCTAGAAAAAACATTTGTTCTTCCTACTAACATGGGTGCTTCTCTTGGCCAACATTCAGTACAGACTGAAAGACAAATTTGTTTGTGAAGTCTACAATTCCTCTTGCAAACGTAAGTGGTTTCACCAACAACTGGAACCATGAGAATGATCCACACATGATGGAGGAACATCCACTGCAATATGATTTGGTCTTCTCTCGATCATACGCCGAGACTATTGTCGGAATACAAACTTTTAACTTAGGCAAAATGATGCCCATTGTAGAATAAGACCAAAGCAATGAAGCACCTAGTGTTGGCCAATAAATAGTACAGTACTACTTTTCTGCAGTCCATGAAGTGACTATCCAATCTTTCTGTGTCTATTTTCAAATGGCACTGCATGCAGTGACTATACTACTCTCTTGTGTTGTTCAACCAAAATTGTGGTCACCTTGTTTGTTTGCCAAATAGCAATGGGCAGACATCCCTGTCTGCACAAATATCAAGCAGCTAGTAAACATATACCCCACCTTGTATTTTCGGTTTAAACACATCTCTTCCGCTTAGCATCTGTCATGTTTTGCATTGGACAATTTGATACAGTCATGTTTTGCCCTGTACAATTTCATACTGAATTGATTTGCTGGTTCAGAGCAGAAATATAGCGCCTATTCTTCATCATACCAAGGATATCCATGTTCACAGTGATGGAAGAGGTGAAATCGATACAACCGAAATTGAACATCCAATCATTGAATCATGTCCTGCACCTCCAATGTAGGTCCACCCTGCCAATAAATTCACATGCAACCCACTAGTATTACTATCTAATGACAATACAAAAAGAGTAGTAAGATAGTAGCAAACCATGTACCTTCGTAATGAACATCTCATAGTGCCACCAATTGGATATAAAGGTTTGGAAGAAAACATGCTCCTAATGTTGAACCATTTGGACTTTTTGTGTAGTTCCACTAAAATCGAGCATCCCTGTTTGCATAGACTCACAAGTATAAGCATTCCAATTTCTTAATGGGAAAAGGTAGCAAGACTGTTTCTAACCACCTGTTTGAAGGAATAAATAAGGCAACAACGGCTGATGTCAGGAAGGCACATATAGTTCTTTCCGAAAGAATGATCGATTCCTAACCTTTCCTCTTCTTTTAAGCATATTTTGTGTAGTTCAACTAAAATAAAATGCCATCACCGCCTTGACAATTCAGTGACACTGTACAAAAGGAAATGACTTAACATTGCATCATGATGTCAGGTATGTAGTCGACAGGCATTAGAGATAAACATACAGACCTCCTCCGATAACATAATGAACATTAATTTTAACAAATGTGTGACTAGCTTTACCGGGATAATTTGAGTGAACTCTACACCCTTTGTTCCTTAATATAAGATGTTTTCGCAGTTCAATTTAAAGTACCCAAACGTCTAGTATTTAGAAAAACATGTAGTAGTTTTCTTGAGCACATATCTGGGAAAGCTTGCCACACTTTATTTATGTCCATACGCTAATGCAACACCATTCAAATAGTACAAATATACACTAATCCAGTGGCCAGTGCTACAGTAGAGTAGTTATTTTATTACAGGGTACAGTACAATGGTCTTACTGAACAGATTTCAATAAATTCTAGCACTGGAAGATTTCTATAAGAATTAACAATGCAAAATGTAAAGGTAACAAGTTTTAGCATTGGTATACTAGCTGTGCATGAGCATTAAACCAAATACAAAAGTCTGAAGGTAACTAGCATTATTAATTAGTGATAGTATAAAAAATTTGCAAACCATGTACCTTCAAGGTAAATATCATTTTGAACTTGAGGGGACCTAAAAATTGTTATCCCAATCTTGATAATCGGTCAAACGTAAAAACTTGATCGAACGAATCAAGAGAACAGCCGGAGGAGGAGATGCCCACTCTTGACCTTTCCTCTTGACACTGTACAAAAAAATTTGACTTATCTCATGAAAGTGAGGTATGTAATCTATAAGCATTAACAATGCAAAAATCTGAAGGTAGTAACAAGATTCATCATTGGTATACTGGCTGTGCAACAACATTAGAATGCCTTAGCTGAAAAATCTTTAATACATCCACAATCAACAGCTAACCCTGAAATAATCCAGTGACATTAAATGTCATTGCTTAAATTTATCGATGGCATTAGACTGAGTGCGGCATTAGTTAAATGTGGCATCACTTTAGCAGCAGCATTGCTTGACTTGACTGCTGGTGTTATACTAACAGCAAAAAAGTGGCAATAAGAGCATGGGAGGCCCATTCAGACAGTGGTGAGGGAGGTATGGTTGCCCAGAGCAACAAATATCCAGGCAACATATGTGGATTACGCCCCATTTTTGTTCTCTTTAGCCACCTTTTTCCTATGTGAGAACAACAAACCAATCAACATGGTCATTCTTTATTGCATTGTCATGCCTTTCTACCCTTCTTCAACCAAGAGACACGAGACTCATTCCTTAGCTACTGATTTTCCCCTTTTCAACCTAGATGCGGGTTCGATGCCTACTCTCTTGGATAGTACAGTCTCCCTTCCTTTCCTTATTCAACCCAGACATGGATTAGTCTGCATGAAGTAGGGTTTTCTTTAATAGTTCAAATTAAGGTTTTCCTCCGCGTGACCAGCAGAGAAGAGGATAGCAAATTGGGAAGATGGTGGAAAAAGATCCACATGCAGCGATGTGGCAGATGAGGCAATAGAACAAGGGTATGGTTTGAAAAGAGGTAGCATACCTGAGGGTCGGTGGGAAGTGGCTTCGCTCGTGGTCGTCGTCCTCCACACACACTACGACAGCGAGCTTAGGGACATAGGCCATCCCGCACGGGCGCTAGGTCTGAGAGGACGGCCTTGTCGTCAGTGTGTGACCTCGCTCGCCGACGAGGAGTGCGTCAACACTGCACGTCCTTTTCTTCCCCAGCGGATCTGTGACCGCCGATGAGGAGGGAGAGAGAGGCCATCTTTTTTAGATCTGGAGAGAGGGTGATAGTGTGAGAAGCAAGTGGGCAGCCCTTAGCAAGAAAGCGCTGAAGCTCCGACCTATATATCTTTTTATACTACTAGTACTATAGGTGGAGTAGTGGTAGAGTAGTTTATATTTTCTCTGCATACAGTACCAGTTAGTCATGCTTCAAAACTGAACAGCACGCCATTAAAAAAATAAAGTCGAGAAATAATGCGACACTTTGGGCCAACGCGGCCAGATCGCATTTTGCACGAGAAATGACACACCATGTTTCGTTGACATGTGGTCCCGTTCCAACATGTTAGTGAGACGATGGTGAGTCCGTTTGTACAATTTCTGAATGGACATCTATGTAGGTTGGGGCGCCTCTTCGTGTACCGTGTCAACCATCCACCGCCTCTTCGCCTTCCCCTCTTGATTTGGAACTGCCGTCGCATGCTCTTCCTCCCTCCTCCATTTACCTTCATCCTTCCTTCTGTCATTGTTCGATCATCTTCTCCATGAAGGGAACAAGCCAGAAATGACCCCATTATTCTTGCCCCGATTTGAAAGATGACGTGGTGGAGGAACTCATTGATCGGTGCGACTTCATCACCTCGGCTAGCATGGCAGGTTCGTTCAAGGCCATTCTCGACTCAACTAATAACATCATTACAAGGAACCCAAGGGTCCAGGAGCGGTTTGATCTCCCTTATCTTCTTCGCTATAAGCCTGTTCGCATGGGCACAGACGACGGAGGCCTCACCTTGTGCGAGTTGATGCCGCTTGATAACATTACGTGTGATGTCAAGATGCCATTGCTCAAGGGTAAGGCCTGGGCTGATGCAAATGGAGATTGGGTTGTTTATATTGGGTACAATTGCGAGCGGGAACTGGTGAATGTGTACACTCGTCAGTGGATTCCACTTCCAAAAATCTCAGAGTGCCCTGAGGTTGAGCACACAGATGATCTACGTACGTTCAAATACGATCATGGTGGCTGTCATCTACGGAAGATAGCAATTTGTCGAGTTCCCAACTGCTCTTGGAATTACAAGAACTATGAAGTTGTTGCTATCTTTGACAAGCTTGTTGCCATCGTTACTAATTCCATGGTTCGTCCATGGATATTGCTCAAAAATCAGTTTCTGTACACAGATGAGTATTGTGATGCAATTGAATATGAGGATCTTGTGTTTGCTGCCACCACTCGTGGCACTGTTTTTGCATGGGATCCTCGTAGTTTCGGTACGTTTGTCTTCCACCGTAATAATAATTGTTTCATCCACATGCATGCGGGTTAGCAAGTTTCCCTTTACTAATTAACCTTCTTGTGTTTCCAAGGTCCTGTGAACATTCCACCACCTATACTTGAAAATTTTTATAACCAAGGGGGAGATGACGATAGTGATGATCACGAGCATGAGGACGAGCAGAACTTATATACTCAGTGGCGCCTGGCAACTAATTCCGATGGGTCACCTCTTCTTGTCTGTATACAGTGCAATGAGATTGTTACTACTGAGGGAGCATGTGTTGTCTCCCATGGTCGCCCTCTCCAGACCTATTCCAACACCCGTTGCAGGGTATTCGGGATGGATACTAGTGTGCTAGCGCCAACACCTTCTCCCTGGTACAGTATTGATTGTCTTGGAGAAAACTCGCTCTTCCTTGGCCAAACTATCCAATGATGGTGAAAGGCGATCCAGCTGCTGTTGGCACAATGTTACTACCATTTGTGAGAAGCAACCGTATCTATACCTCGGACATTGCGGTGGTTCCCTACCCTGGTCCTGATATATGCCACTTCAGCCTGGATGATCAGTCATGCGTTGCTCTCGATATTAATAATAGCTGGCCTTTCCCAAAGCACCTATGGTTCAAAGCAAGCTTTCCAACGCCGAGGATTGGTTGAGTTGAAGTTCATTTCATTGCTTGTTATTTGTTGTGTGATGAAAACTTCAGTATTTACTAGATTGTTTTGTTGGACATAATCTATAATCCAACATGTATCCTCGTTGTCGTTGTTTGTTGATGACTTGTTTTATGTAATGAATGGTACATTTGCAAATGCATGTCATAGACTCAATTTATGAATGGTTTTCGAGTCACTTCTTGGAGTGTGAATACCATAGTAGTATAGCCAGCATCTGGTTAGTATATGAAGTTGCCACATCACATAGAGCCAACCTAATATTGGAGTATGCTAGCCCTCCACCGGTGCGCCGCTTCAAATGGCGAACGAAGTGAGAGGTCGCGTCACCTTGTGTCCAGATCTGAAATGCCATGTGTACCAGATGAATGACTCCAAGTTCGACCACCATGATGCTAGGTGCGAGCCGAGGAACACTGTTGGAGAGACCCCCCCCCTCATAATTTTCCTACATTGGTCGTTTGATTTATAGGATAGAATGCTATAGGATTTTTTTTCCTATGTAATCATGTTTTTATTGGAAATCTAGCATCCACTCCAACTTTTGTTTCACTTCCTTTGTTCCTACGAAGAGAGTACTTGCTCTAAATGATGTGCCGCTGCAAGAGCCGCCTATATTAATTAACCATGCTCTAAAAAGGTGCACCAACTTTGGCTATAGTAGTACTGTGCTAGGTTAGTAGGTGACCTTGCGCTTGGCTCTTCTCCTCTTCCGGAAGTCAAACAATAATGATGGTACTATAGTAGTACTTCTAGCAATCTGACACCAAATGAACTGTTGCACGTCCATCGCTTGTAAGCAAAAGTTTCTCCTCGTGCTACGAGCCACCACACACGCGTTGGCGAGGGAGAAGGCGTAGTAAGCAAGTTTCTCTTCATTCTGTGAGTTGATGGGACACATCAAAGCTATTTATTAGTACTCTCTTCAAAAAGGGCCGACCATGTCCATGGCTACCATCACGTGCTCTGTCATTGAGTATGTGCACTATTCACGTGCCATCGAGGAGAAAAAAATATTACATAGTACTAGGTGCCATCGAAGTGCACGACTCACTTACGCACTGCATATCTCCATTTTCTTGCATGACATGCCACCTTGATGCTAGATGTCCCGCGTGCCATGGAGGCATATAGTATGATTTTTAAAATGGAGGCATATAGATGTCCCGCGTGTCGGCAAAAGGATGAACAAAGCTCCTGTCTTAAACAAAAGAGTCGAAGAACATAGATTCCTGATGACCGAGAAGGAGCAACAAACCTCGCGGTGGAGCGTCTACACCATGTTTCATTGACATATGGTCCTGTTCCAACATGTCAGTGAGATGACGACGAGTCCTTTTTGTACAATTTCCGAACAGACATGTAGGCCGGGGCGCCTTTTCATGTACCGTGGCAAACTGGCAACCATCCATCGACTCTTCGCCTTTCCCTCTTGATTTGGAACTGCTGTCGCGCGCTCTTCCTCCCTTCTCCATTTGCCTTCACCCTTCCTTCTGCCATTGTCCGATCGTCTTCTCCATGGATGATGGTGATGATCACGAGCATGAGGACGAGGAGGGCCCATATACTCAGTGGCGCCTGGCAACTAATTTTGATGGATCACCCCTTCTTGTCTGTATACAGCCCACTGCTGATGTTACTACTAAGGAAGCAGGTGTTGTCTCCCATGGTCGCACTCTCCGGACCTATTCCAACACCCGTTGCATGGTATTCGGGATGGATACTAGTGTGCTAGCGCCAACACCTTCTCCCTGGTACAGTATTGATAGTCTTGGAGAAAACTCGCTCTTCCTTGGACAAAACTATCCAATGATGGTGAACGGCGATCCAACTGCTGTTGACACAACATTACTACCATTTATGAAAAGCAACTGTGTCTATACCTCGGACATTACGGTGGTTCCCTACCCTGGTCGTGATATAGTAAGCCGCTTCAGCCTGGATGATCAGTCATGCGTTGGTCTCGAGATTGACAGTAGCTGGCCCTTCCCAGAGAATCACTTGTGGTTCAAAGCAAGCGTTTTCAACGCTGAGGATTGGTTGAGTTGAAGTTCATTTCATTGCTTGTTATTTGTTGTGTGATGAAAACTTTAGTATTTATAATGTATCCTCATTGTCGTTGTGAGTTGATGACCTGTTGTATGTAATAAAATGATATGCCTGTGATAAACTTACTAAATTTATGAATGGCTTTCGAGTCGCTTCTCTGAGTGGGTGCTGCGACGAGGCAAAAAAATATTTTCCAAATACATAATTGTACGTGCATTGCAACAGGTTATCGGATGAGGCCAATCAACAATAGTACACTATTCGTACTAGCTTCACATGCTGCACTATCTCTACGTTTACATACATAATACAACAAGTTTTAAACTTGAGACCAGCCACCCACCCTCACAAAGAACACTTTTTAACCTAGCACAGACTCCAGGAAATTTGGCCACAGTGTGAGGTGAGCCATATGTTAATGTGTTCGCTGTACGTAACCAGCACCTCGAATCCTCGATACTACTAGTACTATATAGTAGTAGGGTGGCATGGGGCAGAAGAAGCATTCATGTCCAGGAGTACGGCACACGCCACCAGCATGACTTCCATCTGACACCATATTTCTTGGAGTCCATGCTACAACTATCTCTTCAATCTCGTCATTTCTCTAACTCAGCCATCACGTGGCGGGTGAGATGGGGGTTTGCCGATAGTCAGTTTCCTCAACTGCGGTCCCACTTGTAAGGCCAACTCCAACGCATGACCCCAAATGGACCTCCGTTTGCCCGGATTCTGTCCATTTGGGTAGGGCAATGGGGTCGTGTCCGGGCCATTTCTCGGATGCGGTGGCCGTGCGCCCAATGCGCGGGCGCATCCCGGCCGCGTACATTTTTCTTTGCAAACACATATCTTTTTTTCATCATTGATTTTTGGTACATGGAAATACATCACCAAAATTTGACTAGAAAAGCAAGACCAAAGAAAACAAGAACCACAAGAATACATTTTAGAAGATATTCAACTTCCATAACTGCTCCTGTAAGTTGGATTAGTGCCTTCTCGATGCATTCATTATTGATCTGCAGAGGCTCGATCTTGCGTGCTTCTTTCTTCTTCGAGTGTAAAGAAGTAGACGTTGCTTCCTCGCATCTAGTCTCATGTTTAGCCTCTATTCTATCTACAAGTGCACTAGTCTCATCTCTAGCCTCTATGCTAGCTAAAAGTGCTACAACATCTACTAAATTGCACTCTATCAATATATCGATGTACTCTTCTTCCCAATACCAAAACTTGCATCCATTCTACACAATAAAATTTTAAGTTAGCACAACAAGTCTAATCCGAGAGCACAACCGAAGCTAAAGTAGCACATACCCCATCGGTTGAGCACTTGATGAACACCCATCCGGGATGTTCCGGTGTTGTAGACACGCGACGCAAGACCTTCTTTGGGCAGTCGCCGCACGTAATGAGTGGCAACGGTGCGCCGATGAGCTTTTGGGCCAGCATCGAGCCCGGCCGATCGCCATTCATGTATCTGCCGGCGGACCGCCGACGGTGTAGATTCGAGCAGCTAGAGGAGTCAGTAACTGCATGCGGCCTTGCCGGGGCCTTCCAGCCCGGTGCCTGGCCAGTCCATGGTGCGGCGCGACCTCCCACAACCGGCCGAGCTCAAGCCCGACCGGATCCGCTCCAAATCCGGCCGTCGGGTGCGCAAAACAGGTAGCCATGGTTGGGTAGCTCCGTGGCGTCAAGGGAAAGGGGGCTGAGCGAGCACGCGTCCGAGCTGCACACGCTGGAGTTGGCCTAGCGGCGTGGCGGACCAACCGTGTGGGGGTGCCAAGTGGCTTCGCTCATGTGGGGGACAAAAGCCATCCCGCGCGGGCGCTAGGTCTGACAGGACGACCTTGTCGTTTGTGTGTGACCTCTGTGGAAACCGTCCGCTCCCCACTAGCCTCTTCGTTGACATGTGGTCCCGTTTCCCACATGTCGGTGAGACGACGGCTAGTCCTTTTGTACAATTTCCGAACGGATGTCTATGTAGGCCGGGGCGCCTCTTCGTGTACCATGGCAACCAACCACCGACTCTTCGCCTTTCCCTCTCGATTTGGAACTGCTGTCGCACGCTCTTCCTCTCTCCTCTATTTTCCTTCACCCTTCCTTCTACCATTTTTCGATCGTCTTCCTCATGGAGGGAACAGCCCGGAAACGCCCCGTTATTCTTGCCCCGATCTGAATGATGACGTGGTGGAGGAACTCATTGATCGGTGCGACATCATCATGGCAGGTTCATTCAAGACCATTCTCGACTCAACTAATAACATCAGTACAACGAACCCAAGGGTCCAGGAGCAGTTTGATCTCCCCTATCTCTCCCCTATCTTCTTCACCGTGACCCTGCTCACTGGCGCACGACGACGGAGGCCTCACCTTGTGCAAGTTGGTGCCGCTTGATAATGATACATGTGACGTTAAGATGCCATTGCTTGAGGGTAAGGCTTGGGCAGGCGCAAATGGAGATTGGGTTGTTTATATTGGGTCCAACTACGAGTGGGAACTTGTGAATGTATACACTCGTCACCGGGTTCCATTTCCAAAAATCTTAGATTGCCCAGAGGTTGAGCACACTGGTTATGACCGTACTTTCGACTACGGTCATGGTGACTGTCGTCTACAGAAGATAGCAATTTGTCAAGTTCCCGGCCGCTCTTGGGATTTAATGGAATATGTAGTTGTTGCTATCTTCGACAAGCTTGTTGCCTTCCTTCATAGTTCGACTGGATGGATATTGCTCGAAAATCAGTTTCTATACAAGGATGAGCACTGTGATGCAATTCAATACGAGGGTATTGTGTTTGCTGCCACCACTCGTGGCATTGTTTTTGCATGGAATCCTGATGCTTTTGGTACGTTTGTCTTCCATCGTAATTATAATTGTTTCATCCACATGCATGCGGGTTAGCTAGTTTCCCTTTACTAATTAACCTTCTTGTGTTTCCAAGGTCCTGTGAACATTCCACCACCTATACTTGAAAATTTTATAACCAAGGGGGAGATGACGATGCTGATGATCACGAGCATGAGGAGCCATATAGGAGTACTCAGTGGCGCCTGGCAACTTATTCCGATGGATCACCTCTTCTTGTCTATATACAGGGCACCGCTGATGTGACTAAGGAAGCAAGTGTTGTCTCCCATGGTCGCACTGTCCGGACCTATTCCAACATCCGTTGCAGGGTATTCGGGATGGATACTACTGTGCTAGCGCCAACACCTTCTCCCTGGTTTAGTATTGATACTCTTGGAGGAAACTCGCTCTTCCATGGACAAAACTATCCAATCATGGTGAAAGGCGATCCAGCTGCTGTTGACACAACATTACTACCATTCATGAGAAGCAATTGTATCTATACCTCGGACATTGCTATGCTTCCCTACCATGGCTATCACAATATGGGTCATGAAATATGCCACTTCAGCCTGGATGATCAGTCCTGCGTTGGTCTCGATATTGATAGTAACTGGCCCTTCCGAGACAAACTCTTCTGGTTCAAAGCAAGTGTTTCCAACGCCGATGAGTGGTTGAGCTGAAGTTCATTTCATTGCTTGTTATTTTTTGTGTGATGAAAACTTTAGTATTTACTAGAAGGACTGGACTAACGCCCGACCGTTCCGATTTTAAGTAACAGATCCGAATGACCGCGCACTATATCAAGCAACTAGGATTAAGTAAACTGAGCTCAGATTATTAAAAGCAACACTATGTGAGACCAACGAGCGTACGAGCTAGAATAAGTCTTGCATGCATACATGCATATAAAACAAAATGATGACATCAGCAAAGATTTCAAAAAAATCTAAAATAAAATATATTTTATAGCTCAAACCGTCGGTCAGATCGAAAATTTGTTTTCACAAAAAAGAACCGTTGCGACGAGATCTTCGAAACTAGATCTCATATTGTTATGTTCCGACAACATTTTTTCGGATAAAAAGTTACCATGCCTAGGGTATGCAAGTTATCATGTTTACTAGAACATAAAGGCGGGCGTTGCCGCGCCCATCCATCTTGAGATAAGAGTGATAGAAATTATCGAGTAAATACCCCGTAAGTATTAGAATTTAGAAATGAATGATATATGCACTTTTAGCAACAAGTAGATCCAGCCCACTCCATCATGCGGGAGAAAAAAACCCTAGACAGCTTAATACATGGAAACGATTGTTCATCAACTAAAATAAGCAACATTTACAAAGTAAAGAAATTAATTAGTGTGGTATATATCGACGACTTCCGGGTGCAATTAGGCATCACCTTCCCTGCTAGATCCTCAATTTCTAACATCCTCAGAGTGGTTGCTCCATCACATGTGATTGTAACATCAACAATAGCAACCACCAGAATCTGCAAGTCATACCGTCAGTTAGTGCACTCTAACACGTTCATTCCCTTAAAGTTATTTTGTGGCTGCAGAATCTGCCAAACATCACTAATCCTGATTACACTACAAAAGGCACACTACAAGCAATGTCGTTATTCCGAGGTTGCAAAATTCACCGGATTAATTCCACATGTAACAATTGGATTCTGGTATTAAGGTGGTTGTCATGAGTATAATACTTATACAACTAATCAACAATTAAAGGACCAAAGTAATTTCTAGCAGCATCAAGCCGTTCTGCCATCTCTTGTGCTCGGTCAAAGTTAAAAACACCACGACCATTTCTTCTAATCTGTTTTGCGAGCCTGAGCCGGTAAAGAACCTGTGAGACCACCATATTGTGAGTCGCTTTCCCAAACCTGTTAGCAAGACGTAGAAACTTAACCCGGATTATCTGGAAAGTCTCCCAGTTCCATCGTTCTCATCTCCATCATCCCCAGCAGATTCAGTATCCTTCCAAGAATCCATGTCCACATTGAATGGACCATTAGCACAGACCTGCTGAACAGGTCGGACCGGAGGTAACAGACCATTCTGAAGAACAAGAAGATGAGGGTGAATCGTAGGTGAGAATATGGGAGGAGTATTTGTTGGACACAATGACATACCAGCCTTTGATGCTCCTCTCATCCTTGCATTCCCTTGAATCCAACCAAACGATATGCACAAATATAGAGAAAGACACTAACATTTTCTTTGCTACACACATAAGTTAGTTTTAGTAGAACAGTGTGGTTCACACACACACAAAAAAAGATTAGTAGAACAATGGAGCATGCCTTACTATTCCCATAGCTTCTTCACATTACCGACATGTTTTACAAATTGGTAAAAATCAAGGGACATAGTTTAGTGATTGATAAGAAATCAGCAGAGATAGAGGAATGCATACATCACTGCGTGATCTGGCGGTCATAATGTGGCCTTCCGGATGTAGACCTACGATTGTGGGTTGCTATTCTCACGCCCAGCGTACAACGCAATCGCTTCACCATCGACAATGAGGGGAGAGAGGCGAGCCCCATGGGATAGAAGAAGCAGAGCAAAATCTCATCGTCGTGGAGGTAGGATTATGGGCGCTGATGTGCACCGTCACCAAGGCCGGCATGCAGCATTATCAGATCTGCCCTTGTCACCGTCACCGTTACTATCGATCATCGGGGTGCTTTCCAGTAGCCGTTGTGATAGGATTAGGTTTGTAGATAAGAGGAGAAGGATTGTGGCTGAGAGATACCTCTCTCCTGCGTGGCCCGCGCATCAGCCATCAAGAAAGATATGGGTCGCGCAGTCTTCGCCCAATTCATGAGAACGCGCCTAGGTGGATGTCGGGAGCAGCAGCCCATTAACTTCGGGGGCGCTCGGGTTGCGAGGTGAAACTGCCTCCGGCTGTGCTGGAACGACCGAGCAATCTACTCCATTGTTTAGTTTGATCGGACGATCGAGGATGTCAAATCGCTGTGGGACGCCGTAGGTGGCTGAGTTATACTGTTTTGTAATGGCACGTAACTTACCAGGATGTTTACATACGCGAATTCCGGACATGAAAATGATTTCCTCCAACTTTATTCTCACATGCAAATGCACTAAAAGGGCAGAAAACCTAATGTGATCGTAGATTCTCTCTGTTTTAAAACTTTGAAATGTTGTAACTCAAATCGTCTGCCTGCCTCAAAATATGTTTTCACAAAAAGATACCGCCACGACATGACCTTCGAAACTAGATCTTGTGTTGGTATGTTCCGACGACTTTATTTCTCAGTCAAAAGTTATCATGTCCGTGCTAAGTAAATTATCAACTCTACTATGCGTATATTATCATCCTATTTACACAGATGTTATCTTGGGATCGACTGATCGCTTGTTAGTAATAGATCCGAACGATCCCCTCGATAGCTATATAATGGTCCACCCGCTGCTCCCGTTCTTTACCCGACCGATTTATTGCACAATAAGTAAAACCCAACTAAGAAAAAATGGCCTACAATTTGAACCTGTGTCAGGGTGGAAAGGACAAGCCCAAGTACCCAGACCAGGTACCATCACACCAGCCTATATTGTTGTTCATTAGTTAAAAACAAAGATCTTTTAAACTCTTTCTTACTACCGTCATAAGACAAAAGAAAGGTATTCTTTTGAAAAAAAATCACTGCATCGACGATGATGTGCTATACGTGCAAATGTATAGAGGGACTCCTCTATGACTTCTTCTTTTTAGGTTTCTTTAGGATAGGTGGTTTTATGAAGCATGTTCACGTGTGTATGTGTCATGCTTTTTTGCTTCGAGTTTGAACAAGTTATCACGGTGTTTTGTGCGTGACGTTAACATGTCAATGGTCCGTAAATTACCGTGCTATTTACTGAATTTACCGTGGGGGTGTACATAAGTTATCATGTCTTCGGGGCTTAAAAACATTATGTTATTTGCAAAGAAATTATCATTATGTTTAAACAACTGCTACCACTTGAGCACTGCGTTGGTTTTTTCTTGAAGAGAAAAGGGTGATGCAGCAAAGTAGCGTAAGTAGTTCCCTCATCTTTTGAGAACCAAGGTATCAATCTAGTAGGAGACCACGCGCGAGTCACCTCGTACCTACACAAACAAATAAGAACCTCGCAACCAACGCAATAAAGGGGTTGTCAATCCCTGCACGACCACTTGCAAGAGTGAGATCTGATGGAGATAATAATAATAAGATAAATATTTTTGGTATTTTTATGATATAGATTGAAAGCAAAGATTGCAAAGTAAAATAGATTGGAAACTTGTATGATGGAAAATAGACCCGGGGTCCATAGGTTTGACTAGTGGCTTATCTCAAGATAGCATAAGTATTACGGTGGATGAACAAATTACTGTCAAGCAATTGATAGAAAAGCGAATAATTATGAGAATATCTAGGTATCATCATGTATGTAGGCATCATGTCCGTGAAAAGTAGACCGACTCCTGCCTACATCTACTACTATTACTCCACACATCGACCGCTATCCAACATGCATCTAGAGTATTAAGTTCATAAGAACAGAGTAATGCCTTAAGAAAGATGACATGATGTAGAGGGATAAACTCATGCAATATGATGTAAACCCCATCTTTTTTATCCTCGATGGAAACAATACAATACGTGTCGTTTCCCTTTCTGTCACTGGGATCGAGCACCGCAAGATTGAACCCAAAGCTAAGCACTTCTCACATTGCAAGAAAGATCAATCTAGTAGGCCAAACCAAACTGATAATTCGAAGAGACTTGCAAAGATAACCAATCATACATAAAAGAATTCAGAGAAGATTCAAATATTGTTCATAGATAAACTTGATCATAAACCCACAATTCATCGGATCTCGACAAACACACCGTAAAAGAAGATTACATCGAATAGATCTCTAAGAGAATCGAGGAGAACTTTGTATTGAGATCCAAAGAGAGAGAAGAAGCCATCTAGCTACTAGCTATGGACCCGAAGGTCTGAGGTAAACTACTCACACATCATCGAAGGGGCCATGGAGTTGATGTAGAGGCCCTCCGTGATCAATGACCCCTCCGACGGAGCTCCGGAAAAGGCCCCAAGATGGTATCTCTTGGGTATAGAAGGTTGCGGCGGTGGAAATAGGGTTTCTTGGTGCTCCTGGATGTTTGCGGGGTACGTAGATATATATAGGAGGAAGAAGTAGGTCGGTGGAGCCACGAGGGGCCCACGAGGGTGGAGGGCGCGCCCAGGGGGGGTAGGCGCTCCCCCTGCCTCGTGGCCACCTCGTTGATTGCTTGACGTCCACTCCAAGTCCTCTGGATCACGTTTGTTCCAAAAATCACGCTCCCGGAGGTTTCATTCCGTTTGGACTCCGTTTGATATTCCTTTTCTACAAAACACTGAAATAGGCAAAAAAACAACAATTTGGGCTGGGCCTCCGGTTAATAGGTTAGTCCCAAAAATAATATAAAAGTGTAAAATAAAGCCCATTAACATCCAAAATAGATAATATAATAGCATGGAGCAATCAAAAATTATAGATATGTTGGAGACGTATCAACAACCCCCATCCCCACCCCCGTTGCTAAAGTTATCAGGACTAGGGTACATAAGTTATCAGGTTTACGGTGTGTGAGTTACCATGCTATTCACACAAAAGTTACCGGGGAAATATTTCATCAACCCCCCCCCACCACCACCACCACCACAAATGCCAAAGTTATCATGTCTGCAATGTGTGAGTTACCATGCTATTCACACAAAAGTTATCGGGAGAATATTTCATCAACCCTCCCCTCCCCCCACATGTCAAAGTTAT